>NC_052100.1:26519934-26819934 GCF_015852505.1 Tachyglossus aculeatus | reverse complement strand
GCTTAGATCTGTAGGACGCATTTAGGGGCAGTTGAAGGGGATTCACACGCTGATGCGGTGCTCTGGCCTCGTTGATAAACATCCTCCAGCAGCAGATGTATTAGACAGACAGAAGAATGGCCAAGAGTCAAATGACGTGTCTGACATGAATTATTTTTGAGGCAAGGGACTGAGTCTCTCTCTCTCTCTTCCTCTTATAATAATAATAATAATAATAATAATAATAATAATGGCATTTATTAAGCACTTACTATGTGCAAAGCACTGTTCTAAGCACTGGGGAGGTTACAGGGTGATCAGGTTGTCCCACGGGGACCTCACAACTGTAACTCTTGTAACTGATAGGCCCTCCCATCCTTAATTTTTCTTCCTTCTATGCCCTGAGCCCCCTGTGGGATGGGGATTGGGTCCGACCAGATGATCTCATATCTACCACCACATTTCGTACAGTGCCTGGCACATAATAATAATAATACTAATAATGATGGCATTTATTAAGCGCTTACTATATGCAAAGCACTGTTCTAAGCACTGGGGAGGTTACAAGGTGATCAGGTTGTCCCACGGCGGGCTCACAGTCTTCATCCCCATTTTACAGATGAGGTCACTGAGGCACAGAGAAGTTAAGTGACTTGCCCAAAGTCACACAGCTGACAAGTGGTGGAACTGGGATTTGAACCCATGACCTCCGACTCCAAAGCCCATGCTCTTTCCACTGAGCCACGCTGCTTCAACATAGTAAGCACTTAATAAATACTATAATTATAATTATCCTCCTGTTTTGACATCCACCTGTACCTCAAGTTTTACATTTGCAGGAAGGTTGGGGTGGGCTTGCTATATCATGAATGTGGCTTCTTCCCCTTGTGTGTGCGTGTGTGTGTGTGCCACACCTGTTGGCAAGGTGAACATTTCAGGATATTCCTTCCTAACTGAGGTAACCCATTAAACGAGGGTTTGGCAGGCGTGCTCTAATATTCGAGTTGAGCCCAGCTAGAGGGAAGCAGGGGGCACATTGGTTTCTGAGATTCACATCATCCTCTCCTCCCTTTCCCTCCCTTCCCTGCCATTGGTCAGATCCTGTCAACAGCCTTCAGAAAATCTCCTTTGAGTTTTCTACCCTGTTCTGCCTTAATTTTTTTTTTTTTTTTTTTTTTTTTGGTGGGGAGGGTGGGGGGGACTGGCAGGCATGACTGCAGTTCTCCAAAATGTTCCTTTTCCCAGATCTGCTTTGGCTGGAGAACCCACTCCGGGCATGGAATGAAGGCAAGTCAGGGGAGATGGAGTGAAGGGGTCAGGAGAGGTGAAATGGAGTAGGGGAGGTGAGATGGGATGGGAGGAGGCCTGAGATGGGAGATGGGTGTTGGGGTCTGCGGGTGGAGGGAAGTCGGGGTGGGGAGATGTCTGAGGGGAGGGAGATCTGGGCGGGGAGATGGGGCAGGGGCTTGGGAGGGGAAGGTCAGAGAAAGGAGGGGAGATGAGGGGGTGGGAGAGGTCAGAGAAGGGGAGATGGGATGGAGGAAGTCGGGGAAGGGAGTCAGGGTGTGGGGGGAGGTCAGAGGGGGGTAGAATAGGGAAGAGTGTGCTGCAGGGGGCTGGGGGGAGAGTAGGCTGTACCCCTGGAGTACATCCCCATCAAAGTTTCCTGTTAGGAGGCCAGCCCCCAACCACTCTGCCTAATAATAATAATAATGATGGCATTTATTAAGCAGTTACTATGTGCAAAGCACTGTTCTAAGCGCTGAGCAGCCTGCTTGCTCCGCTTTAAGGTTCTGGCGGACGCAGCACTGCCCCGGACCCCCAGATCTCCGGGACCCCCAGCCCCCTGGTCCCCAGGCCTTCCGTGGCCAGACTGGCCCCTTTCCAGCCACCTCTTCCTCCTCCTCCAGCTTCAGGGGTGGGCAGGGGCAAAACTCCCCAGAACCACTGGAAAAGTGATGCCCACCCCCCTGACAGCCCCCTCCCCCTCCAACTTCCCCCATCTTGGTGTCCCTGATGGGAAGAAGATTGGGAAGGGGGTGGGAGGGGACCCCCGCCCCCCCCGGCAGGACATATATGCCCTTGTCCCAGTCACCTAGACTGTTAGCTCATTATGGTCGTCCGCTAATTCTGTTGCAACTCCTTCATTCATTCATTTATTGAGTGCTTACTGTGTGCAGAGCACTGTACTAAGCGCTTAAGCCGTCTCCAGGGCGCTTAGTACAGTGCTCCGCACAGAATAAGCACTCAATAATAATAATAATAGTATCTGTTACATGCTTACCATGTGCCAGGCACTGTGCTAAGCGCTGAGGTGGATACAAGCAAATCAAGCTGGACACAGTCCCCATCCCATGTAGGGGTTCCTCATCCTCAATCGTATTTATTGAGCGCTTACTATGTGCAGAGCACTGTACTAAGCGCTTGAGCACTGTACTTGAGGCTGTTCCTAGCCTCAATCCCCACTTTACAATCCATTCAGTCGTATTTATCGAGCGTTTACTGTGTGCAGGGCACTGTACTAAGCGCTTGAGAAGCAGCGTGGCTCAGTGGAAAGAGCACGGGCTTGGGAGTCAGAGGGCGTGGGTTCTAATCCCGGCTCTGCCACTGGCTAGCTGTGTGACTTTGGGCAAGTCACTTCACTTCTCTGGGCCTCAGTTCCCTCATCTGTAAACTGGGGATTAAGACTGTGAGCCCCACGAGGGACAACCTGATCACTCTGTCTCCCCTCAGCGCTTAGAACAGTGCTTGGCACATAGTAAGCGCTCAACAAACGCCATCATTATTATTATTACGAATCGGCAACATAATGACAGATGGGGTCAGTGAAGGCACAGAGAAGTGAAGTGACTCGCCCAGGGTCACCCAGGCGGATCTAATCCCGGCTCCGCCACATGTCTGCTGTGTGACCTTGGGCGAGTCGCTTAACTTCTCTGAGCCTCAGTTTCCTCATCTGGAAAATGGGGATGAAGACTGTGAGCCCCAGGTGGGACAACCTGATCACCTTGTACCCCCACCCCCAGCGCTTAGAACAGTGCTTTGCATATAGTAAGCGCTTAACAAATGCCATCATCATCATTATTATTATTATTATTAAATACCCCGGATAGCCTCGAGCTCTCTCGGGGCCAGGGAAGAGTTAAAGCCGGCCGGGTCGGTGGTGCGTATGCAGTAATCAGTGTGGCTCTGTACTGGCCGCTCGCCAAAGGGTTGCCTGGCCACTTCCCTCCCCCACCCCCTCCCGTTTCATTTAGCCTCTTCCTCCCCCTCCCTGCAAAGTAGGATCCTTGAGCAGTTGCAGAGACAGAACAACTGCTCCATATTTGGCTTCTATTGCACATTTACACGCTGGGGAGGGAGAGAGAGGGAGAGGGGGGAAAAAAGAGAGAGAAAGAGAGGGAGAGGAGGGAGAAGGGTGGGAGGGGAGGAGGAGGAGAGAGCAGTGTATACCGCAGACATCATTTCTACTACAGTGGCGGAGACGTGCAGGACCTGTTTCACTGCAGGGGGATAAAAACCAGCCCTATGCAACGGAAGCAAAAGCAACAGCAGCCGCAAGACATTGTTTCTCTCTCTCTCTCTGCGCCCCCTTCCCCCCAGCAACCCCAGATCCATTTACACTTTACAGTAAGTGGCTATTTTTTTTCCTCCTCCGCTTTTTCCCTCTACCCTTCCTCCCCCTTCCCTTATTTAGGAGCCCGCCCCCTCCCCCCTTCCCCCCAAAATAAGATTATAACCTCCCTCTCCCTCCAAGAAAGGCCGCATCAGCAGCTGGGAGGACACAGAATATATCTATGTATATATATAATGTATATTTGCTATATGCTGGGTTGTGGAGGCTGTTTTTGGTGTTGTGTTGATAGGGACTGTTAGCCTCCTGAGGGTTGAAAGGGGGCTACTAGTGTCCCCCCCTCCTCCCAGTTTCTGCAAGAAATGTCCTCCCTCCCCTTCCCCCCCCCCCCCATTTTGGCAGAGGGTGTGAGTGTGTGTGTTTGTGTGCTTGTGTGTGTAGGCTGGACTTCATAGTTCACTGGCATTTTCCTCTCCGCTGCTTGGGCGGGGGGCAGGAGGAAGAGGAGGAGGAGGAGGAAGAGGAGGAGAGTGGAGCCTTGGCTGCCCCTGCCCCTGCCCCTGGGGGTCTGCTAGGAGTTTGGGCAGGACCGGGCCGGAAGGAAGGACGCCGGCAAGTGTGAATGTGTAAGTGTGTGTATGTGTGTGTGTCTGTGTGAGTGTGTGTGTGTGAGAGAGAGAGAGAGAGAGAGAGAGAGAGAGAGAGAGAGAGAGAGAGAGAGAGAGTGTGTGTGTGTGTGTGTGTGTGTGTGTGTGTGTGTGTGTGTGTGTGTGTGTGTGTGTGTGGTGTGCGCGTACCGGGGCCGGAGGGGAGGGGGCAGGACTGCCGCCCGCTGCTTCCGGATCATGGGGACGGGCCGCCCCGGGCCCTGCCCCAGCCCAGTCCCTGCCCCCCGTCCCTGTCCCCCTGTCCTCCTGCCCCCTGCTCCTGCCCCCCTCCCCCCCGGCCTTGTCCCCCTGTCTCCTTATCCCAGTCCCCCTGCCTCCTGTTCCTGTCCCCCTGCCCCCCTGCTCCTATTCCCCTGTCCCCCGCCCCCCTGCTCCTATTCCCCTGTCCCCCGCCCCCCCTGCTCCTATTCCCCTGTCCCCCTGCCCCTTTCCCCCTGCCTCCTGCTCCTATTCCCCTGCCCCCCTCCGCCCCCTTCCCCTGCCTCCTGCCCCTATTCCCCTGCCCCCTGCCCCCCTGCCCTTGTCCCCCAGTCCCCCTGTCCCCCTGCCCCCGTCCTCCTGCGCCTGTCTCCCTGCCCCTCTGCCCCCGTCCCCCTGCCCCTCTGCTCCTGTTCCCCTGCCCCCCTTTCCCTGTCCCCCTGCCCCCCTTTCCCTGTCCCCCTGCCCCCCTTTCCCTGTCCCCCTGCCCCCGTCCCCCGCTCCTGTCCCCCTTCCCCCGTCCCCCTGCTCCTGTCCCCCTGCCCCCTGCTCCTATCCCCCCTGCCCCCCTGCTCCAGTCCCCTTGCCCCCCTGTCCCCCTGCCCCAGCCCAGCCCCTGCCCCCTGGTCCCCTGCCCCCTGTCCTCGTCCCCCTGCCCCCCTGTCCGTCCCTGTCCCCCTGGCCAAGCCCAGCCCCTGCTCCTGTCCCCCTTGCTCCTGCCCCCCGGGCCCCGCCCCCTGTCCCTGTCCCCCCCTGCTCCTGTCCCCCTGGCAGTGGGTGGCCCGGACCCTTCGGGGAGGACCCTATTGGGTGCCGCTGACGCCTGCACGGCCCAGTGCGGGGGTGGGGACGGGAGAGGGCACGGCAGGGACCGGTGGCCTTGGCAGCAGCGGGCCGGGGGACCCGGGGACCAGGGCAGGGGGCACGGAGACAGCACCACCACCACCACCACGACGAGGAGGAGGAGGGCGGGTTGCCAGGGCCGGGATATGCAGTCAGGACCGGTCTGGGGACACACACGGACACACACACACACACTCTCCATCCCCCTCCCTCCATTTCTGATTATCCAACGTACACACACACACACACACACTCTGCCTCTCTCCATCCCCCTCTCCCCATTTCTGGTTGTCCAGCACACACACACACACACACACACTCTGCCTCTCTCCATCCCTCTCTCCCCATTTCTGGTTGTCCAGCACATACACACACACACACACACACACACACACACAAACACACACACACTGCCTCTCTCCATCCCCCCCTCCCCATTTCTGGTTGTCCAGCACATTCTCTCTCTCTCTCTCTCTCTCTCTCTCTCTCTCTGTCTCTCTCTCTCTTCCCCCCCCCCCCCCCCCCCCCGGTTGTCCAACTCGGAGTGAGTGCAGGCCAGATCAGGTTGGACAGGGAGGTGGGGGCTGGGGAGAGCTGAACAGGCCAGGCCGGGGGTGGGTTGGGGGCTTCTGGTTCCACGGCCAGGCTTGCAACAGCCCCGGTGGTCCCCAGAGCCCCCTCCCCACGTGCCATCACCTGGCCCCGGGGGACGCGCTGGACAATTGACATTTTCGGAGGAAAGAGAGGAGACTAGGCCTGGGAGGAGGGGAAAAAATATCCCAGTGGCTATAGGGCATCAGGAGTCCGTTCTAAACCCGCACTGTTTTGTCTTCTTTCTTTTCGGATGCGTGATCCTCCAGAAACTGGGAGTAGTGCAATAGTTTCTGCAGAGGGGGAAAAATTGCTGAAGATTAGCGATGGCAGAGGAAAACCAGTCGGAAGCCGGTTATATAACGCACGAGGTGGCGAAGGAGAACGACTGAGCTATTTTTGTTTTGTTTACCGTAGGCTGTGCAGTAAGGGCTTAAACAGCCTGGATCTCACCCCGGAGAGGGATGCGATAGAGCGAAATCCCAAGGGCCTAGCCCTCCCCTACGGTTATTTAGTGATTCCACTAATGATAATGTAATTATGATGAAGATATTTCTCCGGCGCCTACTCTGTGCCAAGCATTGCGTTACGCACTGGAGTCGACACAAGATAGACGCAGCCTGAATGGTATCTGGGGAGGGGGGGTTATTTTCAGCGCTTGGCACAGAGTAAGCACTTAACAAATACCATCATTATTATTTAAGACGCAGTAGATGATGGATTAGGGGGCATACCCAGGTACTTTGGCCCACACATTAGGTCGGGAGGCATTTTACATTTCGGTTTCGGAGAATTCCTTTAGGTAATTAAAATATACCCCTTGTCTCCTGTCACATTAATTTTCCTGATAGGCGCCTAGCATAAAAGGAGAGGGAAAAGAGTGTATGGGGGGGAGGGAGTGCCGTGCACGCAGTAAGCACTCAATAAATGCGATTGAATGAATGAATGAATCCCAGATGTGAGCTAATTCATTCGTTCAATCGTATTTATTGAGCACTTACTGTGTGCAGAGCTAGCTAATAGGGGCAGGGAACGTGTCTACATGTTTTGTTTTGGTGTCTGTCTCCCCCTTCTAGACTGTGAGCCCGTTGTTGGGTAGGGACCGTCTCTATATGTTGCTGACTTGTACTTCCCAAGCGCTTAGTACAGTGTTCTGCACACAGTAAGTGCTCAATAAATACGATTGAATGAATGCATGAATGAACGTGTCTGCTAACTCTGCTTTTAGTGTGCTCTCCCAAGCGCTTAATACAGTGCTCGGCACGTAAGTAAGCGCCCCATAAATACCACTGATGGATAGTGAGGTGATGTAAAATATGGAGTGCAAGCACCGCACTGTTTAATCTTCTCTTGCTGACCTCAATCTCTGATCTCTCTCAATCTTTTTCTGGTGAGCTGCTCTGTTAAATGGGAGCATCTTTCGCAGCATCCTTCGCCATGGAGCGTAGATGTGGTCGGCTTCTCTTGAGCCTTCTGCATGTGCCCGTCTCTCTCATCTTGTAGTTGCATGTCAGCGGTGTAGGTTTTCCGAGCACTTACTCCAGCCCTGATCAGTCATGTAATTAGATCAGGTTGTCATGGCAACAGACAGCCTTCCAAGTCAATTCAGGTGGGTTTGTCTTGTGACCGAGGCCACTCCCAAGTCTTCTGTGGGCCGTATTCCGGCTGTCCAGTCTGCAGAAGAGAAAATGTCACCGTTCCTGTGGTTTCTTCTTCTGTCACTTTGGAATAGAGATATTGGGCTTTTTTCAGTTACCGGGCTTTCATGGAAGGAGGATGCTCCAGGAATTCCAACTTTTTCGCTGGATGGGAGTATCTCGCAGAGGAGAAGAGAGTCCGCAAGGTGTTCCGTGGTGTTTGATACTAAGAAATCAGCAAGGCTTGGGGAAGTTGTCAGAAACCCTTTCAGGGCTAAGGAAGGAAAGTTGCTTTTACAAGTTGAGTGCTTTGGGCTCATTGGCGATTGCAGGGAGATTTGTATGTCCATTTGGTCAGAGAAATACCAGCCAAGTGGAGCATTTTAGAGGTGATAATGTGATGCCGCCGACTGCCACCCTTATGAACTTTTCACCAGTTAACTTTGGCCAAAAGCAAAAGAACCTAAGTTTACTCATTCTCTAGCCCACGTAGTTAGAGCCTAGCATCTTTCTCAGTCTGATTTTATATTGACTTCAAAGACTTTTCCTTCGCTGGTTAGGGTGGAGGTGAAAGATAAAGGCCTCTGGCTTCTAGGCTGATAATTTAGTGGAGAAAAATTGCATTACTAAATGCCACTTTCACCATGTACTGTGTCATTTCCCCCTCTAGACTGTGAGCTCATTGAGGGCAGGAAATGTGTCTACCAACTCTGTTATCTTGTACTCTCCCAAGCGCTCAGTATGGTGCTCTGCACATGGTAAGCGCACAATAAATATGATCAACTGATCGATCAATTTCAGGAAGGTTTATAGAGGGGTGGTTCAGTCCACATGTCCCCACATCGCCCTATTTAACGATGGGTGGGCTTCAAGAAAAAAAAAATTCCAGTCTCAGAGAACAAGAATGTTAATGGGTAGAAGCCTCCTGCTTTCAGGAATATGCATCATGGGCAACTAGAAGTTTAAAGTTGCCATATGTGAATACTCTCTGGGGAAGTTTGTGAGATTATGTGCCGCTGGGTCAGGCAGTTCACACATTTTAGATGGGTCTGCCGGACTGTCTGTCTGAGTTCCTGTCTGTCTTGTTTTTGTTCCTTGAGCAGGAGTCACTCACCTCTTCCCATATGGCTTCACCCTGAGTGACATCATCCTCACCACAGGCTGGTTAGCTTGAGCCTTGCTGAAGTAAAATGAAGTTTGACCCTCATTTCTGCCCCATTTTGGGGTGGAGCTTAGGTGAAGAGACTGCTAGCTTTGAAAAAAGGTGTGGATGAGTGGGTTTGGAGATTAGTGTTATGAGAAATGAAGCCTGGCAACCACAGAAGAGCAAGGTAGCCTGGAAAAAATTGGGGTGCAGCAAGTTGGATTTTAGTTTGACATTGTGTGTAGTGCAGTGTAATGCGCAGAGGGAAGCCCATTTTCAGAAGTTTGAGAAAAATCAGGGTAAATATATCCTTTTTCCAAAGTATAAGTAAAATCATGGCAGTTTTTTTTTTTTTTGTGTGTGTGTGTGTGTGTGTGTGTGTGCATGATTGGGATTTAGTTAAAAATACAAAACGCAAATTCCTCAAACTTCATTATGAAAGACTCGGGCAAAATAAGGGCTATTTTACAGGAAATGCCATGCCCGGGGCCTCAGGATCTCTGAATTTTACTTTATACAAGGAAAAGTTTGAAAACAAAAGCAATCTCTGTGGTCTTTATTTCACCTATCAAATGCCTGTCAGTGGCCTAATTGCAGTTCAATTTTTAGTTCACTTGGTTTAATTAACTTGGAGTCCTGGGAGAGGACAGGTTAAAGAGAAGCTTAAAATATTGGTAAATCCAATGATTCGTGCATGTGTTTGCCACTGTGGAATATGAGGACTCGTGCATTCTTTTTTGTAGGTTTTGTTTTAATTCATTCAGAAATACTAAATGAGCTTTGCTCTCCGTGGCGGAATTCTTTTGTCGGTACCTGAATGGCTGAGTTTGACAACCACCGTAACGTGCTTCTTGTCTGGTTGGCTAGCAGCAGTTAGCCATCAGACACGCTTGCCTGCCATCCCGAAACTATTAATAAACAAATGAATACATTTTAATACCTAAAAATATAGTTGTTGGAGAGCTAACCTGTACTTTGAGCTCTGAAATGTGTTTTTCAGGCCTCCGTTTTAATGAAGTAAGAAAACTAGGCCATATTGTTCTCTTAAAATAGTATATTTGGGGGAGAAAGTGTGTTAAGTCAATAAAGGGAAATGTAATTAACTGTGAACAGAATTCCAAATGGTGTAGGAGTGTGTTGTCTGCAGGATTTTACTTCAATTTTTTTTCTTGTCTGATATTATGAACTGCACGATCACGTATACTTTCCCGAGCGATGGAATAGGACTCTGAATGATTAGCTGCTGTGAGGTTTATGGTCGTTCATGCCCAGTTCTGAGAAGAGATTTAGCTGAGGGTCTCTGCTTCTGAGATTACTCTTAGCAGATCTTTCTTAGGTGACCAAAGCATAACAAACGAAGTAGAAGGAAGTCCAATTCTGGTAAATAGTTCTGACCCAGGATCTCTTTCAAAGGAGGAAGATTTTAAACGGTGAATGATCTAGCGTAGGCCCTAATTTAAACGGTTGCATTTCAATTCCGTTTTACGTACCAGTTTTAAGCGGTGAGGCAGCTTTACTGACTCAGCTTTTTTGAGGTTAGAAGAAGGTTAGTAATGGCCCATGATACTACACACCCACTAGATCACTTTGGGAAGCTATATTTAAACATTGTTTAAATAATGTTTTGTGATGCAATTGAGATTGGAGACAATTTGTTTACTGTGTACATACTTTAAACTGTAGCAGTTATGTAAACAAATAAAGTCATTTGCCATAACGATTTGCTTGTTAGATGCTTGTTGCTTTGTTATAGTATTACCTTTTTTCTGGAATTGGGTGCAAACTGTGGGATTTTGTCAGTAAAGGATAGAACTTTTAATAAGCCTCAAAAACAGAGTAGAACTGTTGCCACTTAATTTTATTAATACTTTAGGAGTTCACAAAACTGTTTAGTAGTCCTGCAGATTGAAAAAGCAATCTCTTACATTTGAAACATATGATGTCAGCATAAACATTTCCTCGGTTTTTCTAAACGTATACACACAGAGAATAATAAAATTTGCCGTGGTAAATATCAGGGGCAATGTGTTTGTAAAAAAAGAAAAACCCAAAAACTATAATAGTGGAGAAACTGCTTTAGAACAGACACTGTATATCTCTTCATGATCAAAACTGAGAATTTAGGGGCCAGAGGTCTGCAGATTCAAAAGGCATAAATTATCTGTAGATACGCAAGCTGTCTGCTTTGGAAGTTTTCTTTAGCAGGGTTTTCTGGAGGATGGGGGAGCTTTTTCCATAAGAAGGGGATCTGTCATCCAGTCCCACTTTAAAGAGTTATACATCTGCAACTCAAATAAACCTGGGCCACCTGTCCAAGGCCTTATTATGGTTAGAGTTGAGGAACACACAGGGAGTTTTGGGGCCCTTTGACCCTATTTATTGTGCAATGCATGCTCTTATATTGTTTTGTAGTTATTTTGTTTTTAATCAGGGTGTCATTATTCTACCTTAATTACTTGGTTTTGGCATTTATTAAGTGCTCAGTCTGTGCCAGGCAAGGGGATAGATCTAGAATAATCAAGACGGAGTTAGTCCCTGCCTCGGTCGGGGAGGGAGAGAAAGCATGTGTCTTATTTCCACCTTACAGTTGAGACCCTGGGTCATAGAGAGGTTAAGCGGCCTTTCTGAAGTCACGGCCAGTGGCAGAATTAGGACTAGAATCCAGGTGCCCTGACTCCCAGCCCATGCTCTTTCCACCTGATTATGCTGCCTGAGTTTTGTAATGGAAGCCGCTGTTTTTACGGAGTATTTTCTTTGCTTCTTGTTTGACTATTTAGGGAATGAACCCATTCCATTTTCATTTCATTCTCGGGTTTCTTCCTTCTGACAGAGGAGCAAGTGTTTACTGCCTTCTACCTGTGTCTGGAAGGGGAACACAAGTTCTCTTGTAACAAGCGGGCATACAAACATTACAATAAACATGTATTTTACAGAACTGGCATCACGCTTGGCTTCCCGCTGTACTCAGTGGAATATAATGAGATCGGGTAATCTGGACTCACAAACCTTATCTGCCACATTTTTTACGTGCACACATAAGCAAACTCTCCCATGTGCACTCAAAAAGCTTTGCCTACAAAATCAGGTTAAGCATTCACAATTGGATGTCTTGTCGTAAACAGAACCGGGTGAAACCGTGACCCCTTTAAAACATTTTTCCATACGGTCACATCTCCTCCAAGAGGCCTTCCCCAATTAAGCCCTTATTTCCCTTTGGCCCTCTGTCTTCTATATCATCGAGCCACTTGGTTCTGTACCCTTTGGGCACTGGGTAATAATAATAATTATAGTTCTTATTAAGGGCTTACTATGTGCCAAGCACTGTTCTAAACTCTGAGGTAGACACAAGTTAACCTGGTTGGACACAGTCCCTGTTCCACATTGGGCTCGCAGTCTTAATCCCTCTTTTGTAGATGAAATAACTGAGGCACATAGAAGTTAAATGACTTACCCAAGGTTACACAGTGGACAAGTGGAGGAGCTGGAATTAGAATCCAGGTCTTTCTTTTTGACTCCCGACCCGTGCTGTAACCACTAAGCCATGCTTCAGCCCCACAGCACTTTGTATGCGTCTGTAAATTGCTTATATTAATGTCTGTCTCCCATACTAGGCTGAAAGCTTATTGTGGGTAAGGAACATGTCCACTAACTCTGTTGTTTTGTACTCTCCCAAGTGTACAGTCCCCTGGGGGATTGTCATACTCTTAAGGTCCTCCAGGCTATAAGAGCTCCATGTGGGTCAGCGACTGTGTCCAACCTGATTGACTTGCATCTACCCCAGCGCTTAGTACAATACTTGGCATATAGTAAGTGCTTAACAAGTGCCATAATAATTATAATTATTATTCTCTGCGCCTCAGTTTTCTCAACTGTAAAATGGGGATTCACTATCTGTTCTACTCCTTTAGACTGTGAGCCCTGTGTGGGACTCATTAACTTGTATCTCCCCCAGCACTTAGAATGGTGGTTGACGCATAGTAAGCACTTAACAAATGCCATAATTATTATTATAATTATTACCAACCATGCTGAACCCTTCAAGAGGCACAAAGTGGAGATTGATTTTGACTTGTCTGAGTTGGAATGAATCCAAGTTGCTACCTAGGGCTTCCTAAACAAAGCGTTCTTTACTTTCACCTTGTACAATGACTTTACAGTGGAGAGAAACCAAATCTTGATGTGTATCGATTCAGCCCAATCCCAGTATTCCTGCCTTTCGCAATCACTATGTGAGCATCAAAGGTTAATCAATCATTAAGCAATCAGTTAATAAATCAGAGGAATTTACTGAACACTTACCGTGTGCTGAGCACGGTAGCAAGCACTTGGGGAAGTACAGTGTAATAGAGTGGGGAGACATGATCCCTGTCCACGAGGAATTTACAGTGAAGCGGGGGAGAGACAGTTGTACATTAATGCCTGTGGGGCCGGGCTGAGAAGAATATCAAAGGGTTTAAGGGGTACACACCCAAGGGCATTGGCACAGCAAAATGGAAGACAAATAGGGGAATTGAGGGCTTGCGTTAATCGGTCGGTGGTAATTTTTATTATTTTTTATTTTTTTTATGGCCTTTGGTAAGCGTCAAACACTGTTCTAAGTCCTGGAGGAGGTACAAAATAATTAGGTCAGACACAGTCCCTGTCCCCCTTGGGACTCACACAGTCTAAGTGGGAGGGAGAACAGGTATTTAATCTCCATTTTACAGTTGAGGGAACTGAGGCGCAGAGAAGTTAAATGGTTTGCCCAAGGTTACAGAGCAAGCAGTTAGCAGAGCCAGACTTAGAACTCAGGTCCTCTGATTCCCAAGCCTGGGGTCCTTCCACTAGGCCATACTGCTTCTCCCGGCCGTGCTGCATAATAATAATAATAATAATGATAATAATAATAATAATAATAATAATAATAATGTCATTAAGTGCTCACTGTGTGTTGAGCACTATAATAATAATAATAATGATGGTATTAAGCACCTACTATGTGCCAAGCACTGTTCTAAGTGCTGGGGTAGATACAAGGTAATCAAGTTGTCCCACATGGGGCTCACAGTCTTAATCCCCATTTTCCAGATGAGGTAACTGAGGCAGAGAGAAGTTAAGTGACTTGCCCAAGGTGTTTGGGAAAGTACAGTACAACAGAGTTGGGAGACATGATCCCTGCCCTCAAGGAGCTTACAGTCCAGTATAAAATCCGATTTCTGGACCGTGATGGTTGCATATTTCTTGAGGCAGGCCCGCTGCAAGCCGTGGATTTATTCGTGAGCCTTGTACAGACTTTTGTCTCCGAGAGCATTACTGCAGGGAACGGCCTGTAAATCAGATGAGAGCTTAGTGAGACTATTTCTTTTTTTGTCCCCGGTCCCAAGTAGTATGACCCAGAGGAATTTTTATCCTGGAAATTCTGGCTGTTTATCCCTACTCCAGCAGTCAAATTGTGTTGCTTGTTTCATTTCCAGAGCTGAGTTAGAGTTTAATGTTTTCAATGCTCACCCTGGCTTAATCTATGATAACAAGTCTTTTTTCTTTTGATTTATTATCCTGAGGCTGAGCTTTGTCCTTCAAGGTTTGTTGTAAAATAATATGTGTAAGATAACAGACTCAGTAAAAAAAAAAAAGTTGTGTGATCTGTGGTGAGCAACATTTGTTGACTCTAGTATTGCTTGAAGCCTGTTTGCATTTTACAACTTCCTAATTTTCTCTCTTACAGTAAACTTCTCTGGCCTGGAGACCTAGGGATCTTGAGAGGATTTATTATATGGAGAATGCTGTCCGGCTCTTCTCCATCTCCACTGAAGAGAGACAAAGAGGAAATGGGCTTCAACTGCAGCAGGAGATATTGAGGTTAGATACAAGAAAGGACTTCCTGGCAGAAAGTTGTTCAAAACAACAATGGGTAACCAGTAGAGGTTGTGGAATCCCCTTTCCTGGAGCTAACAGAGAGGAGGGGATAGCCCATGCTCATCAGTCTAGGATGATTTTGTTCAGTCTGCTTTGGCCAAAGGAGCTGACTTTGATGCCCTGCAGAAACCTTACAAAGGTGCTGCCCTGTTCTGTGACTCTAAAATCCTAGGGAAGGTTCTCTCAGAGTTTCAGAATGAGTAGCTGTCAGAACTGCACCGTGGTCCAAAGATAGTAATCAATTAATCAAAGTGGTATTCATTGAGCACTTTCTATGTGCAAAAAAATGAAATGAGCCCTTAAAACGGGAACTTAAAATCTCTTGCTTTTGTTTTTTTTAAAAAACAAAAGAATCCAAACCAAAAAACACACATCCAAAGCAAAAGGAAAAAAAAAATAACGAGAGGTTTGAGAGTAACTATGATGTCCTTTTCATTCCCACTTCTCCTTGTGAACTTTATTTATGCCAAGGTTGTCAGCAATCCAGGGGCTGTAGGAAGAGAAGTCCGTTGTTTATATCATTGTAAGATGAACTGTGGAATTCAATGCAAAGGCTAAAAGGATTGTTTGTTTACTGGAGGCCAGCTAAGACACTGTAGCATTCTGCTTTAGAACAGAGGGACAGAAATACTCCACTGTGGAATAACTTTTGAATTTGGACGGGTATAGTACTGTGAAATGGATGCACTCGTCTTAGTATTGGTCATAGCTGTTGGTAAGGGAAAAAGCTGAAGTAAGGGGTTACATGAGAAGACATGCTCTTTATGGTCTACAACAATCAGAATGAAGGGGGCGGGTTACAACTGCTGTATCTTTGTGGAGTGTTTTCCCTTTTGAGAGTTACATGCCAAGCAGAGCATGTTGGCACAGTTGAATGCTTGTCTCAAGTTTTCAGAAGGAAAATTGCTCTATCACCGAATATGGTTGTGTTAGACTGACTACAATCCTCCGTTGAACAGGGGCATTAGGGACAGTTTTGCAATGGAGTTATATCCTGGTTTTGGAAAATGATTTTATTATGAAAAAGGAATCTGGAGGAAGAGGTGTTGTCTAAGGGCTAATGCATGCAACTTGCAGAAAAGCAGTAGAGGTCTTTATAGGGTATTAATCAAGTTTAAGTATCTTATGAATACCCACATTGTATTAGCAACAATAGAGTGTAAAGTCACCTTGAATTTTTAAGCAGCTGACATTTCCTGTGATTGCATTTAAAGCAATACTAGAAGCATTATCTAAACATTTTGCATAAATAATGATCAGGTTATAGTGGTGCAATTGACTGCTAAATTTGGGCATGCAAACAACGTAATCCACATTGCCTTTTCTGCATCTATTTAAGTGTAGTTTCTTGTTAAAACTTAGATCATATTTATGCTTTTAGTTACAGTATTTACAAATGCCTTGTATAGCTAGAGCAAGTCGTGGTTTGAGCACAAGTAAGCAGAAACCAGAATGTTAAGGATGCTTTTGTCTATTATGGAGTGCAATATAAATCTAGTGAAAACATCTTATTTATGAGCTTAAAATAATTAAAAAAATAGACTTAGGAAATTTAGCTAACTTTAAAACTAATATACAAGTTGCTTATGTAATTCAGCACATGTAGCATCTCTTTGTACAAAACAAAACAAATCCTCTATTTTCCTCTAAACAGTTTTATTAAGAGGATTTTTTATGTGAAGCACTGCTCATGCTAACAACAATTAATATTCTCTTTGATCTCTTCCAGCGTTGTTTTATTTGTCTCTTGTGCCAGCTATAAATCACAAGGTGACATTTGTAGCAACCATCCCATTTGTGGCTCTCTATTTACTCTTCTTGGAGAAATTTCTTCACTACTGTAAACAGACTCTGTGAATAGTAGTAGCATTTATCGAACACCCTCTTGGTGCAGACTGCCCTGTACTAGGCGTTTGGGCAGTGCAGAATAGCAAAGTGACTTGTTTCTGACCCTCATGGAGCTGACACTCTAATGGGGAGACAGACCTTAAAACATTCACCACGCTTTCAAAAATTAATAAGTTGTGTGGACATTTAAGAGGTGGGATTTCTAGGAAGGATGTGAATGTGGGAAGAGCTGTGGTCTATGGCGGTGGGGAGAGAGGGGGTTCCAAGCCAGAGGAAAGCGTGAGCGAGGGGTTGGAGGTGGGAGGTGAAGGTCAGCTTGGGAGGGGAATGAAGATAGACAGATGGCGATTAGGGGAAGAAAAGAAAAGATGGGTAAGGTGGGGCCAGATGGTGAAGAGACTTGAAGTCGACTAGGAGATGTTTTTCTTCAGTGTGAAGAAAAACACTTTTAGTCTTCTTTTAGACTGTGAGCCCACTGTTGGGTAGGGACTGTCTCTATATGTTGCCAACGTGTACTTCCCAAGCGCTTAGTACAGTGCTCTGCACACAGTAAGCACTCAATAAATACGATTGATTGTGAAAGAGACTCGGAGTCAGTGGAGGAGTTTGCAGAGAGGTGGAGGTGGGCCTAACGATACTTCAGGAAGTTGGAAAGAGCATGGTCCTGAGAGTCAGAGGACGTGGGTTCTAATTCCGGCTCTGCCACATGTCTGCTGTGTGACCCTGGGCAAGTCATTTCACTTCTCTGGGCCTCAGCTCCTCTGTAAAATGGGGATTAGGACTCTGAGCACCATGTGGGCAACGAGCGTATTGTGGCTCAGTGGAAAGAGCACGGGCTTTGGAGTCAGAGGTCATGGGTTCAAATCCCAGCTCCGCCAATTGTCAGCTGTGTGACTTTGGGCAGGTCACTTAACTTCTCTGTGCCTCAGGTTCCTCATCTGTGAAATGGGGATTAAGACTGTGAACCCCCCCATGGGACAACCTGATCACCTTGTAACCTCCCCAGTGCTTAGAACAGTGCTTTGCACAAAGTAAGAATTTAATACATGCCATCATTATTCAGCACTTAGAACAGTGCCAGCACTCAGAACAGTGCTTTGCACATAGTAAGCGCTTAACAAATGCCATCAGTATTATTATACAGAACAGGTACCTGATTACTTTGATTACCAGCACTTAGAATAGTGTTGGGCATGTATTTAAGTGCTTAACAAATATCACAATTATTATTATTATAATCTATGAGTGGCAGGAGTGTGGAGGAGAGACTGGAGGCTGGGACACCAGCAAGGAGGCCAATGCAGTAGTCTAGCTGAGGCGAGACCAGAGTTTATAGCAGAGTGGTAATAGTTTGGGTAGAGAGGAAGGGGCAGATCCAGGAGACGATGTGCGGAAACCTCTGACAGAGTTTGGCAGGGGACATTCATTCATTCATTCATTCAATCGTACTTATTGAGCACTTACTGTGTGCAGAGCACTGTACTACGTGCTTGGGAAGTACAAGCTGGCACCATATAGAGACGGTCCCTACTCAACAGTGGGCTCACAGTCTAGAAGGGGGGAGACATACAACAAAACAGAACATATTAACAAAATAAAATAAATAGAATAGTAAATTCATTCATTCAATCATATTTATTGAGCGCTTACTGTGTGCAGAGCACTGTACTAAGCGCTTGGGAAGTACAAGTTGGCACCATATAGAGACATAAGGATGATGCCAAGGTTTAGAACATAATAAAAACAATAATACTTAACAATTGTGGTTTTTGTTAGGCTCTTATTATAAGCTAAGTACTGGGGCTCAGTTTAAGGGGAGGGAGAACAGGTGTTGAATCCCCATTTTACAGGTGAGGAAACTCCATATGTAGAGAAGCAGCGTGGCTCAGTGGAAAGAGCCCGGGCTTGGAAGTTAGAGGACGTGTGTTCTAATTCTGGCTCCACCACTCGTCTGTTGTGTGATCTTGGGCAAGCCACTTCACTTCTCTGTGCCTCAGTTACCTCATCTGTAAAACAGGGATTAAGACTGTGAGCCCCACATGGGACAATGTGATAACTGTGTATCTACCCCAGTGCTTAGAACAGTGCTTGGCACATAGTAAGTGCTTAACAAATACCATTATTATTATTATTATTATTATCTATAACACTGACAAGAAACTGACAAGCTAAGCAACTCACTCAAGTGGCATGGTAAGTGGCAGAGTTGTGCAATGGTAGAGTTGGATTTGGGTTCTAAGCCCCACTCTGCCATTTAATTGTCTACTATGTGACTTTGGGCAAGTCACTTCACTTCTCTCTGCCTCAGTTTCCTCATCTGTAAAATGGGAATTAAGACTGTGAACCCCATGTGGGACGTGGAGAGTGCCCAACCTGATTAGCTGGTTTCTACCCCAGTACTTAGTATAGTATCTGACACATAATAAGTACTTAACAAATGCCATTTAAAAAAGTAGTTCATTGGTTCAAAGTTGCTGCTGTTGGCAGTGAGACAGGATCCTTGAATGTGTCTTTTGGGGAGGATCCCTGTGTTTCAGTTCCCTCATCTGTAAAATGGGGATAGAGCCTGTGAGCTCTACATGGGACAGGGACTGTGTCCAACCCAATGTGCTTGTATCCACTCCAGCGTTTAGTACAGTGTCTGACATTGCCTACTTCCCCTCCCCACAGCACCTGTATATAATATACATATATATATGTATATATGTTTGTACATATTTATTACTCTATTTATTTATGTATTTTACTTGTACATATCTATTCTATTTATTTTATTTTGTTAGTATGTTTGGTTTTGTTCTCTGTCTCCCCCTTTTAGACTGTGAGCCCAATGTTGGGTAGGGACTGTCTCTATATGTTGCCAATTTGTACTTCGCAAGCGCTTAGTACAGTGCTCTGCACACAGTAAGCGCTCAATAAATACGATTGATGATGATGATGATGATAATAATAATAATTATGATGGCATTTATTAAGCGCTTACTATGTGCAAAGCACTGTTTTAAGTGCTGGGGAGGTTACAAGGTGATCAGGTTGTCCCACGGGGGCTCACAGTCTTAATCCCCATTTTACAGATAGGTAATTGAGGCACAGAGAAGTTAAGTGACTTGCCCAAAGTCACACAGCGGACAGTTGGCAGAGCTGGGATTTGAACCCATGACCTCTGACTCCAAAGCCTATGCTGTTTCCAATGAGCCATGCTGCTTCTCTGTACATATGTTTGTACAAAATTATTACTCTATTTTACTTGTACACATTTACTATTCTATTTATTTTGTTAATGATGTGCATTTAGCTTTAATTCTATTTGTTCTGACGACTTGACACCTGTCCACGTGTTTTGTTGTCTGTCTCCCCCTTCTAGACTGTGAGCCCATTGTTGGGTAGGGACCGTCTCTATATGTTGCCAACTTGTACTTCCCAAGTGCTTAGTACAGTGCTGTGCACACAGTAAGTGCTCAATAAATATGATTGAGTGAATGAATGAATGGCACTTAGTAAGCACTTAACAAATACCACAACTATTATTATTATTCCCCATGGATCCCACTGTACCCATGGAAAATACTGTAGGGCACCTTTTCAGGGCCTCTGCCACTGTTCTATCATGAGGGGTTAGGAAGGAAATAGCATGCCTAACTGCTAGTGGGGTATGTTTTTGAATTGTTTTTGCAGTAGTGGAGATGGCTTGCATAGAGCCATCCGCACCCTCTTGCCAGCTCCTCAGGGCTCAGCAGCTCATCAGCATGCATTGCCGGTGAGACAGCAGATTGGAGAATGGATGCAATGCAGCCCTAATCACCTTTATGTCTGTTTAATAACAGCCCCTCAGAAATATGCAATACTTCATCGCTTGCCCTTATCTACCAAAAATACTATTTTCAGGAGATGCCTCTGAAACAGCGTGGCCCAGTGAAAAGAGCAAGTGTTAGAGAGTCAGAGGACCTGGGTTCTAATCTCAGCTCTGCCACTTGTCTGCTGTGTGACCTTGGGCAAGTCGCTTTTCTTCCCCGAGCCTCAGATCCCTCACCTGTAAAATGGGGATTAAAACTGTGATCTCTCTGTGGGACAGGGGCGATGTCCCACCCGACTATCTTTTATCTACCCCAGTGCTTAGTACGTTGTCCAGCAGAGAGTAAGGGCTGAACAAATACCATATATAAAAAAATCCTTTTTTTAGACTCAATAATTTTTTTATTAGCTCATCTGTTTATAGATGGTGTTATTGATGAAAAGGAAGAAATTTTCATGTTGGAAGACACATCATTTGACCCTTTACATAGAACGCATTCCTATTTTTTATACCTGCGGCCACTAGGTACTTTAGTATGTCTCTAGTCATCTGTCCACTTCCTCACCTCCTCCACCTTCAGCCATGCTGTTTTTGCCTCTTCCATTTAGATGATTCCTCCTGTCTCCTGATTCCTTTACTCCTTAGGCTCCCCTGTCCAGCATGCCTGACTTTACACTTTTTCTATGTTTCTTCCAGTCTGTTTTGTTCTTTAGGTACCTCTTCTTCCTGAATCAGGGTATCCCACTCTGAGTTCAAGTGCTAAGAACGGTGAGGAAGACTTAAGACTAGTTCCCTCTAAGCTTCAAATGCCTCCCTCTGTCTCTTCCTCTTCAAACCTTGTTCCCTATCCCCCAGTTTTCTGTTCCTTCCCCTTTCAAGCACTAAAGTCCTCATTCAGGCCTCTTTCCTCTCCGGTAACCAAGCCCCTTCCATCTACATATGTCTGTGGTTCAGTCTAGGAGATCAGTCTAAACCCTCTCTCCCCTAAGGAATAATAATAATTATGATGGTATTTATTAGTGTTTACAACATGTTAAGCTCTGGGGTGGATGGACGATAATTAGATTGGGCTCACCACACAGGGCTTACCATCTAAGAGGTAGGGAGAAAAGATATTTTTACCTCTGTTGCACAGATGAGAAAACTGAGGCATGGAGAAGGTAAGGGACTTGTCCAGGGCCACACAGTCTACCAGAGGCCAAGCTGGGGTTAGAACACTGCCTTGGGTATACTGTCTCCTCTGGTTCTTCTTCCTTTCTCTAGACTGTAAGCTTATTGTGGTCAGGGAACGTGTCCACCAACTCTGTTGTATTGTGCTTTCCCAAGTGCTTAGTTCAGTGCCCTGAACATAGTAAGCTCTCAATAAATACCACTGATAGATTGACCGATTGATTCTTGGTCTCCACTAGGTTCACATATACACATGGCCAACTCCCAATCATTCTGTCCATCTGTCTGGGGTCCCGGCTTAATTTGGGTTTTAGATTGTATTAGACAGGGGTTGCCTCTCGGAGGGATGTTAAACTTTTGACTCAAGAGCTTTGCTAGGTCATTGCTCAGCTTCAAAGATTTGGCAGATAGAAGCTGCATCTCTCCCGCTCGGTTGTTGGAGAATGCAGTCTCGGAAGAAAACGTTCTGTGAAAGGAGGCCTTGCTTTAGGAGGGATTGGTGGTCAGGAAGCACAAATATAATATCCCATCTTGCATCCCAGCCCTTTTCCATTATATCCCTGGTCCCTCCCCGGTTACAGCTATTTCTTTCTCAAATGAACCCTGGGAGGGACAGGGACTGAGTCTGACCTGATTATGTTGTAACTACAAGAGTGTTTAGTACAGTGCTTGGCACATAGTAAGTTGTTTCACAAATATCATGACCTTCTTTCTCCCACAGTCCTTCCACGATGGTTTGGCTGGCTAATCCACTGCTTGGAAGCAGTATGAGATGGGAAGTCAGGAGACCAAGGTTCTCAGGATTCCAGTCGTGGCTCTGCCACTTTCCCGTCAGGCAACCATGGACAAGCTACTTAAACCTCTCCGTGTCTATTTCCTCCTCTGAAAAATGGGGATAAAATACTTGTTTTCCCCTCTCTCTTAGGCCTGTGATCCTTGTGTAGGACAGGGACAGTACCTAATCTGTTCATTTCTTTTTAATGGCATTTATTGGGCGCTCACTATGTACTAGGAAACATATTAAGCGCCTGCGGTAGATAATAATAATAATAATAATAATAATGGCATTTGTTAAGCACTTACTATGTGCAAGGCACTGTTTTAAGTGCTGGGGCAGATACAAGGTGATCAGGTTGTCCCACTTGGGGCTCACAGTCTTAATCCCCATTTTACAGATGAGGTAACTGAGGCCCAGAGAAGTTAAGTGACTTGCCCAAAGTCACAAAGCTGACAAGTGGCAGAGCCGGGTTTAGAACCCATGACCTCTGACTCCCAAGCCCGGGCTCTTTCCACTGAGCCACGCTGCTTCATAGATACAAAGTAATCAGGTTGGATGCGGTCCCTGTCCCACACAGGGCTCACAGTGTGAATTCCCATTTTAAAGATGAGGGAACTGAGTCACAGACAAGTGAAGTGACTAGCCGGAGGTCAAACACCAGACAAGTGGCAGACTTGGATTAGAATCCAGGTCCCCTGACACCCAAGCCCGTGCTCTTTTCACTGGGCCTCGCTGCTTCTTTGTAATCTTGTATTTACCTCAGTCTTCAGCATTTTGTAAGTGCTTCATAGTTACCATTGGTTTTATTGTCTGCGGTGAGACTAGTCAGCTTAGAATCTGGAGGGAAAAAAAAAAGTGTTTCCGATTCAATGAGTCCAACCTACTGCATTTTAGATTTACCTTCATTGTGTTTTGAGTGTCCCACATCACACCTGGCAAAGCAGGGGGTACATTTGTTTTGTTTTGTTTTATCTTCAGATTAGGAGTCTTTGACTTTGATATATGACTAACAGATAAAAGCTCCACCCCCATTCCACTTGTATGTCATCTGCTTCAGAGAACTAATTGCTTGGGAAATTCCCACTTGGTGATTCCCTCTTTATTTTCTGATGAGTTACTTAATGGCACCGGGTGCTTTGAGCAGAATACTCAGTTGAATATCTGCTTCTGAAACAACTAGCCCTTATTACAGTGCCTTGTACATAGTAAGCTCTCAGTAAATACCACTGAAGGAGGATGGGGGGATGCTTTCTCCTGAATTCTGTTTATCTTGACTAAAGGAATACCAACACTGTTAGGAGGCTTTTTAATATTTCATTCAATAGTAAGTTTAAAACCAAACTGCACACCATTTTCTGAATGAGTGAATGAAACATATTTATTGAGTGCTTACTGTGTGTAGAACATGGTACTAAGCACTTGGGAGAGTACAGTGTAACAGAGTTGGTAGACTTGTTCCCTGCCCACAAGGCATTTACAGTCTAGAGGATTATAGCCAGCATTCAAAATGGAGAATGATAGTTACTTTTTAGAAACATTTGTAATTTAGGACAAAATTTCTTAGGGAATAGTTTGTATCATTCCCTACTTTGATTCCTCCCTACCCCTCAACCTTGCCTTTTCTCAATTTTGCTTTAGGTTGAAGATCACTTGCTCTTGCTTACTTTTCTTGTGTTGGATATTGAAATGAAAGTTATTTTATCACTGCTTATGAAATACATCATCATCATCAATGATATTTGTAGCATGCTAAAGAAGGTGATCCCTGTTTCATAGTAATCAATCAATTGCACTTATTTAGTGCTTACTGTGGGCAGATCACTGTACTAAGCTCATAAATCATTAGGAAGATGATCCCTGTGTCTTAGTTTTCAATCACTCCTTGTAGGCAGGGACTATGTCTGTTTAGTCCAGTGCTTTGCACATAGTAAGCACTCAATAAATGCGATTGAATGAATAAATCAATCATTTACTGAGTGCTTACTGTCCGTGGAGCATTTTACTAAGCATTTGGGAGAGAACAATATAACAGAGTTGGTAGACCCATTCCCTGCTCACAAGGAGTTTACAGTCTAGAGGGGGAAACAGACATTAATTTAAATGAATGAATTACGGCTGTATACATAAGTGCTGTGGGACTAAGGAAAGAGTTAGTAAAGGTTGCTAAACCAAGGACAGAGAAGGGAGTGGGAGAAGACGAAATGAGGGCCTAGTCAGGGAAGGCCTCTTGGAGAAGGTGTGTCTTCAATAAGCCTTTGAAGGTGGGGAGAGTGATAGTCTGTTGGATATGTAGAACAAGGGCATTCCATGGCAGAGACAGGATGTTCTTGATCTCAACCTTTGCTGTGTTGCCCACACAATAGCCATTTTTGTTTGTTTGGTTTATGGTATTTGTTAAGCGCTTACTATATGTCAAGCACTGTTCTAAACACTGAGGTAAATATAAGCTTATCAGGTTGGACACAGGCTCTTTTTCACGGTGGGCTCACTAAGTAGGAAGGAGTTGGATTTAATCCCCGTTTTACAGTTGAGGAAACTGAGGGACAGGGAAGTTAAGTGACTTGCCCAAGGTCACACAGCAAGCAATTGGCAGAGCTGGGATTAGAACCCAGGTCCTCTGACTCCCAGACACATGCTTTTTCCACTAGGCCATGCTGCTTCTCATATCCTGTTAATATCACTGAGTTGGACCTGAAGCTCAGGTGAGTTCTGGAATACTGTATTCCTCGCTTTCTCCTGGGTGTCAGTCTTTTCCAAGGACTCCTTTGCCCTCACTTTTCACAACTGAACATTTTAGAATCTAACCAATAATACTGGATTTTTTCCCTCCTTTTTCTTCCCCCACTTCCGACAAGCAGGAAATGTAATCAGATGCTAACGAAGCTGCCTGAGATACCATCTAACTGGCTAATTTTTTGACAATTCTTCTGGACGTTTTTTGACCTGAAAAATCCTTTGACAGGCTTTGTTAGTGTGGGGTGTTGCCAGACAACATAAATAGATGAGGCCTATTTTGAAGAAAGCCTGCAACATTGCAGCCTGGGTGGCATTTTCTTCTTGTAAATCACAATTCAAAATATGTTGATCTTCTTCTATATAAATAATGTAGGCAGCTTTAAAAAATAGCAAACCTAGGAATGGAAATTGAGTTGATAAAAGTTGCCCTTAATGTATTATTAAAGTATGAATGTCCCATATTTTACTTGAGGTGTTTCCCTTGACTTGAAAGGTGTTGAGATACTGTCAAACAATTTAGCCATACGTCTTTGAGCTACCAAAGCAATTTTCATAGCACTTATCTGACCAGCTATCTGTGAAAATCACTGTTCCTGATAGTTACTCCTGCAAACTACAAAAAAATATAAAGTGGCTAGAAATGAAAGGTGAAGGAAAAAATGTTTCTACCAGGAAATTGATTGTTTTTAATTGAGGTCAGAAATTAGACATTTTGTCGAATGCCAAAAAGATCACTCGAGTTATTGTCTTGGGATATGAGAAGTTGGAGCAGGACATGGTTGTGGTTAGTTATGTCAGGAGCTAGACATTTCTTCCATCAGGCTGCCTGATGAAACACCATGTCAACCTGACTGGTGCTTAGATCTGTTATCTCATGAAGTTCAGTTATAGCTTGGGTGTAAATCAATCAATCAATCAATCAATCAATAGTATTTATTGATCGCTTACTGTGTGCAGAGCAATATACTAAGCGCTCAGGAGAGTACAACAGAGGAGGTAGACACATTGCCTGCCTACGAGGAGCTTACAATCTAGACGAGGAGATAGACACTAAAATTAATTACAGATATGTACATAGTGCTTCGGGGGCCAGGGTGATTGAATTTCTCTGTGCCTCAGTTACCTCATCGGTAAAATGGGGATTAAGACTGTAAACTGGGGATTGTGTCCAACCTGATTAACTTGCATATATCTTAGTACAGTGTCTGGCATATAATAAGCTCTTGACAAATACCTTTAAAAAGAAATGTCCTTGGGTGGAGGGCATGGTGCTAGTTATTACAATGACACACAGACATATATATGGTAACCTCCTTTTGATGAGCCTACGGCAAGATAGTGAGCATATACAAAATGGTAGAATACATTTTGAGAAGCAGAGTGGCTTAGAGGAAAGAGCACGGACTTGGGAGTCAGAGGTCATGGGTTCAAATCCCGACTCCGCCGCGTGTCTGCTGTGTGACTGTGGGCAAGTCACTTAACTTCTCTGTGCCTCAGTTACCTCATCTGTAAAATGGGGATTAAGACTGTGAGCCCCACGTGGGACAACCTGATCATTTTGTATCCTCCTCAGCACTTAGAACAGTGCTTTGCACATAGTAAGCACTTAACAAATGCCATCGTCATTATTATAATTATTATAATTATTATTATTAACACACATTTTCATTACACGATTTGAATATAAGATCTGAGAAAACAGCATGGCCTAGTAGAAAGAGCACAGGCCTGGGTTCTAATTCTGGCTCTGCCACTTGCCTGCTGTGTGACCTAGGGGAAGTCACAACTTCTCTGAGGCTCAGTTCCCTCGTCTCTAAAATGGGGATTAAATACCTGGTCTCCCCTCCTACTTTAAGATCCAGTATTGAGAACAGCGCTTGATACATAGGAAACATTTAACAAACCCCATAATCATCATATTAATGTCTGTCTCCCCCTCTAGACTGGAAACTCTTTATGGGCGGGGATCGTGACTGCTAATTCTGTTGTACTGCTCTCTTCCAAGTGCTTAATACAGTGTTCTGCACCCAGTAAACTCTCAATAAATGCCATTGACCGATCAATTGATCATCGTCATGATCACTATCTAACGGGCTGTGTCCGGATCTGCGAATATAGTCCATGATTTGATGGATTCTATTTATAAAACCTCCAAAATTGTTACATGGCGTATGCCGCCCCATCACATATAATTATAATCCCAATTTCAACATGAGGTAATTGACCTTTTGCATGTCTTAAATTGGAACCAACTCTATATAGGTGCTTTTTTATTTTTAATGCATACTACTCCCCAGATATCTAGGTGATTAGTCAGTATTAGAGAAGCAGCTTGACCTAGTGGAAAGAGCACAGGCCTAGGAGTCAGAGGACCTGGATTCTCCCTCCGGCTCGGCCAATTGCTTGCTGTGTGACCTTGGGAAAGTCACTTACCTTCTCGGGGCCTCAGTTTCCTCACTGATAAAAAGGGAATTAAATACCCATTCTCCCTCCCCCTTAGACTTCCAGCCCCAAGTGGCACAGGGGACCATGTCCAGTCTGATTGTCTTGTAGTTACCAACTGGTTAGTACAGTGCTTGGCATATATTAGGCTCCCAGGTGCTTTGCACACAGTAAGCGCTCAATATGATGATTATTATTATTGTTGTACCACTCTGATTACTAATATTTAATAAATATTTACCCCTGGAGGAGAAGGAAGGATATCAACTCTTCAAATAGGCTAGATTTACCAAGTTAATCCTAGAATGACCTGCAGTTTTTTCTTTAATGGTATTTAAGTGCTTGCTATGTATCACGTACTGTTCTAAGCACTGAGCATTGTTCTAACCGTTGCAATTGAGGAAGGAGGATGAATCCACCATTTACTGTATCTTGTACTGATCCAAAGACCTGTACTGACATAGCAAGCACTTATGAGTAGAGTGCTCTGCACAAAGTGATCGCTCAATAAATGCAATTAATAGTTATGGCACTATTAATTGGATTTATTGAGCATTTACTGTGTGCAGAGCACTGTACTAAGCACTCGGGAGAGTATAGTAGAACTGAGTTGTATTATTATTTTTATAGTATTGGTTTTGCAAACAAATTTTAGCCTCTATCTTCTTCCCAACCCCTCTCCCATGCTTCCCTCTTCTCTCCTGAACTCCCTTGTGAATACAGTAGCAGAAATTTCTAGGGAGGAACAACCTCAATGCTATATCGGAATCACTTATGCTTTGGTCTCTAGGGTTTCAAAATGAACGCACACAGCTCCATCGTAAGTGGAAATTAAGTGGCTTTCTATGGAGAATCCCATTAGATTGTGAGGGCGGGAGCCATGATGCTTCCAGAGAAGCAGCATGACCTAGTGGATAGAGCACAGTCCTGGGAGTCAGAAGGCTGTGGGTTCTAATCCTGACACCTTCACTTGTCTGCTGTTTGACCTTGGGCAAGTCGCTTCACTTCTCTGAGGCCTCAGTTACCTCATCTGGAAAGTGGGAATTAAATTGTCAGCCCCGTGTGGAATGGGGACTGTATCCAACCTGATTAGGTTGTGTCTACTCCAGCGCTTAGAACAGCACTTGACACGTAGTAAGCGCTTAACAAATACCATAATTATTATGATGAGCATTGCTCTGTTTACCCTGTCCACGCGTTTAGTGCAGGGCTTCGTCCTCGGGAAGTACTCAGGGAATACCTCTGGTTGACAGGGACTCAGGTGTTTGAGGGTGTTTGGAAGCTGTTCTCTGTGGTATATCGAAGGGATGATCATGCAGAATGACTGGAACATGAGTAAACAGAAGCTGACAAATTGGTGCCCCCAGAGTAGGGAGTTCAGCCTGTGGAATGCTATGTGGGACAAAAGGAACAGAAGAGACATTTCAGAAACATTTTGTTCTCTGTCAAAAACCCTCTGAAATAGAAATCTGCTGCGGATTGGCACAGAGGATCAGCAGTCTAGGCAAGTTGAATAGATTTTACTGAACTAAAATATCCCACCGAAAGTAGAACATATCCTGACAACCAGATTTGTACTCTCCTTTATCGTTTTTTTTCTCTTTAATTTGAACTCTTTGTTCCTCTGTCCCGTCGAAGATTCCAGATATACACGAGCAGACATCCAAGTCTCCAGGAAAGGTCTCCCAACTCCTAAATTACTCTTGCCTAGCTGGGAGGTCAGGAGTGTTGATTGAGATAGGATTCGTAAGGAGCCATTAGATGTGCTGAACCTTGAAGGAGATGGGGAGGGTAAAAATAAAGTTCCATAATTGGGTATTTTATCGTTTCTTTCCTTTCAGTGCTGCTGCTAATCTTCCTTATCAGGTTTGGGTGGATTTTTTTTTTTAATACTGAGTAACCTTCTTTGAATCTCTATAAAACAAAACATCTCCACCAAGCCGCTCATTTTTTCCATGCTTTAATCTTCTCCCATGGTCGACCAATTACTTTTCCTTGTCATCTCTTCTGGGATTTTTTTTTTTTTTTTGCTGGGGGGAGGGGTTGGTGTGTGTGTGTGTGTGTGTGTGTGTGTGTGTGTGTGTTTGTTTCTCTCTCTCTCTCTCTCTCTCTCTCCCCCTCCCTGTCTCTTCCTGTCTCTCTCCTTCCCTCTCTCCCTCCCTCCCTTCCTACTTCCCTCCCTCCCCTACTGGCTCCTTGCCAGTTTCTCGAATCTTACCAAGTTCATTACTTGGGCACTGCCCGCTTTGGATCATCAGGTCTTCTGCTTCCGTTCTAAAGCTGTTTGTGCTTGAAAACTGATACTTTGGCCATTTCTGATTTAATCCCAGCAAAATGAATATCTTTCTTCTACTCTCCCTTCCTTCATTACTCCTTCTGTCTCCCCCAGGTGATTAACCATCTGTCCCAATCCCTCGTTTTTTTTCCTTTAAAAATAAACAACTGTGTTTCAAGGAAGAACATTTATTTCTTTTTTAAAATTCAGTTGTTGATGACGTATCCTCTGGGAGATGGTAGAACTTTCTGTTTCACGAACCAATTCTTGAACTTGGCAGTAGCTCTGCCAGAGTTTACCTTGCCAAGAGATTGTAGCGGGTGTCTACCAAATGTGTTTCCCTTCCACGCCTGTTGGTAATATTATCCTGGCTGTTTAAGAATAATTAAGCCTGTGTCTGGGTACCTGGATGTGTGATTACAGATTTTGCCGTAACGCACAGGAGTTAATCAGCAAACATGCCCTCGGTACACCAAACAAGTAAAAATAGAGCAAAGTTTCTAAACCAGGCTACGGGCAGAAGCCCTGGCCCTTCCATCTGTGCCTGGTTAACAAAATATTTCACGCTATTTAAATAGCACCAGCTTTGCTCTCTTTTCATGTGATTGGTTCTACAGCAGACCGGTTCAGTTGTCAGGCACCGGGAAGGAAATGGGAAAGTGAAACCAGGTATCTTCTGGGTACTTTATTATTTGGCAGTTTCCACTAAAGAGCCTTAGCTCCCGTTTTGCTCTCCGTGAAAAGTGATACTATTCATTTCGTTGAAAAGAGGTGAGGCCTCCCCCAGAAATTTTGTGTCATCCGTTCCTTCTGATTTAGCCCAGAACTGAATCACAGTCTCTCTTTTGCCGGCTTGGTAGAAGATCCAAGTGCTCGCTTTTGTGTTTGCGTGTTAGGAGGGCATATAATAATAATAGTAGTAATGTTAAGCACTTACTATATGTCAAGCACTGTTCTAAGATCAGGGTCAGATACAACCTAATCAGGCAGGGCACAGTCCCTGTCCCACATGGGCCTCACAGTCTTAATCCCCATTTTACAGATGAGGGAACGGAGGCCCAGAGAAGCGAAGTGACTTGCCTCAGATCACACAGCAGACAAGGGGCGGAACTGGGATTAGAACCCATGACCTTCTGACTCTCAGGCCCGGGCTTTATCCACTAGCCCATGCTGCTTCCCATATCTGGGACTGGAAACTAGGCACTGGTCAGGATGGGAATTATTCCCGGGGGTGACCATGCATCCCATCAGCTGCATTTCAGGCATGTCTAATGGAGATGGAGTGTTTTTAAGCAGCACTGAAAATTTTAGATTCATCAGTTTGATTATAACTCACATCAGATTACTCAAGTAGTCCAGAAAAGGACTCTCTCACTTCTTCATTCCATATTTCCCAAGTGCCTCATACAGTGCAAAGCACTAAGTGCATGTTCAATCAATGCTATGGTTACTACTATTTCTACTACTGTTATCTACAACTACTACTATAATGCTGCTACTAATATTAATACTACTGTGGCTGTTACTACTACTACTACTACTACAAATGCCTCTGTTATTATTGCTGTTAGTACTACTACTACTATTACTACTACTAGGGTTGAATTAGTCAAACCAATAAAGTGAAGTGAATGAGGGAAGTAAATTCCTTGAACTTGATTAACCCGAGTCCGTTTACTACAGCACAAATAAGCCACTGTGCTAGTCACTCTTTTGTTGTTTTAGTTATTCTTTTATTCATTATGCGCTTACTAGATGTGAAGCATTGTGCTCACCCTAGGATTGGCACAAGGTAATCAGATCAGATTCAGTTCTTTTCTACACGGAGTCCACAGTCTAAGTTTTGTTTTAGCCATTTATGAGGGCCGAGACAGGTCATTAACATTATTTTAAAGGATTCTACATGGAAAATGACAACTATTAGTTATCATTTCCATCTTTATTTTATCAAACAGGAAATTGAAGAGACAAGAAAACCTTCCCCCAGTAAGATCAGCCAATTTTGCTGCAAGGAGCCGTTTTAGATAAACTGTAGGTCACTTTTGAGAAATGTTAAATGTGGGAATTCCTTCTAACAGTTCTCTGTAATGGATTTCCATGGTTTTATTGTTTTGTTTGGAAGCATAAAAAATGCAGCAAAATGAGATGCGTAGGGAAGTGAAACAGAGCTAATATTCGCTGGAATAGGAGATGGAGCCAAAAGAATAGTTAGGATTTTCATGTTCTGAATGCAAAGAAATGATAGCTGTGTTCTTGTGGCCTAGAGGGATAATTTGATGTCACATAAAGAGGTGCCTCAAAAGTTGGGACCTTCCTCCGTAGACTGAATATTAATTGGAATCTCCTGGGAAGGTTGGGTGGCTACCAAGACTAGTGTCTTTAATTGTCCTTTGGTGCCATTACTTTATTTTTTTATGCCACCTGGGCATCCCCCAGATATCCTCCTCAGGGCTTTCAGTAATCATTTAATCAATCTTATTTATTGAACACTTACTATGTGCCAAGCACTGTACTAAGCACTTGGGAGACTACAGTGCAACAGAATTGGCAGACACGTTCCCTGTCCACAACGAGCTTAGACTCTAGAGGAAGAGATAGACATTAATATGAATCAATAAGTAATCTACAATATATAATTGTAAAGAGCTCTTACATTACATAAGATATTACACCTTATCCAGAGCATGCCATCTTCCCGTCTCTGGGTCTCCAAGAGCAGAGGCAGGAAACAGGGAACACCAGTGCAGAAAGCTTCTGCTAATAATAATAATGGAGTGGTATGTGTAATAAGTGCATATTATGTGCCAAGGACTGAGGTAGAGACAAGTAATCAGATTGGCTTCAGACCTCATCCTTCATGAGGCACACAGTCTGCGAACAGTTGGGGAGACCAGGTATTGAGTCTCCATTTTACAGATTTTTCAGAGAAGCAGTGTCATCTAGTGGACTGAGCACAGGCATGGGAGTCAGAGAACCTGAGTTCCAGTCCTGGCTCTGCAACTCATCTGCTGTGTGACCTTGAGCAAGTCACTTAACTGCTCTGTGTCTGTTTCCTCATCTATAAAACGGGGTTTAAGGTGGTGAATCCCCATGGGACATGGCCTGTGTCCAATCTATATCTACCCCAGTGCTTAGACATATTGTAATTGCTTAACACATACCATTAAAAATGAGGAAACTGAATTACAGAGAAGTTAAGTGACTTGTCTAACATCTGTTGGCAGGCGAGTGTGTAGACTGTAAACTTGTTGTGGACAGGAAATGTGCCTGCCAACTCTGTTATATTGTACTCTCCCAAGCCCTTAGGACAGTGTTCTGCACACAGTAATCACTCAATACAATTGATTGATTGATTGAGTGGCAGAGCTCGATTACAACCCAGATCACCTGAATACCAGTCCTGTGCTCTTTCTAGTAGGTCTTTTGTTGCTTTGTGTTGCTGACATTTAGACTTCATCATCTTAATCTTAAAATTCCATATGGAGTTACCCTGCATTGTTGCGAAACTGCCCTTATTTTGAAATAGTCCATATTCTGGGGAGAGAAAAACAACAAATCCCAGCCAGCTAGCCAGATTACTTCTCTCTGTCTCCAAATCACAAAATGTCCTGCACTGAGGATATTTCAGTAATGTAGTTTCCTTTAGATGGCAATCTCCAGGAAAGGGATCATGAGTCTTGCTTCTGATGTACTCTCCCAAGCACACTGTACAGTGCTTTACCTCCAAAAGTGCCAACTTGTACTTCCCAAGCGCTTAGTACAGTGCTCTGCACACAGTAAGCACTGAATAAATATGATTGAATGAATATCACTGATCGATTCTACAAAGAGACTGATAAGCTCATCCTCTAAACTGTAAGTTTGTTGTGGGCAGGGAATGTGTCTGCTTATTGTTACATTGTACACTGCCAAGTGCTGAGTACAGTGCTGTGTACACAATAAGCACTCAGTAAATACGATCAAATGAAAGGTTAGAACTCCCAGTTTGGGTGATTCCTAGTAGGAGAGAGTAGATGCCATTTCACACAATCAAAACCCCTTCCCACCAAATGTAGGACCACCACACTGAAGCTACTTCAAAAGCAGGATTCATCGTGGCAATATTTACATAACCGGACCCGGCCGGAGCAGCACAAAGAAGGGTTGTGGTAATTCGCACAAGGAAGGGTTGTGAAAATTCACAAACGTTGGCTGTGGCAGACATGTGGTTGTTAACAGTGCAGTACTGAAGACAATTGTGCATTCTTGTCTGCCAATATGACGGGACTCAGAGCCTTCATAATACGATCAAACTACCAAGTGGAGCCTAATCGCTCAGAATATTTTATTGTTCTTTTTCAGCAAGTAGTAATATCTGTTAGGGTGTGTGAAAAGCCCTACAAGTTTGGCCCAGTGTTAATAAGGTAGTTCTTTCATCAGGAGGAAAACACATTCCAATAATTCATTTGTACCTGTTTAAAAAAGTGAGCAGGCATTCACTATTTGCAAACTGTACTGTATTGCATGTAAGCTCTTCCCATGTTTAACTCGTGGTAACTGTGCAATCTTAACTTCGTAGCACAAGCAAATCTGATACTTTTAAGACACCTACATTTTCTAACCAAAATACCTAGAGTAATGAAAGCAACAGTCAAAATAACCATGGTTTAGCTAAACACACAAAAAAAAATGAAGTGGATTTTGAAACTCAGAACTACATATGCACTTTTAAATTCACATTTATTTTCTCTCCTATAGCTAGTTAATTTTTTTTTAATTCTGTGAGGTTCTGTGCTGGTGTATGTTTCTTGTTTTACCCTGAGATTTAAAGATCAGAGCTTCTGAGATGGTGGTTAAATATTCAATAAATGGAAAGACAAGGTTACAAGGGAAAGCTGTGTCAAGGTAGTTAGTGTAGTATCTTGAAGAACAAGTCATAAAACTGTGAAAACTGGAAAAATCCTGCTACGGATAGGATTAGAATGGCAAAGAAACCCAGCTGATTATAAAATTGTATATGGGTGAGCTGACGGTTATCTGGCAGAGTTAAGGCTGTAGAACTTGTCACCAGGTAGCAAAATTTATGGTTTAATATTTCACAGCAAATAATTGCTCTCATTGCTTTAAATAGCACAGGAAACGTGTAGTGGGCTATACTTGACATTTGCAATATTGAACACTGATCCTGAGACAGATTCTTTGACCACAAAGAATGCCAGGGTAGGTCGGGTGAGTTATGGGAGAGGAGTTGGGGGTGGGCAGAAATCAGAGGGTGGGGGGAAAAAGCAGTAGCTCAATCAGATAAGAGTAAACCAGTTGAAAAAGCCGTCCTACAGTGGGACAAAGCAAAGGCCAAATGAAAGACTTGGATAAGAAGACTGGTGAATGTGGCAGCAGAAAACCAGGTAAAACTGCACACTCTCTAACGGAGCTTGTGTTAAACTTGGGAATTTTGTAGCATGCAGGCTTGGAAGCTCTCATCCCCTGAGAAGTTCTTGGGTGATTCCCCCCTGCCTTCAAGAAAGGATTTCACTCTCATTTCATTTCAACCATTCGTCTCCCTCTGAAGTTTGAGCCCCTCCGGCCCTCTAAGCAGCATGGGCTCTATGACGTGGTCTGGTTCTAACCCTCTGAGCGTTTGGTGGGTGGGTAGGTTAAAGGGTATTTTTGTGAAGAAGTTTGGGCCTCTGAGACCCATTTAGCCATGAGCTGTTGCTGTTCTTTCCTGGTCTCCAAATGGAAGAGCTCTGTTTTTCACCCCCTATCTGCTTAAAGTCTCATGAATGTTGCTTTTCTTCTGACCATTCTGACCACCTTATTTCTCCCAGCAGCTTAGTACTTGTTACTACTTTCTTTCTAACCTGCATCCCCTTCTCTCTGCTTCTCCCCACCCTGCCTCAATAAGATTAACGCCCGTTTAATCTTAGAAAGGAGTGCTGCTTTTGACTCTGCCCCGTTCCTTTCGACACAAACTGCTTACCAGGCAATTGAACACAACTGTTTTCAACCGAAAACCAGGCCCGAGTCTTGGGCTACTGAGCATGCTTGTGTCTGTAGGCACTTCAGTAAATTTGCAGTGTCTTTAAGGTACATTTTCAGTGCATTTAATGTAAGCAAACTAGTGGGTGTAATTGTGCACTTCTAATGAACTTAAAGCTCCTCTTTCTATAACACAAGCAGCATTTAATATCTAAGCTGATACCAGTTAACTGTGTTGGGACAGTGTTGGAGTGCTATCTTAGGAACGGTGACTTGCATCCTCTTTCACGAATCTTTCATTGACTTGCTACGGGACCTTGAATAAATCACTTCTAGTGATTCACCCCTAAATTTACTTTGAAGGCTATGCATGTTTATCCTATAATTGGTGAGGGGAGGGTCAATAAAGGGAGGAGGAATGAAGGAAAAATTGGGGAAAAAATGGGTAACAGCCCTGAGGATTGATACGCTTCATAGAGATCTTGGAACATCCTGGATAATTTCTGCCTTTCATGAAGCACCAATGTCTTGCAGCTTGAAGGCATGACTGTCTGGGGAAAAAAAAAAATCATCATTTCCAGATTTCAAGCTGTGGTCCTTGTAGTATCCCACCGGGAATTCCATTTTTAGCCCAACAATTTTCCATTTTGCACTTAGAACTCCTTTTATCTCTGCTTTACTTTATTGTGAATTTTTTTAACCATCAACATGTCGCAACTTCAATTTTAACCCCTCTTATCAAGTGCAACTTGACTGAATAAGAAAACCATTCAAAATAATTTTTCAGATTCGATTAAAAATATTTTTACCCACTAACTTCCTGTTTCTCTTCTGAGAGTCAAAAGTATCTTTTTTTACCCCTTTTTGGACATCATTTTGGCTTTTTTTTTTTCATGTTTCAAGATTCTGTGGGCTGTAGAGAAGGTGCAAATCAGCAAAAGAACCAAAAATTGTAACCCAAGCACTGCTTCCTGGATATAATAAATTCAGTGGAGGAAGTAGATGGAGCTCCTCTTCACTACTAGGGTGTTCCTGTTAACGTGACCTGAATGTTCTGGTTTTGTTTAGTGGCCTTCTGAGTGTGTTTCAACCCAAAACTAGTGGGTCAAACAATGTAGTGACAGAGGTATTTGTGAAGTGCGGTGTAGTGGAGAGAGAATGGGCTTGGCGTCAGAAGGTCATGGGTTCTAATGCTGGCTCCACCACTTTCATTCAATCATATTTATTGAGCGCTTACTGTGTACAGAGCACTGTACTACTTGTCTGCTGTGTGACATTGGGAGAGTCACTTCACTTCTCTGTGCCTCAGTTACCTCATCTGTAAAATGTGGACTGAGACTGTGAGCTCCTTGTGGGACAGGAACTGTGTCCAGTTCGATTTGCTTGTGTGCACCCCAGAGCTTAGTACAGTGCCTGGCACATAGTAAGTGCTTAACAAATACCATTATTATTATTATGTGCCAGTCACTGTGGTAGATACAAGATAATCAGGTCAGACACAGTTCCTGTCCCACGGCTATTAAATCCCCACTTTAAAGATGAGGAAACTGAGGAACAGAGAAGTTTTGCGACGTACCTAAGGTCACGTTGAAAGCAGGATGCAAAACTGGAATCAAACCTGGCCTCTAACTCCCGGGCCTGTTCTGTTTCCACTAGGCCACAAGGCTTCCTCAAACAACTTCCTCAAATAACAGTGAATTGTCTGAAAAGTTTAACTCCCAAACTCTCTACAACCACATATATCCTCCTCATTAATTGGCTTAGTTGGCCAAGCAATTTAATCTATAATAGACATTGGTACTAGGATTGAGAAGCATCATTGTCTAGTGGATAGAGCATGGGCTTGGGAGTCAGAAGCACTTGGGGTCTAATACCACTCTGCCAATTATCTGCTTTGTGACCTTGGGCAAGTTATTTCACTTCTCTGGGTCTCAGTTACCTCATCGGTAAATAGGGATAAGATTTGTGAGCCCACGAAGGACATGGACTGTGTCCAACCAGATTAGCTTGTATCCACCCCAGCGCTTAGAACAGTACATGGCACATTTTACCAGCTTAACCATTTTTTTAAAAAAGGGATAGGTGTCCCTAAGATACAATTCAAGGGATTGTCCCTGGTGGAAGAGTTTAGCTTTAGGTTTACAGGAGGAGATTTTTCTGTGAATATGCAGCAGAGTGACCCCAGTTTCTTTCACATAGAATTTGGGAATTTGGGTCACCATTTTACCTGGACATAAACCTGGGTTGAAGGGAAAATAACTGTTGACTTGCCTAAGAAGCACAGGTTTCCCATAGACCACAAAGGGGAAAAAGAACTCCCAAATTTGACTCCTTCAGTGGTATTGAATTCTGACATATGGATGTCCACGTAGGCTGGAATGAAACTACATTGGAGTCAGTGTTGACTGAAGTGACTGAAGAGAGGAGTCTGTATTTATTTATGTTAATATCTGTCTCCCCCTCTAGACTGTAAGCTCATTGTGGGCAAGGAATGTGTCTGTTTATTGTTGTATTATACTCACCCAAGCAATTATTACAGTGCTCTGTACACAGTAAGCACTTGATAAATAAATTGAATGAATGAATGAGTTCAAATGAAGCCCAACACCAGATCTTGGACATCTGAACTGAGTGTGTGTGTTATATTGCTGTGCTGTACTCTCCTAAGTGCTTAGTACAGTGCTCCGCACACAGTAACTGCTCAATAAATACAATTGATTGAATGATTCAGCATATATTCTGAGTTTTCCTTGGGTGACTTTACCTCAGGTTTCCTTTCATTTGTGCATAGTAGTGAATGGGTTTTTTTTCAGGGTGTAATGTCGGTCCCCATTTTGCTCTGAGGTGTGTCATCTTTCTCAGATGCGGAGAGGCCCTCCTACCCATCTTGTGCCCTTGGAAGTTCAGGAAGGCTAAATCCCTGGTGGAGAGCAGCCTCCATGTTGGGAATATGCTGAGGAAACCGATCTTGAGGATGGCGTCAGTTGCCTCTGGGATATGCCTTAGGTAGTGAAACTGTGTGAGACTCTGAAGCCAAAGCCAGAACCCAAAGAGGAAAGTCCTCTCAGGAAGGATGATGGCGAGAGAGAGCGTGACAGGCCACAATCAATCAACCTGTCAATCAGTTGTATTTACTGAGCACCTACTATGTGCAGAGCACTGTACTAAGGGTTTGAGAGAGTACAATCTAACAGAGTTGGTAGACATATTCCCTACCCACGTTGAGCTTACAGTCTAGAGGGGGAGACAAACATTAGTAGAAATAAATACGGATGGGTACATAAGTGCTGTGGGGTTAAGTGAGGGGTGAATAAAGGGAGCAAATCTAAGTGCAGAAGGGAGTGGGAGAAATGGAAGTGAGGGCTTAGTCAGGGAAGGCCTCCTGGAGGAGATGTGCCTTCAATAAGGCTTTGAAATTGGGGGAGGGTAATCATTTGTCAGATAAGAAGAGTGACTGACCACAGTAACCTAGTCTGACTCCAGGCAATTGCTCCTCTGGGTGAAGGACATCATCCTTATCAGCAAATACTTATTTAGCCTCTGCTCTGTGCTCTCCTGTTTGAGACACCACGGTGTTTATAGGGTGAAGAGAAGGCTTTTTGACTTGGGCCCCAGGCTAAAGTAAGCGCTTAGTACAGTGTGCTAAGTACAAGCTCTCAGTAAATACCATTGATTGATAGGTGTAAGCAAGGCCACCTTCTAGGATTCATGGGCTAAAAATACAGACTAGAGCAGAGCCAGGCTCTCTGTTTCTTCTCTTTCTTCATCTCCTGCTTAGTTTTTGGTCATTTTGTTGTTCGGTAGCATGTTCCTGTAGATTGTAAGCTCCAAGACGGCAGGGAACATGTCTACCAAACTCTGTTGTATTAAACTCTCCCAAGGGCTCTGCACAAAGTGAGCACTTAATAAATAGCTTTGATTGCTTGATATCCACCAGAGGGAATACCAGGAGACCCTCTAGACTGTAAGTTCATTATGGAAAGGGAATGTGTCTGCTACTTCTGTTGTACTCTCCCAAGTGTTCAGTACAGTGAACATAGTAAGCACTCAATAAATACAATTGATTGATTGATTGAGAACCCTGTATGATCTGAGGTCCAACCGCATTGTAAGCCCTGGTGGAGTCACATGTGCTAAGTTTAGTCTGATTTGTGGTTGTCCTTGGAGGCTTCTGAAACTTTTTAAAAACTTTTTATGGCATTTGTTAAGCACCAGGCATTGTACTAAGTGCTGGGCTAGATACAAGCTAATCAGATTTGACACAATCCATTTCCCACAGGGAGCTCACAGTCTCAATCCCCATTATACGATTGATTATACAGATGAGGTAATGGAAGCACAGAGAAGTTAAGTGACTTGTCCATGATCACACTATGCTGGGATTAGAACCCAGCTCCTTTGTACTCCCAGGCTCATGCTCTATCCACTAGCCCACACTGCTTCTCATGTGTGGGGGCCCAGCTGCTCTGCAGAGTTCACAGACATCACTCCTCTCAGGAGTGTGGACTTTTCGTGTGATCTGTTCATTGTTATTATAAAATGAGTCATTTCAAGAAAGGGGAGGGTATGATTTTTTTTTTTTTTAGCTTGGGTAAGTCTTTGAATGAATTCTTCTACAGCTCCACAGGCTAGAGATTTTCCTGATGGTTTTAAAGCTCCTGTAACACCTGTCATCAGACCTGAGACCTTGCAAATGAGCCAAACTTTCAGAAATATATCACCATTTCTCTCAGCATCTTAATTATTTTTTGGAGAAAATACCTTTACACTGATCCTGTGTCATGCCAGTTTTGGCCCCTGAAATGGAATTTTCTAAGTGTGGAGAGTACAACATAATTTCATGTGGCTTAAACTTTTGAATGATCTATGTGGCCATGGAAAAGGGCCCCATTAAGAAATTATTCTGATTTGTCTCACTGCTGGGTAACTAAAAAAAAATGGCTTGCTTTTTGCATTTCAAAGTTGCAGTTAGCAAAAGTCCTCAGAAAAACAGCATATTTGCCTTTGACATTTTCTAACATGCTTGGTTTGGGAGCATTACTTTTTAATTCTGAAGTCTCCTTTAAGCTCATTGTGGGTAGGGAATGTGTTTATTGTTGTACTCTCCCAAGTACTTAGTACAGTGCTCTGCACACAGTAAGCACTCAATAAATATGAATGAATGAAGGTGAAATAACCCACTAATTGCTTTACAACTCACCTAGGTAAAGTGAATCCTACTTCCGTTCAAGGGAACAATTAACTTTGACATATTTTTTTGAGTTTGGATTTTGTTTTGGTCAGAGGCCTGAGGCATTTTTTTTTCCTTCTGTTCTGATACACGCTTAGATTGGAAGAGAGTGTTCATTCTTTAATCATTATTTCTTTAAGGACACAAGACAACGAGCTTCTGGGTGGCAGAGACCTTGTTTTCTAATTCTCCTGTACCCTTACAAATGGCTAGTGCAGTGGTTTGTCTCCATTAGGTGCTCAGTAAGTACTCTTGATCAGCGAATGGAGTTTTTCTTAGCCCTGAAATATTTGCTAGTCTTTATTTCAGCTCAGCCCAGACTGTTTATTTTTTCTGGGTGCTTTGTCTCAATCACAATCAATCGATGGCATTTATTGAGCGCTTACTCCTTAAGAAGCTTGCAGTATCGAATGAACAAATTCCACCCACCTGGAAAGAAAACACCTAATGACAGAGTCATAAACAGAAGTTGTGCAAACCTGAATAAACCGAGTGATACTGAGTTTACTTAAGCAGACCCTGGAGAGTAAATCAAGAATCCGTAAACCACAGGAAGTACTCACTATTTAAAGGAAGAAAGACACAAGGGATGCAGACGGTAGATTATGATGCTTTTTTGAAACATTGGGTACCAAATAAGATCGATCAACTGCTCGTAGTGGTCACAGTTGTACGATCTGCGATTTGTAGTCTTCTGACACAACTTTACACATCAGGGCAAACCTTAGTAGACGTGTTCTGCTTTTAAAAATAGAAAGTATTTGTGCAGGGCCTCAGTGTTTCATTTGAGAACCACCATTCCTTGCTGGCTGAAGCTTAGAAGTCGATTAATTTTCAGCTTGAATACAGAACAATGTGCAGAGAGCTGAATTAACAAAGCCATTGGTAGGCTTAACTCCTGCCCTCAAGGAGCTTACCTACGAGCTAGTAGATTTATATACACCAATTATTCATTGATTCATTTCTCCGAACTCATGTTACCCGTTGTATGTATAGTTTTCCTTTTGCTCTACAATTTATGACTGCTCAACTTCCCCCTCCTTCCCCATTTCCAGTAGATTGTAAGCTTCTTGAGGGCAGATATCATGCATTACTTGTCTTGGGCTCTGCCTGCAGCCAGGAAACAAAAAATATTATTGAATTGCGTGCACCCTTGTAAGAATTTTCTTCTAAGGTGTCCCTATCGTCATTACCATCATGGACATTTATTGAATGCTTACTGGAAGCAGTAGTGTGAAGTAGATAGCTGCAGAAAACACCGAAGAATATGTCATATTGAGAAGTAGCATGGTCTAGTGGATAGAGTATGGGCCTGTAAATCACAAGGACCTGAGTTCTAATCCCGCTCCGCCACTTGCCTTGCTGTGTGACCCTGAGCAGGTCGTTTCATCTGGACTTATTGAGCACTTACTCTCTTAAGAAGCTTGCGGTATCGAAAGAAAAATCCCACTCACCTGGAAAGAAAACACTTATTGTCATAAACAGAAGTGCAAACCTTAATAAACCGAGTGATACAGGTTTGATACAGCTACTCATCTATAAAATGGGGATTAAAACTGTGAGCCTCCTGTGGGATATGGACTGTGTCCAAACTGAATAGCTTGTATCTACCCCGGTGCTTAATACAGTGTCTGGCACAGAGTAAGTTTAGTAACAAAGACCATTAAAAAAAAAATAGTCACGATGCCTGACCTCGAGGAGCTTGTAGTCCAAATGATCGCTCCTGACTCTTCCTCTACCTTTGTGTGTTCTTAATTTACCCAGGATTGGCTGGCACTTCTGCCTTTAAACCTGTGTTGCAGAGAGGAGTAAGTAAGCGCATAGTACAGTGCTCTGCACACAGTAAGTGCTCAATAAATACGATTGAATGAATGTTACCTAACCCTCAGACCCTAAACCTCTGATTGATACCAATCAATCATTGTCAATCAGTGATATTTATTGAGTGTTTACTGCAGGCTGAGCTCCGAACTAAGTGCTTCGGAGAGCACAATACAACAGAGGTTTTAGACGCATTCTGTGCCCACAACAAGCTTACAGTGTAGAAGGGGAGGCAGGCATTAATATACATGAATTGTCAATCTCCTTTTCATCTTCTCTACCTTCTGTCATCCTATCATATTTTTTATGGTATATGTTAAGCACTTACTATGTGCCAGGCACTGTTCTACGCCCTGGGGTAGATACAAGATAACCAGGTCCCTGTCCCACTTGGGGCTCAGAGTATTAATCCCCATTTTACAGATGAGGAAACTGAGGCCCAGAGAAGTGAAGTGACCTGTCCAAAGTCGCCCAGCTGACTAGTGGCGGAGCCGGGACTAGAACCTAAGCCCTTCTTTCCCAGGCCACTCGAGGGGTGATTCCTAAGAGGTTCAAGGATGTCTGTGCAATGAGGACAGTACAGATTGCCATGGGAATTCTACACTCTTGAACTCAATCAAATGATTAGAGGCCGCTGCAACTGAGACAAGTAGAGAGATCTTCCGTTATTGTGGCCTTGTCGATAAAAATCATTCTTTTGGCATGCAGTCAGCTGCTGAGAAGGACCATGGCCTAGTGGAAAGAGCACATATGTATATATGTTTGTACGTATTTATTACTCGATTTATTTATTTTATTTGTACATATTTATTCTATTTATTTTATTTTGTTTTGTTCTCTGTCTCCCCCTTCTAGACTGTGAGCCCACTGTTGGGTAGGGACCATCTCTATATGTTGCCAACTTGTACTTCCCAAGCGCTTAGTACAGTGCTCTGCACACAGTAAGCACTCAATAAATATGAATGAATGAATGAATGTCAGAGTATCTGAGTTCTAATCCTGGCTCCACCGTTTACCTGCTGGGTGACCTTGGGTAAGTCACTTCATTTCTATGTGCCTTAATTCACTCATCTGCAAAATGGGGATTCAATTCCTGCTCTCCCTCCTATTTAGATGGTGAACCCAATGTAGGATCTGATTACCTTGTTTCTATCCCTGTGCTTATTAGCGTGCTTGGCACGTAGTAAGCACTTACAATGATTATTATTATTACAGTGTAGGAACTCACATGGGAGTCTTGTGGGTGAGGCAAAGATCAGAATTTTATTAACCCCGAGAATCTGCTCAGAACCCTCTGGAAAGAACTCTGAATATTCCCCTTTGTCTCTATTCAAACCTGGACCCCAGCACAATCTCAATCTCAGGACACAGTGGTAGAAATATGGAGACAGGCTTCCAAGACCAGGTTTGACAGTAATTACAGAATTACTGAAATCCATCCGGGATTAAAATTTTCCTTTAGACAACGAGGTCAGATAGCTACCCTTTTGGAATGGGTTTCACGTCCAGGAATTTGGGAAGTCAGGTGCTTTCTAAGTTCAATTTTTTTTCAATGAAGGAGATCTGGTGTTAGTTAAAACATATGCAATTATCTTAATAGTAAAAAGGTTCTTCTCTCACTAAATATTGGATCATATTCTTGTTGAATTTAGGAAATCTGGCCAGGAAGGCTAACGGAAACTTTAGCCCCTGCAGGAGAATTTGTTCAATTTATAAATAAAAGGTTTAACTTGGTTAAAGTGTTATGCCTCACTGTTTGATTGTAGTTGTAAATATGCAATTTGGGTTTTGTATTCTGGCACATGTCAGGTAATTTAAGAGTCTTAGTCATTGTAAAGCAGGTAAAGATCGTTTTCCACAGCCGCTTCACTTTTCAAATAAACCTTAAACAATGCCAAGTTGTTTCATTTTGACCGGGACTGCTTTTATAAAGCACGCGAGTAGTTTCCATTTTCATAAAACTGGCCTTTAGATTGTGGTGTCATCTGTGAGATAGAGACCAGATTCACTTCCTTTTATTCATTCATTCATTAAATTGTATTTATTGAGCACTTACTGTGTGCATGCAATGTACTAAGCTCTTGGGAGAGTACACTATAACATTAAACAGACAGTACCCCTACCCACAACGAGTCACAATCTAGAGGTACTAGAAGTATTTACTTTATATAAGTAACGATCCCCTTCACTCTTGATTCCTCAATGTGCCACTATATTGATTCTGCTGAAGAGACCAAAGAGTAAACACAAATATGTGTTTTATGTGTTAGAGAAATTAAAAAAAGTGGCTATTCCCAAACTCTTCCATCCTTCATTTCTCTCTGCCCCTAAAATGTCAGGTGATAGAGGATTAAAATATATATATATATATATATATATATATTCATTGTGCCTGAACTAAGGATGATAGAGCTAGATAAATTAATGTTCCATAGCTACATGCTAAAAAAATGGAATTCCAACTAACAGAGGCTGAGTGACAACACATTAATTTTTACTGGAGGAGCCATTAATGGATACTATTTGGTAAATTTGATGTCAAACTGAATTTGATTACAGTTCTGACTCAAAGCATTCATGATATGAGAGCTTTCCATTACTTTCAATTTTAGCTCTCCCTCGTGCTACTATGCTTTCTTTCAGGAAAAAAAAAACCCACGACCATGAAAAGGAGTCGCTTAAGGCTCAATTTCCAGGATCCGTTTTGCGCACAGCCTTGCTCTTGCAAGAAAACCTGTTCTTTGTACTTCACCTGTTTTTCAGTAAGTCCTTTCTTGTGCTGTAATTCAATTAGCATGTTTGTTTCTCTCCCTCTCTGGTCCGCTTTACTATCCACCCAGTTACATTAGTGAAAAGTGGCTTTTGAGCAAGTAAAAAAGGCCTTGTTCCACTTACCCATTTAATGAAACTCGAGACCAGACCGGACATGTCAGCAAACAACTGCTCAGGTTTATTTCCTTACCAGTCCAGATTGCTGAAGCTTGGGTCCTGCCATACATTTTGAGGGCAGGATTGCTAAACGTACATCCTATAACTTGGTCACCTTCACCCTTTTCATTCTGCCCCTTTGGAGAACTTTAGAGCATATTTTTTTGCACCTTTCTTCATTTCCTCTGTGGACACTTAAACCTCAGCTTCACCCCAGCATAATTTGTGACGTGACAAAACTACTTGCCTTCATTAGTTTATGTTTGCTCATGTCAGGAGGCGGGAACAGTTGATGCAAAGGAAGTTGCTGGAAATGAGTGTGGAGTGTGGCAAGTAGTTAATGAAGAGAAATTCAAAGCAATCGGCTAACATTTCTGATAATGTAAAACTAAGCTCCCTCCCCCAACTCCCCATTTATTTTTAAATTGTAAGCCCCCTAAGGGACCAGGACTCTAATTTCCACCTGTATATTCTTTCCCAGTGCTTAGTGCAGCGCTTAAACCTAATATTACCACTAGATTGTAAGCTTGTTGAGGGCAGGAAATGTGTCTGTTTCTTGCTATGTTGTACTCTCCCAAGCACTTAGTACAGTGCGCTATACCCAGTAAGTGCTCAATAAATATGATTAATGAATTAATGCTACTTCTGTTACTGAGTTTAGAATGAAATTGGAAGGGTCATTTTTTTAGTCTCCTTTACAGATATTGGTTTGAGAACTTCTTCCATATGCAGTAATGGTATTTATTAAACACTAACTAGGTACAAAGCACTTTACTGAATGCTGACAGATAATAATCAGACCTGTTCTCTGGCCCCCAAGGGACTCACAATCTTATAATAAACTGGACAGAATGGGCTGGCAGCAGACACTGAAGAGAAGGTGAAACGATTCAATCAGTGGTATTTATTGAGTGTTTACTTCAAGCAAAGGACTGTACTAAGCATTTGGGAAAGTACAATGCAATTGGTAGTCACAATCCCTGCCCATAAGGAGCTTTAAACACAAAACATAAAAGCCTTCTTTCCCTGACTAATCTCTCATCTTTCTACATTATTCTCCCTACATCACCTATGCATAGAAGTCCATAACCCCAGTTGATACCCTTACTTAAACCCATAGCCTTATACTCTTTTCCTTCCCTCTGCCTGTCTCGTTATCTCCTTCAGAGCAGGAATTGGGTCCACCCACTCCATTGTACTCTACCACAAGCTTAGTTCAGTGCTGTGCACAAAGTAAGTGTTCAATAAATATCACTGATTGATCGATAAGAGTCAAGGATAAAGATAAAAGGACTGTGGCTAACTTTGATTGCAATAATTTAGTTAAAATCGTCGAAGTCCATGTACTGGCATTCTGTTGAAATCTAGTTGGCTGAGAACTCCTTTAGGCAGTTTGATGGCAACTATAGTCCTAGGACGAGAAGAGGAATGGTCTAAATGGAAAGGACACAGGCTAGCCTGCTGTGTGACCTTGCCCAAGTTATGTAACTTCTCTGGGCCTTGGTTTCCTCATCTGTAAAATGAGGATTGAATACCTTTTCTCCCTCCCTTTTAGGCTGTGAGGCCCAAATGGAACTGGGACAACATCCGCCCTGATTATCTTGTAGCTACTGCAGTGCATGGCACATAGTGAGAGCTTAGCAAATTCTGCAATTATTCTCTAATTGTGTCTTCCAGAGGGAGTATAAAAATCAGAAAAGCCCAAGGGGCGGGGGAAAAAAAAAATCACTGAATTGGAGGTTAAAGATTCAGGGGAGGAAAAAGAGGAGCAATGACCCAATACTTTATTTTGCCTAGATCTCTAGAGCCTGCAACCCTCATATTTAATTGCATCAGTCTACAAACATAACTACAGTAAATTTACCCATGTGGCTGAGACTGGAAAAAATAACTTATCGGGGCTTGCCGCGTGGAATGTTTTGAAATGTCTAGGGTAACTGAGCCTGCTCCTATAAGCCTCTTTTCTGTAGGGTTCACTCAAGCGGGGAAGAGGCTCAGATTGGACCAATTGACTCTTTTTGGAGCCAGAAAAGAGGAGCTAAGGACAGTGGGTAGGTGACTGTCTCTTTGAAATGGTTTTCTGGCTTACAGTGTATTAGGTAGAGCTGGAAAACCTAGAAGGTTTTGAAATGGGGAGATTACTCAGTGCCCCAAGTCCAAACCACAACCCTCCACTTGCTCAGCCCTGGTTCTGAATAATGGGGTGTTTGGACCCTGGGATTCAATGGCCGTCATCTCGGAGAGGTTATGGAAATGGGCTTCTGTCCCAAAAAGTTAGGCACCTGGGTTGGCCAAGAATCACCGGGCTAATTTTTGAAACATTAACTTTAACCCAATGCTAATTATAGTATTTTTCTTTTTGAGGGTGGAAGGGCTTAAGGAAGCTGAGAAAAGATAAATCCGTCATCAAGAGTAAATGTGAGGCTGTCACTCTTTTGAAGGGCAAGCAGAGAGTCATTCACCTCGTTCAGGCCTCCTTATTCTCTGAGGTAACAAGTAGCCCAGAAGAAGCGCCCTTTTCTTTTAAGATAGTGTTTGTTACTATGTATCAAACACTGTAATACACGCTGGGGTAGATACAAGTTCATCAGGTTGGACACAGTCCCTGTCCCACATGGGGCTCACAGTCTAAGTTGGAGGGTTGAAGATTTAATGTCCATTTTACAGATGAGGTAACTGAGGCAAAGAGAAGTTAGGAGATTGTATGCTCATTGTGGGCAGGGAATGTATCTGTTTATGTATCTGTGTACTTTCCCAAGTGCTTAGTACAGTGCTCTGAACACAGTAAGCACTCAATAAATACGACTGAATGAATGAATGACTTCTCCAAGGTCACCCAGGAAACAAGGGACAGAGAAGGAATTAGAATCCAGGTCTTCTGGTTTTTTTTGGAATGTTCTTTGTCAAGCACTTACTATGTGCCAGTCACTGATCTAAGCACTGGGGCAGATACAAGATAATTAGGTTGGACACAGTCCATAGCCTACATGGGGTTTATAGTCTTAATCCCCATTTTATAGATGAGATAACTGAGGCACAGAGAAGTTGTGTGACTTGCCCAAGGTCACACAGCAGACAAGTAGCAGAGCTGGGATTAGAACCCAGGTCCTTCTGATTCCCAGGCCCATTCTCTTTCCATTGAAACATGCTCCTTGGTCTCTTGGCTCCCAGTTCTGTGCTTTATTCCTGACCACTCTGCCTTTCTTGTATTTTTTCTTTGTGATCTTTCTGTCCTTTGTGCTTGCTCATCTTTGCTTGACATGTGGATTGGAAGATTTATTTTATGATTTTCTAGTTCAGATTATGTGTTTTCTTCAAGCTAACTTCATTTCTTAACCTTCATTCACACTTCTTTTTTAAGGCACCAATCACCATTTGTTCAATTGATATTTACGGACAGACATTTATTATCCGCTGCTGTCCCACTTTGCTCTTTTTCATGGAAGCAGAATATGATTTATTAATCTGGCAAAAATGAGGTTGTAAAATTACTATCTCTCACTGTAGTTTTAGGGTGTATATGCTTAGGAAATCTTGCCCAGTGGGTTTTTTTTCCAGTGTAAATGCAGCTGCTGATAATGATAATACAAGATAAAAATAGAAAAGGGTGAATGAAATGAAAGGCCTTAAGAGGATTAACACTTTCTGCTTCCTGAGCAATACTTTAAGAACATTTATTTCTGTTCAGCCATTTGAGAAAACTTCAGACCATGAACAAGACCACTACTGGGTCTAACCTAATGTCCTCCCAGCCTTTGTCTATTGTCTAATAGTGGTAATACGGTACTTGGATGAACCATATGATAGTAATTATTATAATAATAAATAATGGTATTTGTTAAGTGCTTCCTATATGCACAGCACTGTGTCAAAATCTGGGGAAGATGCAAGAAAATCAGGTTGGACACAGTCTCCTGGGGCACAAGTTGAACAGATATTTAATTTCCACTTTTCAACTGAGGAAATAGAGGCTCAGAGATGTGTAGTGACTCATCCAAGGTCTCACAGCAGGCAAATGACTTAGCCAGGATAAGAACCCAGTGCCCCTGCTCTTTCCACTAGACCTCACTGCTTCCTGGCAGTTGCCTTTCAAGATATCCTTAATAATTCAAATCATTATGGTATTAAGCACTTGCATGGAGCCAAAGCGCTGTGCCAGTTAGAGGATAATCAGATTGGATACAATCTCTGTCTCACATGACCTTGGGCAAGTCATTCGACCCCTTAGGGCCTCTGTTTAAGAAAGAGAAAAAGCAGGGATCTTATTCCCCACTTTAAAGATGAAGAAACTGAGGTCCAGATTGCTCAGGGGACTTACCCCAGGTTAAGATGCGTCTCCAAGACTCCTAACCTTCCCTCTAATACTTTCATTTTAATTGAGCTTGGTGGTATTTAGCTTATTTGTCACTGAGAGGAAACCCAATCCAGACAATCATGAGCATGGTAAATTTTTCTCAAATCCCAGGTTTCCTTTCTAAACCTCAGCTTTTTTAACAGTCCCATGGAGATTTTAAGTGAAATGTCTGTTCATTTGTCATGTGGGTGATGTGGTCTGGGTTGCATATGAACTGCTCCCTGTTGAGTTGTTTTGGCCAATATTTTGTCCAAGATTCCCTAAATATCTTCAAGGTGGCTCTCCAGTCCGTACTGAAGTTGTCCAGTTAAAACCGAAAGACCGTGTCCCGAAACAGCCAACCCCCAAAATGCAAAGCTTATATGTAAAGGCAACAGCCTGTCATATATCGGTAGTCCAAGAACTGTAAATATAGGCTGTCCAAGCTTCCTGGGTTAGCTGGGCTAGCCCTGGAATTTTGGTTGGCCATCCTGGACAATTTTAGGAAAATATCCAAGTGTTTCGGAACCGCTAAACTGGGAAGTTACCCCCTCTCAGCTGTCCTTACTTTAAATGCCTGAACTTCCACCAACAGGCTAGAGATGCTTCGCCATGCCAAGGAGTTGTTAATAATCATAATTGTGGTATTTGTTAAGTATTTATTATGTGCTTAGCACTGTACTAAGCGCTGTCTCATGTGGGGCTTACAGTCTAAGGGGAAGTCAGTCAGCCAGTCAATCATATTTATTGAGTGCTTACTGTGTGCAGAGCACTATACTGAGCGTTTGGAAGGGTACAATAGAACAGTACGACAGACAGATTCCCTGCCCACAGTGAATTTACTATTTTACAGATAAGGAAACTGAGGCACAGAGAAGTTAAGGGACTTGCCCAAGGCCACATAGCAGGCAAATGGCAGAGCTGGAAATGGGATCAGGGTGTCCTTACTCCCAGGCCCTGTGCTCTTTCTACTAGGCCAGGTGGTTCCGGTTCATCCAGAGAGAACCTCTAACCCTCAGCACCTCCCAGAGCTGGGGTGAAGGCTTGATCAGTGGTATTTACTGAGCGCTTACTGAGGGCAGAGCACTGTACTAAGCGCTTGGGAGAGTTCGCTTATAACAGAGTTGGTAGACACATTCTCGGCCCTCGAGGAGCTCACAGCTTCCCCGGTGGCCCCCAAGTGGGAGTCTCCCCATTCCCAGAAAAGTCCAGCTGGGCCAGCAGTCATTCACTTCCCCAACCCCTGGGCCTGCTGCCAGGGTATTAAATGCTCAGTGACCAGCCCCAGTGCATTCTGCATTGGGGATGTGAAACATCTTTGCCTTGTCAGCTAGTTCTGGCTGCCAGGCACCACCCCCCACCACCCCTAATCACCGTTGTGCATCCATCAAAGCAGAGAATAGATAGCCTTGGGGTTTGTTAGCTCTGGGGCAACAGGTACTGTTTGGTGTACCAAGCCTCCTTTATTTAATCAATCAATAGTATTTATTGTGAGAAGCAGCATGGAGTAGTGGATAGAGCTCCCCGGCCTGGATGTCAGAAAGTCATGGGTCCTAATCCCTGCTCCGCCACTTGTCTGCTGTGTGACCATGGGCAAGTCGCTTCATTTTTCTGTGCCTCAGTTCCCTCATCTGTAAAATGGAGATTGAGACTGTGAGCCCCACATGAGACAGGGACTGTATCCAACTCAATTTGCTTGTATCTAGTATCTTAGTACAGTGCCTGGCACATAGGAAGCACTTAGCAGAAGCCATAATTATTATTATTATTGAATGCACTGTGCTAAGCTCTTGGAGAAGTACCATACAGCAGAATCAGCAGACACGTTCCCTGCCCAGAACGAGCTTACAGTCTAGAGATGGTATTTGTTAACTCTTCAAATACTCTTCAAAGCGTTGGGGTAGTTACAAGTTGAATAGGTCGGACGCAGTCCCTGTCCCGCATGGGGGTCACAGTCTTAATAGCTATTTAATCCCCATTTTACGGTTTAGGAAACTTGGGCGCAGAGAAGTTAAGTGACTTGCCTTAGGTCACACAGCACACAAGTGGCAGAGCTGGGATTAGAACCCAGGTCCTCCGACTCCCAGGCCTGTGCTCTCTCCACTAGGATACGCTGCTTCACTTTTTTCCCTTCCACAGGAGCTGAAGTGAGGAGGCCTAAAGGAGGGGAAAGTGAGGGCGTGTGGGACTCGACACAGCATCTCTGAAATCAAAGATGTTACCCCACATTGGCAAGAATTCCGAGAAACATTTACACATGAAGCACGTGCACACACTCTGTCATGCATACACGTACGTAAAGAAACAGTGCCTCCCTCTTTCTCTAATGCTCTCTCTTTTCAAAAAAAAAATCTTGAGTAAGCTAATCTTACAGGAATGTCTCAGAAAACTTCCTGTGAATGCAGTACATGTGAAGTGAAATGGAGGAAGTGTCATTTAGCCTGAGCTGGTTGAAGTCATGACCAAAACTTTCCAGAACACAAGACATTTTGAACATAATAATAACTGTGGTATTTGTTAAGCACTTACTATGGGCTAAGCACTGTACTAATCACTGGGGTGAATACAAGTAAATCGTGTTGAACACGATCCCTGTCCCATGAGGGGCTCACAGTCTCAAGCCCCATTTTACAGAGGCAGTAACTGAGGCCCAGAGAAGTAAAGTGACTTATCCAAGGTCATGCGGCGGACAAGTGGTAGAGCCAGCAGTAGAATCCATGACCTTCTGACTCTCCTGCCTCATGCTCTATGCATTACAATGCTGCTTGTCTACACAAGCAATCTTCTCCCTCTTCCTTTGTCCATCTTCTCTTCTTCCTCATCCCTCCTCTCTTCTTCCTCATCCCTTTCTCTCCCTCCACCTTCCCCTTCATTCCACCTCCTCCTCCTCATTCATTCATTCATATTCATTGAACATTTGCTGCCTGCAGAGCACTGTACTAAGTGCCTGGGAGAGTACAATATAACAATAAACAGACACATTCCCTGCCCACAGTGAGCTCACAGTCTAGAGAGAGTTCTGTTTCCTCTTCCTCCTCCTTTTGTTCCTCTTCCTCATCCTTCGCCCTTCCCCTCCTCTCCCCCTTCTTTCTTATCCCCCCCTTCCTCTACTTCTTCCTACTCCTTTCCAGAGGGCAGTAAGGTTGTTCACAGGACAGTCTATTTACTTTGGTCCCCGCTATTGGCTCATTTAACCAGGATTAATATTTTTACATATTTGTTTTTCATTTGTGGAGGTGATTCAGAGAGAGTGTCTTAGCATTAATTGCTTCATCAGCCAGACTTGAGTCATCTCTCAATTGTCTTATTAGCTTAACTGAATGGAAAAAAAAAGTCCTTTATCTCAGCTCCTGAGGCCTTCAGCAGACTTTGCATACTTCTCTGGAAGGGGCTAGAGTCATGTTTCATTCCTTCAGTGAGAAAACACAGAGACTGAAAACATCACTCAGGGAACGTTTTTATTATATTGTACTCTCCCAAGCGCTTAGTACAGTGCTGTTTACACAGTAAGTGCTCAATAAAAACGATTGACTGACTCATTCTCCTGCTGTCCTTCACCTTCCCCCCCTCCACCCCTGCCATCCTTTCATTCATTCATTCAATCGTATTTATTGAGCACTTACTGTGGGCAGAGCACTGTACTAAGTGCTTGGGAAGTACAAGTCGGCAACATATAGAGAGGGTCCCTACCCAACAACAGGCTCACAGTCTAGAAATCTCCAGCTGTGTAGTGAGTAGAGATAATGACAAATGTTGCTTCACTTCTTTGCAGACCATGAAGAGCTCTTTAAAACAGGTAGAGGACAGACAGAAATAAGAAGAAAAGGGTTGGTTGATTTCTCTCCCAAATTTCTCCTCTTCTGGCATTTATCTAGTCTAGACTGTAAGCACCTTGAGGGCAGGGATCGTGCCTCTTTCCCTCTCGTGCTCTCCCATGTTCTCGGTACAGTGCTCGGCACACTGTAGGTACCCAGTAAATACTACTGATTAATTCATGTAAACTGGCCACAAAACTCTGTAGCTCTCTGTAGTAATTTCTGTGCATCCCTTCCTTCTAGACTGCAAACCTCTTGAAGGTAGGGATCATGCCTGCTAATTCTGTTGTTTCCCAAGTGCGGAGCACAGTGTTCAGTACTCGCTTAGCGCATAGTTTTGATTCCCTGATTGATTGATTCTCTTTGGAGTGTAGCTCCCTCCTAGCCCTGCCTTCATTTCTTTCTGCTTCCTCTTTGGCTTGTTCCTCTCCCCGCTGTTTCTCTGTCACTTTACCCTCTTTTTCTTCAAAACTTGGCTCGATCTAACTCTGCTTACTAAGCACTTTCCCTTCCACATTTGTGGTGTCATCTTCCAGAGTGTGGATTCTCAATGCTGAGCTGTTCCCAGCCCTGCTCTGAGGGCTGTCTCTTTAGGAGTAGTAGTAGTAGTGTGATAGTAATAACTGTGGTTTATCTTAAATACTTTCTATATGTCAAGGATTGTGCTAAATCCTGGGGTAGATGCAGTCAGGTCAGACACAGTCTCTGCCCAACGTGGGTTTCACAGTCAAAGAGAGAGGAAGAACCGGTATCTAATCCCCTTCTGATATATGAGGAAATTAAGGTATAGTTAAGTGACTTGACCAAGGTAACACAGTAGATGAGTGGCGGAGTTGGGATTAGAACCCAGGCCTCCTGACTCAAAGTGAAATTTATTGAGCATTCGCTTGAGCTAGGGAAAGTACAACTGTTGCACTTAACTTGTTCCTTGCCCACATGGAACTTGCATTCTAATGAAGGAGCTTACATCCTCCATTGTAAACTCCTTAAAGGGCAGGGATCGTATCGGCTGAATTGTGTTGAACTCCACCAACTGCTTAGATTAGAGCTCCACAGTTGGGATCAATAAATAGTTTTGATTGATTGATTGATGGAAGAGTCAGATGTAAAATATTCATAAGGAGTGGGATTAGAATAATTAATTGAATAATAATAATAATAATAATATCCACATTTACATACATCAGAGCTGGACAACATACAGGCAAAGGCCACCAAGATTATCAAAGGCACTTAGAACGGTGCTTGGCACATAGCGCTTAACAAATACCATCATCATCATCATCATCAAAGGGAAAAGCAGCGTGGCATAGTGGATAGAGCATGGGCCTTGGAGTCAAAAGGTCATGATTTCTAATCCCGGCTCCGCCATTTGTCTGCTGTATGACCTTAGGCAAGTCACTTCACTTCTCTGTGCCTCAGTTCCCTTATCTGTAATATGGGAATTAAGACTGTGAGCCCCACATGGGACAACTTGATCACCTTGTATTACCCCCCCCCACCCCAGTGTTTAGAACAGTGCTTGGAACATAGTAAGTTCTTAACAAATACCATCATTATTATTATGTGGGACAGGGACTGCCTCCAACTTGATTTGCTTGCATTTACCCCGTGTCACCAAGCTACACTGCACACACACACAGTGATCCATATGACATCATCACATAACTTTGCACGGCGATGCCCACGGTGATGCGTGTGATAACTTGTACTTCCCAAGCACTTAGTACAGTGCTCTGCACACAGTAAGCGCTCAATAAATATGATTGAATGAATGAATGAATGGCACCGCAATTCACTGCTACTGAATGGTGAGACAATTCCCAGTCTGCTCATGGTTGCCCGCCAGGAGTTCTCGGTTTCACGTGGCTGGGTCAACCCACGAGGGCTCCCAGGGCCAACAGGCACACATGCACTGGCACCAGTTTGGTCGCAGTCCCAGGTTGGACCATTCAGACACCGATCTGAAGCCAATCTTTTTGGGCTTTGCCAGTCCGTTGGTCCTGTTTCTTTCCCGGGAATGTTTCAGAGTCGAAATCAGTTAAGAATGTCTTTCATTTTATGTCTCTGTTTCCCCCAACCATAGCATTGGGTTTGGGGGTTCTTCACCCCAGGGAAACCGTTATACCTGTCATGAATCACGGCCCAAACAGAGAGCGGTGAAGACGCTAGAGGAGCTGGTTAGGTCGACTCTGGCCGGTAGAATATGGAGATGCTACGTGTTGGAATTTTTTGGTGTTGGCTTGGTTGGCATTTTCAAATTGGATTCTTCTCACCAAACGCTGCAGATCACAGGAAGCAGCATGGTCTAGTGGTTAGAGCAAATCTTTGGTAGACAGAGAATGTGTCTGTTATATTGTTGTGTTGAAAGGGAACCAGCGTAGCATAGTGGATAAGAGCACAGGCCTGGAGTCAGAAGGACCTGGGTTCTAATCCCGTTTTCGTTATGTGCTGTGTGGCCTCGGCAAGTCACTTAATTTCTCTGCGCCACAGTTACCTCATCTGTAAAATGGGGGTTAAGACTGGAGTCCCACATGGAACAGAGACTGTGTCCAACCTGATTACCCCAGCGCTTAGAATAGTGCTCGACACATAGTAAGCGCTTAAAAAGTAACATCATCATCACAGGTAGCTCTGGCCCTCTCTAGGTTGTGCTTCTGCTAGGAGAGGCAGAGAAGAGATGTGAAGGCCACCAGGGAGAGGGAGTTGATTTCCCCTCTCCCACCTTTTGTGGCCGGAGCTTAGTGGAGAGCGTGCTGGGTTTCTGACACTGGCTCGGCTTGGCCCTTCCCAGGGGCAGCGTAAAGAGGAACACACAAGTTGGGTTCAGTCAGACCCTGTAATTTGGTGTGTCAACTTCCCCTTTCATTTTCACGTGGAGTTGCGTTTCCTTGTGATTATGAGGATACCGGCATAGATAAGCAGCGTGGCCTAGTGGAAAGAGCACGCGCCTGGGAGTTAGAGGATGTGAGTTCTAATCCCAGCTCCTCCACATGTCTGCTGGGTGACCTTGGGCAAGTAATTTAACTTCTCTGTGCCTCAGTTACATCATCTGTAAAATGGGGATCGAGCCTATGAGCCCCTTGTGGGACAGAGACTGTGTCCAACCTAATTACCTTGTATCTACCCCAATGCTTAGAACGGTGCTTGGCACAAGGTAAGCGTTTAACAAATGCCACAGTTATTATTATTATTATTATTATTGTTAGATGTCATCTGGTCTGGCTTCCTCACAGAGGCTTTGATACCAGGGAGCTTGTTTGGATTGACTGGTTCAGTATCCAGCGAAGAAGCATTTTCCTGGGGAGAGTCCCACCTTGTATCTGGTGGGGTTTTTTCTTGGGCCCCTTTCTGGTAGACAAAAGGGTGAGCAAAGAGCCCCCTCTTATGATATTCTAATAGGGGCTCTCCCCTTTCTTCCTCCCCCTTCCCCACAGTCCATCCAGCCTCTATCTGAGATACTGATTGTGTCCTCCATCTTGACTAGCTGGTCCTCATATGTCACCTGACAATGATGCTGGTTGTTGAGAGCGTCAGGCCTCTAGACTGTAAGCTCCTCGTGGACAGGAGACATATCTACCAACTTTTTTATATTGTCCCCTCCCAAGTGCTTACTACAGTGTCTGCACACAGTAAGCGTTCAGTGAACATAAGCGTAGAAGCAACGTGGCTCAGTGGAAAGAGCACGGGCTTTGGAGTCAGAGGTCATGGGTTCAAATCCCGGCTCCGCCAACTGTCAGCTGTGTGACTTTGAGCAAGTCACTTAACTTTTCTGTGCCTCCGTTACCTCATCTGTAAAATGGGGATTAAAACTGTTAGCCCCCCGTGGGACAACCTGATCACCTTGTAACCTCCCCAGTGCTTAGAACAGTGCTTTGCATATAGTAAGCGCTTAACAAATGCCATTATGATTATGAGTATTATTATTATTAAATTGATTGACTGTGGTTACAGCCTGGTGACTAGGAATGATCATTTTGTTGTCAGTTGTTCGATCACCACTGCCGCGTATTTGCCTCCCCCCAACCTCGCCGACCCTGTTCTCTTATTTTTGAGGAAGAAAAGAAATATTATTTTTGTGATGGGGCACACTCTGGGGAAGGATGAGGAGTAGGGTCCGATTGTCGGCTGTCGGAAGCAAACTCTGTGGTCGGAAGAGAAGAGGGAGAGCGTGGAGCAAAGCAGTTACCGTAATTACTTGACTGACTACTGTATGCCACACTTGGGAGAATCTATCAGTCGATCGTATTTATTGAGTGCTTACTGTGTGCAGAGCACTGTACTAAATGCTTGGGGGAGTACATTATAACAGAGTAGGTTGACATGTTCCCTGCCTACAAGTTTACTAAGAGATGCAGTCCTAGTACAATGTCTGGCACATGGTAAGCACTTAACAACTACCATTTTTTTTAAAAAAAAGACTTTGGACGATTAAGCATGAGGGCTTCTTATTTCCTCTGATACTAACTGGGAGTTTAGAACAAAAGTTCTTACAACTAATCTGTGGCAGTTCCTGACTCTGGAATGAGATAGCCAAGTTTTGTGAGGCGGGGGAATTAGTATCTCAGAACTGAGTAAAATCAGCTGACAGCACTCTTCTTTGAGCTGATAAAGTACTAGTTCCTCTAGAAACTGGCCAGGATATGGGAAACAGCAGATAGGATTAAAGGAGACAGGAAATGAAGAGTAATTTCATTGCTTCTTTTTTTTTTTATTTGTATTATTTTTAACCCACTGACCTGGCATGTTCAAACAGTACTTCTTTCCTTGGTGGAAATGTGAGTTTCATTTTGTGTATCACGTGAAGAAACTAGAGCCCTGGCTTATTTTTAAGGCCTACAGTTGTTTCTGGTATCTGAATATATCGGCATCTTGCCGCTAGCAAGATTCTTCTTCAGGAAGAAAAGTACAATATTTTTTCACTCTCATTAAGCTGTGTCATAGGGTCTTTGACACATGGTTTTCCCTGCTGGGCCCAGCTCTCCTCAGAAACTTCTTCCCAAGGATAGCAAGGCTGCCTGGTAATTATCATAGTTGTGGTATTAGCTAAGTGCTTTCTACATGCCACGTGCTGTGCTAAGCGATGGGGTGGATTAAAAATATGATCAGATTGGTCCCAGTCCCTGTCCCACACAGGCTCACAGTTGAAGGGGGAGGGTTCTACCCCTTTTTTCTTTTTATGGTATTTGTTAAGAGCATACTAGGGGTAGATAAAAGGTGACTTGCTGTGTGACCCTGGGCAAATCACTTTACAGCTCTGTGCCTCAGTTACGTCATCTGTAAAATGCAGAATAAGACTGAGAACCCTAAGTGGGACATGGACTGTGTCCAACCTGATTAGCTTTTATCTGTCCCAGCGCTTACTACAGTGCTTGGCACATAGTAAATGCTTAACAAATACCATGAAAGAAACAATCCCGGGGAAACTCGGGGAAGCAGATTTTAGTACTGTCTCTATAAACGGAACATTCCACCTTATGCCATCAGGCTCTCCTCCTCACTTAGCAATTTTCTTTATTCTTTATCTTCCTCAGGAGTGAACAGAGAACCTCTGCCCCATCTACAGGCGAAAAGGACAAGCCCAAAACCTCAGGGTTGGGGATGGTGGCTGCAGAATTACAACAGCCAAAAGAGCACATTAGAGCAACCAGTCAATTATTTTTATTGAGGGCTTACTGTGGTCCCAGGGAGAGTATAATAGTATGATCAGATTTGATCCGTACCCTCAAGGAATTTACAATCTAGTGAAGGTGCTTAGACTCCATTGGCAATCATTTGTCTTAGTGCCAGGCACACAGTAAGCGCTTGACAAATACCATAATTATTATTGTCATTATTTATTGACTCCTATTGTGTATGTGAATACAATAGAATTAGTAGTCCTGATACCTGCCTGCAAGGAGCTTACAGTCAAGTGGCATTCATTCAGTTGTATTTATTGAAACTTACTGTGTGAACACTTGGGTGAGTACAATAAGATTAGCAAATGCGATCCCAGCCCTCAGAGAGTTTATAACCTTGATTCAGGCAGAACTTGGGGACTTCCTCTTCTTAGGTTTGTCCAGCTCGATCACCTGCCCCATTATTCTGTTGTAAGCTCCCAAGCACTTAGTACAGTACTCTGCACTACTACTACTACTGGTTGATTGGCACTATTTTCAGGCTCCCTTGGACTGGACACCATTATTTATAAGCTCGTCGTGGGCAGGGAATTTATCCACCAACTCTGTTAAATAATTCTCTGCGAAGTGCTTAGTGTGTACACAGTATGAGCTCAATAAACACCATTAGTTGTTTATCACCCAGAGAACAGAGTGGAGCTGGAACTAGAATAACAACCAAAACAACATGGGAGTTGTTCTCTTGCTCTGGTCAGGGCAAAACATACTTGACAAAGGTTTCCCAGCTACTATCCAGGACGAATTGAACTCCCTGCTTCTCCCTAGCCTTGAGTAAGGATGAAAAACAAGAGCCTTGCTTTGGTGTAGTGAATCATTCTGTTTTCGTTTTCTCTTCTGAAATCCACGGCCTGCTTGCCATGTGTGTTTAATAAAAATTTAATTAAAAGAGAGAGTGAGAATACATATTGGGCTTCTTAATAAGAATTTATTTTCTGTCTTGGGAAAGATTGTCTTTTTATTCAACCGATCTTCTAAGGTGCCATTCTGTTCATTGAAGCGGCGTCTTTCACGATGAGCCGTTTCAGAGGGATTTATTTTTAAATCTCACTCCTCAGTTTGCTTTCTACTAAGACCACTTAGAATTCCATTTTGTAGATTTTTTACGCTCTGCGTATGGCTTTGTACCGAAAGTTTGGACAGGGTGGAAATCACAGGAGGTCTAGAGCATCAAGCCTATTCTTGACGTTCACAGTCACGAGAGCCCCTAGTGAGTTTTGCAAGGAGGGCTGTGAGTCCGTTTTGGAAGAGAGTGCCATGGTGTCTGTTTCTTCTCATCATTTCTCTGTCTCTGCACTGCTGACTCACGTTTCCTGGTCCATCAGTCTCCTTCGAAGTCGAGCCATGCTCCCGAGCTCCTCTCTGCTGTAATCCATACTGGATTTTTTTTTTTTTTAGAAAGGCTCGAGACGTACGTCAACCCACGAAGAAATATGCAGCGAAACTGAAAATCTCCACACGGGCAGACTGAAGCTGTCTGTATTCTGCTTCTCAACTGCCCTTTGGTTATTGAGCCCTAGGGTCCCAGCAGCTAATGTTTATTTAATCGATTTTTTTTTCTCCTCTGAGAATTGAGTGGCTGGAAAAGGAGTGACTCAGTTTGGAAAACTATTCTCCCTTCTATTAGATTGCGAGCCCTGTGTGGGTCAGGGGCTATGTCCAACCTGGTTTTCTTGTGTTTACCCCAGTGCTTAGTACAGTATGTGGCCCATAGTAAGTGCCTAGAAAATTCTGCAATTTTAGTATTAGTAATTTATTAATAACAATACAAAATGTTGGTCAGTAAAGTCAGATGGCTAAGAGATTAGACTGCAGGGTTTTAAAATTTTTTTTATGGTATTTAAGTGCTTACTATATGCCAGACACTCTATTAAGCACTGAGGTAGATACAAGGTAATTAGGTGGTGCATGATCCACGTCCCACATGAGGATCACAGTATTAATCCTCATTTTACCGATGAGACAGCTGAGGCATACAGAAGTGACTGGCCCAAGGTCACACAGCAGGAAAGTTGTGGAGCTGAGATTAGAACCCAGGTCCTTCTGACTTCCAGACTTGTATTCTATCCATTAGACCACAAATGGCATAGTGGCTAGACCACAGGCCTGGGAATCAGAAGGCCATGGGTTCTAATCCCGGTGCTGGCACTTATCGGCTGTGTGGCCTTGGGCAAATCACTTCACTTCTCTGTGCCTCAGTAACCTCATCTGTAAAATGGGGATTGATGCTGTGAGCCCCAGGTGGGACAAGGAGGACTATGTCCAATGCAATTTGCTTGTGTCCACCCCAGCGTGTAGCACAGTGCCTGGCACATGGTAAGTGTGTAGCAAATTCCGCTATTATTATTATTATTATAATGATTATTAATAGGGCTGCAGTTTGGGCTAGGCAATAGAGTTAGGCAGATGGCTGCGAGATTTTTCTTGCTTACTCTGCCTAAAAACAAGAAAAATAAAGCAACAAAACAAAAATCCAATGGGAAGCAGCAAGATTTATGGCAGCAATGAAACTACCAAGTCCCATAACTCCAACTGATTGATCTCAGCAGATGGAGTCCAATGGGGACATATTTTGCTGAATCTCATGGCTTCCCAACTGTTATTGAGAAAAATAAATGTCGGGAAAGTGTTCTGGAAAAAAGGTCAGAAAAAAAAATTCCTGGAAGAAACCAAACTGAAACAGGATTTAGGTATTCCTGGTGGTTTTTTTTATTCGGTTTGACCTTGTACTTTGTAACATTGTTCTAGTTTGAAGAGAGCCTTGAAGTTTGCTGAGGCCATTGCTTATTTTGAAAGACCGAGGACATTAAATAGATCCTTTCTTTATTCCATTGCTTTGGAAAAGCACTCAGTGTGGAGCTTGCTTTAATAGCGTATCTTTCTGTGGCTGCTTTTGTCTTAAAAAAATGCCCCCCCCATCACATTTTCATCTTAATTTTTTTTTATCCTCCAAGAATTGGTGGTGGAAAAACTTCAGTATTTGGAAAGAAAATTTCACCGTGAACAAAGATGACTCTAAAGGTGCCAAAAGGAGAATTTTCTTGCAGATATGAAAGAGTTTCTGGTTGATTACTCAAGGTAACTTTGCTGTTCTGGAAAAGAAAGCTTTTTAAATTAAAGGATGTCTTAATGCACGACGGCCCCATCCTAGGGATAATCTGTAGCACTTTTACACATGTCAACTTTTGTACTCTTCTGTTTAAGCACTTATCTACAAATCTACTTTTCCTTTATTTTCCTTCAGTACATGATTTTGAGAGTGCCTTCCTTGTCTGAGTGCAAGTTTCCAGAGGGCAGGGAAGCGGGGTGGCTTAGTGGAAAGAGCCCAGGCTTGGGAGTCAGAGGTCATGGGTTCTAATCCTGGCTCTACCACTTAGAACAGTGCTTAGAACAGTGCTTTGCACATAGTAAGCGCTTAATAAATGCCATTATTATTATTATTCTTATTATTATCAGCTGTGTGACTTTGGGCAAATCACTTAACTTCTCTATGCTGCAGTTACCTCATCTGTAAAATGGGGATTAAGACTGTGAGCCCCAAATGGGACAACCTGATTACCTTGTATCTACCCCAGCGCTTAGAACAGTGTTTGGTACATAGTAAGTGCTTAACAAATGGGATTATTATTATGTCTTGTAATTCTACTGTACTCTCCCAAGCGTTTAGTATAGTGCTCTGCACAAAGTAGGTTGAAAATTTCTTGAGGGCACGGATCATGTCTGCATGATCTCAAGTAAGGAGTGCAGTGCTCTGCACACAGTAGATCATCTCTTCTAATTCTATTATTCTCTCCTGTTTAATACAGTACTTTGCACATAGTAGACTGAGAGGTCCTCGAGGGCAGGGACCATGTCTACTACCTGCTCCTAAGCGTTTAGTACAGTACTCTGCAACTAGCTGGTGCTCAATAGATGCTGTTAATTGGTTGTTTGGAAAGCAATGAAGCTTCACATTGTGGAAACTGGGGAGTTGGAAAATGTAGTGAGGTTCATGTTAAGAATAGAGGCTTTTGCTAGGTAAATAAAATCAATGCTTTGGAAGTCCTTGTTATAAAAGAGCCTGTTTTGTTTTTGTATTTTTTTTAATGGTATTTAAGCACTTATTATGTGCCAGGCATTGTACTTAGCACTGGGGTAGGTACATGGGCTTTAATCTCGGCTCCACTACTTGTCAGCTCTGTGACGTTGGGAGAATCACTTAACTTCTCTGTGCCTCAGTTTCCTCATCTGTAAAATGGGAAATAAGACTGTGAGCCCCACGTGGGACAACCTGATTACCTTTCTCTACCCCAGTGCTTAGAACAGGGCTTGGCACATAGTAAGCCCTTAACAAATACCATTATTACTATGATCAATTAATAATAATAATTATTTATTATTTATAAATAATTATAATACAATATAATAAAATAATATTATCATACAAAATTATAATATGATAAATATTTATCCATTTAATAAATAATAATTAATAATAATAATGGAATTTATTAAGTACTTACTATGTGCAAAGCACTGTTGTAAGTGCTGGAGAGGTTACAAGGTGATCAGGGTGTCCTGGGGGGGCTCACAGTTTTAATCCCCATTTTACAGATGAGGTAACTGAGGCCCAGAGAAGTTAAGTGACGTGCCCAAAGTCACACAGCTGACAATTGGCAGAGCCGGGATTTGAACCCATGACCTCTGACTCCAAAGCCCGTGCTCTTTCCACTGAGCCACACTGCTTCCCAAGCATTATTATTAAACAAGATAACCAGATTGGGCACAGTCCATATCCCACATGGAGCTCACAGTCTTGATCCCCACTTTACAGATGAGATAACTGAGGCCATGCGGCAAGAGAGATGACATCGGGACACAGTGAACAAGGTGGGGCTAGAGGAATGAAGTATGCAGTCCTGCTTCCCTAATCCCTCTTTCCCTCTTTAATTTCCCCTTAAAGATGTTTCCCAGAAGCGGTGTGATCTAGTGGAAAGATCCCAGGCCTAGGAGTTGTAGTCCTGGACTCTGATCCTGGCTCAGTCATGTTGCCTGCTGTATGACCTCGGGCAAGTCACGTCTCTCCTCTGTATCTCAGTTTCCCTAGCTGTGAAATGGGAATTCAATACCTGTTCTTCCTGCTTCTGAGAAGCAGCGTGGTTCAGTGGAGAGAGCCCAGGCTTGGGAGTCAGAGGTCATGGGTTCTCATCCCGGCTCCACCACTTGTCTGCTATGAGACCTTGGGCAAGTCATCATCATCATCATCAATCGTATTTATTGAAGTCACTTAACTTCTCTATGCCTCATCTGTAAAATGGACATTTAGACTGTGAACCCCACAGGGGATAACCTAATTATCTTGTATATTCCCCAGCGCTTAGAACAGTGCTCGACACCTAGTAAGACGTTAACAAATACCACAGTTATTATTATTATTATTATGTCTACAACAGTCCGTCTTCTCCTAGAGGGAGGAGGGAAAGAGATAGACTATACACCTCTAAACCTGCCCTTGGAAGTTGAGACGGATGCCATTATTGTTGCTCTTGAGATTCTAATCTCATTTAGTGAAGTGGCTTATTGCATATATGGATGGAGAAGCAGCATGGCTTAGTGGAAAGAGAACGAGCTTTGGAGTCGGAGGTCAGGGGTTCAAATCCCAGCTCCACCAGTTGTCAGCTGTGTGACTTTGGGCAAGTCACTTAACTTGTCTGGGCCTCAGTTACCTCATCTGTAAAATGGGGATTAAGACTGTGAGCCACCCATGGGACAACTTGATCACCTTGTAACCTCCCCAGCACTTGGGACAGTGCTTTGCACATAGTAAGCGCTTAATAAATGCTATTATTATTATTATTTGCCTTTTAGATAAGCCCACTTATCACAAACATGGTAGGATGGATGTTGCTCAAGCTGTTTAGTGGGAAAGGGACTTTAAACGAGCTCCCTCTCCTCCCCATTGCCTAAAGGTTTGCATTGTGGTAGAAGATTGAATTAAATTCCACTGAAGTGGCTTATCTCATGTATGCTTGGATCAGATCTGCCTTTTTGACAAGCCCACTCATCATAAACATGGCAGGTTTGCCGTTGCTCAAGATATTTAATGAGAAATGGATTTAAAATGAACTCTCGCCTCTCCCCACTGTGCTGAAGTTCTGGGTTCTGGCACAAGGTCGAGTGAGATTCCATCCTGTCCTCAGGGTGCGATGGCTTGTCACGTTTCATGTGTATTACTCACAAAATACTGAGCCCACAAAGTTCAGCAGGTGCTCAGTTGCCATTTCTGAGTCTAGCCAGTGTGGGAAGAAGCTCAGTTTTCACAGTTCTGGCTAGGTTGTAATAATAATAGTAATGATGATGGTATTTGTTAAGCACTTACTATGTGCAAAGCACTGTTCTAAACCCTGGGGGGGGGATACAAGGTGATCAGATTGTCCCATGTAGGGCTCACAGTCTTAATCCCCATTTTACAGATGAGATAACTGAAGCACAGAGAAGTTAAGTTACTTGCTCATGGTCATTACTTGGTCATGGGTTCGAATCCCAGCTCCGCCACTTATCTGCTGTGTGACTTTGGGCATGTCACTTCACTTCTCTGGGCCTCAGTTCCTTCATCTGTAAAATGGGGATGAAGACTGTGAGCCCACGTGGGACAACCTGATCATCTTGTATTCCCCCCTCAGCGCTTAGAACAGTGCTGCGCACATAGTAAGTGCCTAATAAATGCCATTATTATTATTATTATTATTATTATTATTATTATTATTGCTCAAAGTCATACAGCCGACAAGTGGCGGAGCCGGGATTCGAACCCATGACCTCTGACTCCCAAGCCCGTGCTCTTTCCACTGAGCCACGCTGCTTCCCGGCAAACAAAGATGCATTGGCCAACCCAGCCCAATCAGAATGGTTCTGGTTGACTCTGGCACAGAGACAAGCTGCTGGTATTCCTCTGAACGTGAAAGGGGAACAGGGCTGGGAGCCAGGAGGCCTGGGTTCTGGTCCCAGCTCTGCTACTGGCCTGCTGGGTGACCTTGGGCAAACCACTTAACTTCTCTGGGTCCCAGTTCCCTCATCTGTAAAATCGGGACACAGTATCTCCCCCTTGGATTGTGAGTCCCATGTGGGACAGGGATTAAGACTGATCTGATTCTCTTGCATCTAGTCCATCACTCAACATGGTGCTTAAGCACTTAAGAGAAACAGCAGCGTGGCCTAAGTGGATAGAGCAGGAGCCTGCAGAAGGACCTGGGTTCTAATCCTGGCTCCGGCACTCATCTGCTGACCTTAGGCAAGTCACTTTACTTCTCTGTGCCTCAGTTATCTGTAAAATGGGGATCTAAACTGCGAGACCTATGTGGGACAGGGACTGTGTCCAACCCAATTTGCTTGTATCCACCCCAGCGCTTAGTACACGCTAAGCGCTTAACAAATACCACAGTGATTATTTTTCTATATACACCTGGCCCCTCATTTGTAAAATGGAGATTCAGACTGTGAGCCCTATATGGGACAGGGGCTATGTCCAACCTGAATGGCTTGTCCCTACCCCAGTGCACAGTACAGTGCCTGGCACATAGCGCTTGATAAATACCATTAAAAAAATAAAACTGCCGGGCTTCATTGGCTTGATTGAGTTACAGCGCCTGACCCCAAATCAAAGAACCAGACTGCACGGGTCTGTGTTGGATCCCTGCAGGCTGTGCTAGCACCTGCGACAAGAAAGCATTAATATGCTAACACATCACGCTGTTTGTTACACGATGTCTTTTCAAGTGTAGTGCCGTGCTACAGCTCAAATGTCCATTGAAGTCGACTTTAATTCGCTTCTTTCTTATCCCTGCCTTCATTATTTTGTCTCCTGCCATCCAAGTCTTCCCTTCCCCCTACCCCTCTAGAACTTATTAGCACTAAAGCTCTACCTTGGCTTCTTTGGAATGTGGTAGAGGCAGAAAATATCAGCTGTATCAAGTAGGACTTGGATAAGTTCAGGGATGATTCATAGCAGGTTATTCGGGGGGAAGAGAATGATGTCAGGAGGCTCGGGAAGGATATAAATGGATCCAAAGATGATGATGATAATAATTATGGTATTGGTTAAGTGCTTACTGGGTGCCAAGCACTGTACTAAGTGCTAGGGTGGATACAATCTAATCGGGATAGACACAGACCATGTTCCATGTGGGGCTCGCAGTCTCAATCCCCATTTTATAGATGAGATCACTGAGGCTCAGAGAAGTGAAGTGACTTGCCCAAGGTCACACAGCGGACAAGTGGTGGAACTGGAATTAGAACCCAAGACCTTCTGACTCATAGGTCTGTGCTGTATCCAATATGCCATGCTGTTAGTCTGTGATGGGTTATTAGAGGGAAAGATTTGGAATGTCAGATGGGCCATCTTTAACCAGGACAGTCTCCCAAGTGTCATTTAGTGATACTGAGGAACACAGAATTCTAGGTATTTTCTCAGGATCTTAGATAAGTATCAAATCCCTATTAGAGGAGTAGTTCCTTGTGAGCAAGGAGCTTATCTTGTGCGCTTAGTACAGTATATTGCCTCCAGTAAGTGTTCAGTGAAGCCATTATGACTGCTTCCAACTCCTTAATAGTAGAGACCTGTGCTGAGTGATCAATCAACTAATCAGTGGTATTTATTGAGCTTTTCCTGTGTGCAGTGCATTGTAGTAAGCACTTGGGAGCGTACAATACAGCATAGCTGGTGGAGGCATTCCCTGCTCACAAGGAGTTTACAGCCCAGAGCTGGGGACAGACATTAAAATAAATTGTGTATGTAAATTAATTAATTAATTCATTCAATCGTATTTATTGAGCGCTTATTGTGTGCAGAGCACTGTACTAAGCTCTTGGGAAGTACAAGTTGGCAACATAATGCTGGAGGGCTGAGGGTGAGGTGAATAAAGAGTACAAATTCAAGCGCAGAAGTGATGCAGAAGGAAAAGGCAGGTAGGAGAAATGAGGGCTTAGTTGGGGAGGTCTTTTGGAGGAGATGGGATTTTAATAAGACTCGCCGACCGCTCCATGGGTCAGGCCTGGATTCCCCAACCACATGCCAGAGAGAGAGCTAGGTGCAAGGGGCCTTCATTTTCCCCCGCTCCCCAACATCCCCCAACCCTGCACAACTCCAACTATTTATGAGCTTATGTAATAGCTTCTCAGAGCCCCTCGCCTTTAGACACCACTTAAGAATCAAGTGACTGTTGAGATGTGAATTTCTCATCAACTGAGCGGTAATGAAAACTTCAGAGCTCTCTCCACCATCCCGTATTTTTTTTATGGTATTTGTTAAGTGGTGACTATGTGCTAAGCATTGTACGAAAGTGGTGGGGTAGATACAACCTAATCAGGTTGGACGCTGTCCATGAGTATTTTTTTAATAGTATTGGTTAAAAGCTTACTATGTGCCAGACACTGTTCTAAGTGCTGGGGTAGATACAAGCTTATCAGGTTGGACACAGTCCATGGATTTTTTTTTATGGTATTTGTTAAGTACTTATGTGCCAGGCACTGTACTAAGCACTGGGGTTAATGTAAGCCATTCAGGTTGGATCCAGTCCATATCCCTCATGGGGCTCTCAGTCTTAATCCCCATTTTATAGGAGGTAACTGAGGCACAGAAAAGTGAAGTGATTTGCCCAAGGTCACGCAGCACACAAGTGGCGGAGTCAGGATTACAACCCAGGTCCTTCTGAATCCTAGGCCATGGCGTTTCTCACTTATGCCTCATGTCATTTGGGTTTCTTTTGGGGGGCAAGAGGGAATGGGGGGAAGGGGATACTTTTTTAGTTTCCCTCTGCTCTTATCATTTTGGAGTAGAGTAGTTTCTATGGCCACAGTGACATCATTTGGTATGGATGGAACTTTAGTGACATCTACAAGTGCAGAGTAAAGATAGTTTAGATAATGGCTTGAAATTGATACCTTGATGCCGTATCTGTGTGCAATATTCATTATTCTTTTCACCATGTAGTTTCTGATAGCTGGACATTTTGTACTTTTTGTGTGTAGTTAAGTGATTTAATTGATATCTGAAGAGAACAGGTATTGCATTCGCATTTTACAGATGATGGAACCAAGGCACAGAGAAGTGAAGTGACTTGCCCAAAGTCACCCAGCAGGCAAGTGGCAAAGCTAGGGGATTAGAACCCAGGTCCTCTTGATTCCCAGGCCAGTGCTCTTTCCACTAGGGCATGTTGTTTCTCATTGAAGCGTTCCATATTTTTCTATTTATTTTGTTAATGATGTGCATCTAGCTTTACCTCTATGGACTTCTTTACGTCCACATGTTTTGTTTTGTTGTCTGTCTCCCCGCTTCTAGACTGTGAGCCCATTGTTGGGTAGGGACCGTCTCTATATGTTGCCAACTTGTACTTCCCAAGCGCTTAGTACAGTGCTCTGCACACAGTAAGCTCTCAATAAATGCGATTGAATGATGAATGAATGAATCAATCAATTTTATTGAGCGCTTGCTGTGTGCAGAGCACTGTACTAAGTGCTTGGCCACTAAACTAAGCACTTGGGTGAGTATAACATAATAGAGTTGGTGGATACATCAGTGACAAGTCCCAAAGGGCGTGATCCTCCCCTCTTCCCCCACTTTCACCTCCCGGTTGTAATTACATGCCAATGACTGGCAGAGCAGTGCACTGTGGATCCCGCTCCGTGGAGTAGTGTATCCTGATTGTTAGCGTGAAATTCCACCCAAGGGTGTAGTGTCCTCCCAGAGACTAGATGAGGTTTCACCATTCGGGGACCTACATCATTTATTGATACCCCTTACAAACTCCACCCCTGAAAGAATTCGTTTGCTGACGGTGCTGAAAGGGGCTGCCATTTTAATGGCAAGAAACTCCTTTAGAAACAGGGTTATGTTTTCAGGTACACATTGTCCTCCAGTTTGGCTATCGCTGGTTGAGTCTAGCCGGACTGCTTTTCTCCTTCCCTAAAGTGTATACAGATCTCTGTTGTGGAGTATTTCTTGGGATTGGGGTAGTTCCCAAATGAACTGATAAGATTCTTCGAGGTTTTTTTGGCCTCAGCCATCAGTGAAGTGCTTGCCTGCTCCATCAGTTCAGAAACTTCAGCTTCTGGGCTTTGGACAGGTCAATCTTCTCCATGAATGACTGACTATGCCGTGACTCTACCTCCTCCATGGCCCCAACCAGCCATTCCCTTCCTCCCCTCTTCCTTTTCCTGCCAGCTCCGCACTTCCCTGCCCCTCCCCTCAGTACTTCACCTCACCCCCTCTTCCTCATCTCCCCTGCTTCTTCCCTCCCCCTGCCTCCCCACCCCCTTTCCCTCAGTCTCCCCCCATCCCCTTCTCTCTTTTCTTTATGGTATTTGTTAAGCACTTACTATGTGCCAGACACTCTACAAAAGCACTGGGGTAGATACAAAAAATCAGGTAGGGACACTGTCCATGTCCTACGTGGGGCTCACAGACTTAGTCCCCATTTTACTGATGAGGTAACTGAGGCACAGAGAAGTGACTTGCCCAACGTCCACAGTGGTGGAGCCGGGATTAGAACTCAGGGCCTCTACACTTCCCCCTTCTAGATTGTGAGCCCACTGTTGGGTAGGGACTGTCTCTATATGTTGCCAACTTGTACTTCCCAAGTGCTTAGTACAGTGCTCTGCACACAGTAAGCGCTCAATAAATACGATTGATTGATTGATACAGTTGCATTGTAATTGCATTTTTGAGCCCTTACTGTGTACAGAGATTTGTACTAAGCGCTTGGGAGAGTACAATATGACAGACGCATTTCTTCCAGCGTGGCTCAGGGGAAAGAGCATGGGCTTGGGATCCGGAAGTCATAGGTTCTAATCCCGGCTCCGGCGCTTGTCAGCTGTGTGACTTTGGGCAACTCACTTAACTTCTCTGGGCCTCAGTTACCTCATCTGTCAAGTGGGGATTAAGACTGGGAGCCCTACGTGGGACAACCTGATCACCTTGTATCCCCTCCAGTGCTTAGAACAGTGCTTGGCACATAGTAAATGCTTAACAAATGCCATCATTATTATCCCTCACATCGAGGGTACAGTCTAGAGGGGGGACTCTCAGGCCTATGCTTCTCTCCTTTACCCTTCTTCCACTCTCCTATCTCTAATGTCCCATGCTTCTCCACAGGAGGCAACCATGTCTGCCTCAGGTGATCTGACTAATTTAGCCCTCAGCTGTGCCTATTTAAGCAGCCCCGGGCAGCAGGAGGAGGTTGCAAGTCTAGAACAGGTAGGAGAGAGTCCGCTGTTCCTCTTGGGTGAGGCAGCTGGCTACTTCTGCCTTCTTCAGGGCAAGGGAGAGGAGGCCAAGAGGGTTCTCCAAGCAACAGGGGGCAGAGAAAAGACCCACAGGAGTGGTGTTTGAGGTCCTTTCAGGTTTCTCAGAGGGTAATGTGGTTCCTGAGCTACACACCCCATCAGGAACCTTATGTTTGATGGACACAGGTCTGTATCGTGGGAGGGTGAATGGGCAGGGAACCAAGTTAGTGTGATGGTTATGGACTCTTGGGGCCTGTAGAAGCCACTGGTTACTCTGAGGTACTTGGGAAAGGGTTAGGGAGGGAGGGGGGAAAAGATTTGGGTTTGTTTGGGCTACATACTGATGGTCATAATTGGCTGGGGCCATTTTTTTTTAATGGTACTTGTTAAATGCTGACTATGCCAAGCACTCTACTCAGGACTGGGGTATATAGAAGATCATCAGGCTAGCCTCAGTCCCTATCTCACAAGGAGCTCACAGTTTGAGTAGAATTTAATCCCCATTTCACAGATGAGGAAGCTGAGGTAAGTGACTTACACAAGATGTCTCCCAGCAGACAAGTGGTGGAGCTGGGATTAGAACCCAGATCCTCTGACTCCCAGCTCCAGGAGGTCATGTTGGTTTCCATTGTGATATGTCAGTAGAAAGGTGGTAATAATAGTGATGGTGTTTGTTAAGCACTTACTATGTGCCAAGCACTCAGTCACCTGGGCAGAAGGTGGTGATTCACTAAGAGGTGAGTTGTATGCTGTTTGAGAACCTGGACCTGGCCTCCGATCTAGGAGTTTCTGCAACATGGAGGCCAGATTGGGTCTCTCCAGCCTTAGAGAAGGTGGGACTTCTTGGTCGGAATTCTTTAGCTGAGGAAGGGGCTGGAACTCTAGCTCCAGTGGGGAATTCCAGTTCTCTGGAGTTGCAGGTTTGAGCCATAGCAAACTGTTAGTTAAGCTTGCAGCCTCAGTAAAATGGGGAAATTGGAGTCCTGATTAACTTGGGGGAAGCACCTGCTAAGATGGCTGCTGTTGCTGTGCACTCTGGGCATAAAATTTCACTCCTGTTTGGAGGATGATGGAGGAGGGGGGAGCTTTCTGGATTTCACCAGCTCTCTGGGTGGTTATGGCCATGGAGCCTGGCTTTCTCTGACGTGTTTTGGCAGTGGAGATGCAGCCCGAGAATCCTTTAATAATTCACCTGCAAGGTTCTGCTGTATTACCTAACTAGATCAGTGTACCCCAGAGGCAGCACCCTCGGGTCTCCAGTGTCCCCAGGGGATTTCTCTGTGCTTAGCACAAGGGTAAGTGCCTAATCAGAATGAGAAGCAGTGTGGTCTAGTGGATAGAGCAAATGCCTGGGAATCAGAAGGACCCGGATTCTAAATCCAGCTCTGCCACTTGTCTGCTGTGTGACCTTAGGTAAGTCACTTCACTTCTCTGTGCCTCAGTTGCCTCATCTGCAAAATAGGGATTAAGACTAGGAACCCCATGTGGTACAGGGACTGTGTCCAACCCAATTAGGTTGTATCTACCCCAGCACTTAGTGTCTGGCACATAGTAAGCTTTAACAAATTCCGCACACACAGAAGCCCAGATGTGTTGGAGAGGTGATGTGTCTGTGTGTCTCTCTTGGTTTCTCCTTTTGCGTATTTCTCCTCGCTTCCCCTGAGAAATTGTTTCCACTCCACCTCAACCTCCTCCCTTAACTAAGTTTTCTCTGCTACTCTTATTTTTCTTTCTGATCTTTCTCTTCCAAGTGAGATCAGTCTCAATTGTATTTATTGAGCGCTTAAAGTGCTTAGAGTACTGTACTATGTGATTGGGATTGTACAATAGAACATTAAACAGACATTGAGGAGAACTTCAGACAATGCAGGAGGGTAGAGATTAAAGATAAGAGCTTCAAGAAGCAGCTTGGCATAGTGGAAAAAGCACAGGGTTGGGAGTTGAGACACCTGGGTTCTAATCCCAGCCCCCTCAACTGTTTTGCTGTGTGACCCTGGGCAAATCACTTAACTGCTCTGTGCCTGTTTCCTCATCTGTGAAATGGGGATAAAATACCTGTTCTCATCACTTCTTAGACTGTGAGTCCCAAGTGGGACTGGGTCTGTGTTCAACTTGATTTGCTTATATCTATCCGGTGCTTAGTACTGTGTCTGGCACATAGTAAGCACTTAAAAACCATTACTATTATGATGATGTTGAATTGTGCATTATACATTTTCCAAATGAGGTAGTTGAGGCCCAGAGAAGTGATTTGCCCAAAGTCGTATAGCAGAATAGGAATGAAGCTGGCATTAGAACCCAAGATCTTCAGAATCCTAGGCCCATGCTCTACCCACTAGGCAACACTGCTTCTACACATATCATGGTGTTCAACTGTCTGCCTCCTAAGGTCACGACTTGGTCATCTCTTTCAATTTTACCAACACTTGCAGTCCCCAGAAAATGGAATGGGTGAGCTGGAGAAATTGCACAATGGCAGTTATCAAGTTTACTGTCAAATGACTAATGCTGGCCAGTACAATGGTCTTACGGAAATCTGTAAACAGCCCACCAGAAGCAGAGGATTTGGGGAAGTTGGAGAGAAAAACCCTGTGGGGTAATTGGGTGGAGGTGTGAAGCGGAGGCTCTGAGGTATCTGTTTAAGACGTTTTTTCATAAATCTCATGCAGTGACTGTCCCTTCTTGCCATTGTGCACATTGTGGTCTGTGTGGCTGCAGAGATTACATGGTTTGTAGCTTTTCTTATAGTAGCCCTGGCCCCCTCACCATCTGTGCCTCCTGCGGCCTCCGTGGCCCCGGTCTGACCTGTTGACTGAGAAGCCTTGCTTCATTGCCGTGGTTTTCGGCAGAAGCAGCATGGCCTAGTTGAAAGAGCACAGGTCTGAGGATCTGGGTTCTAATCCCGGCTCTGTGTGACCTTGGGCGAATCACTTCTCTGCCTCAGTTTCCTCAACTGTGAAGTGGGGATTCAACTGTACTCCTACTTAGTGTCTCATTTAATGCAGAGACTGTGTCCGATCTAATAAACTTGTATCTAGAAAAGTGCTCAACACATAGTGAGGGCTTAAATATTGTTCAAGGAAAGAAAAAGGGCAGAAAGGTGAACTCATATAACAGACCATTGTCTCGGCCTCCCTTTTAATTTTTTTTATAATGGCATTTATTAAGTGCTTACTATGTGCAAAGCACTGTTCTAAGCGCTGGGGAGGTTACAGGGTGATCAGGTTGTCCCACGGGGGGCTCACAGTCTTTATCCCCATTTTACAGATGAGATCACTGAGGCGCAGAGAAGTTAAGTGACTTGCCCCAAGTCACACAGCTGACAACTGGCGGAGCTGGGATTTGAACCCGTAACCTCTGACTCCAGAGCCCATGCTCTTTTCTACTGAGCCACGCTTCTCCTTGCCTTTAGCCTTTCTCCACTAGTTTAACCTATTCACTGGTGCATGGATCATATTTTGCAAGTATTAGCTCACACTGGAGCCTCCTCCCCAACAAAAAATCAACCAGGCCACAGATTTCTGCATCCTTAAGCCGTGGCCGTGAGCCCCATGAGCGACAGGGACTGTGTCTAACCTGATGAGCTTAAGAAGCAACATGGCTTAGTGGAAAGAACATGGAGCTTGGAGGCAGAGGAACTAGGCTCTAACTGCTGTTCTGCCAGTTGCTTGTTGGGTGACTGTGGACAAATCATTTAACTTCTCTGTGCCTCAGTTTCCTCAACTGTAAAATGGAGGTTCAATACCTGTTCTCCCTCCTACTTCGTCAGTGAGCCCCACGTGGGGACAGGGCCTGTGTCCGACCTAATTCACTGGTACCTAACCCGACACTTAGGACAGCGTTTGACACATAGTAAATACTTAACAAATACTTTAAAGAAAACAAAGCTCACCCTCATGGTGGTAACCCATTACCTTCCAAGCCAAGTGGAACTCCACTGGGGTTCTAGCCCCCCTCCAACCTTCTCCATCTTCCATATCAGCCCTCTTCCCTTGTTGTCTCAGCTTTTATTCTTCATTCATTCATTCAATCGTATTTATTGAGCGCTTACTGTGTGCAGAGCACTGTACTAAGTGCTTGGGAAGTACAAGTTTGCAACATATAGAGACGGTCCCTACCCAACAGTGGGCTCACAGTCTAGAAGGGGGAGGCAGACAACAAAACAAAACATATAAACAAAACAGAATAAATATGTACAAGTAAAATAGAGTAATAAATATTTACAAACATATATACAGGTGCTGTGGGGAGGGGAAGGAGGTAAAGTTGGGGGGATGGGGAGAGGAAGGAGGGGGCTCAGTCAGTTCTTCACTCCTCCAAGGATCACTTTGGACTCTCGCACCCCTGATCCTTTGCTCAAACCTACTCAACAAAAATCAGCCAGATCACAGATCTCTCCATGTTTAAGATGGGACTGAGAGCTCCTTGTGGGACGTGGACTGTGTCCAGCCTGATTATCTATCTTATATCTATAAGATATATCTATATCTTTTATCTATATTATATCTATAAGCGTTTAGTACAGTGCTCTGCACATAGTAAGTGCTCAATAAATACGATTGATCAACCTCAGAGCTTAGTACTGTGCTTGGCGCACAGTAAGCGCTTAAGTGCCCCAATTATTACTAATAACAATAATACTAATAAACCCTTCCAAAGTCCCACATCTTCTAAAACACCTTCTCTAAAGAATTCACAACACTCTCTACCTTAGCAGAAAAAGCATGGGCCTAGGAGTCCTAGGATATGAATTCTAATATCTGCTCCGCCATTTACCTCCTATGTGAACTTGGGCGAGTCACTTAACATTGCTGGGCCTCAGTTGCCTCATTTGTAAAATGGGGGTTAAATCCTCCTTTTGATTTAGACTATAAGCCACATATGGTACAGTGTTTGTTTCTAAACTGATTATCTTGTATCAATCCCAATGCTTAGTGCAGTGTTTGGCACATGGTGAGCACTTAAAACAACTATTCTTAATATGTAAGCACTTTGTGGGCAGAGATCATAGCGTGGATCAGTGGAAAGAGCACGGGCTTGGGAGCCAGAGATCATGGATTCTAATTCCGGCTCCACCACTTGTCAACTGTGTGACTTTGGGCAAACCACTTCACTTCTCTGTGCCTCAGTTACCTCATCTGAAAAATGGGGATTAAGACTGAGAGCCCCACGTGGGACAACCTGATTGCCTCGTATCTACCCTGGTGCTTAGAACAATGCTTGGCACATAGTAAGTGCTTAACAAATACCAACATTATTATTATTATTATACCTGCTCCTCCATATTGCATTCTCCCAAGTGCTTAGTTTAGTGTTCTGCTCACAACAGGTGCTCAATAAATATCATTATTCAGCAGAGGACTGTAGTCAAGGCTTAGGATCCCAGGAGGGGCTGATTATGAAACCAGGGCTCCTTTAGGGATATGGATGTTCCCAGGGGGGAATAACAAAGAAAATTATGTCACAGTAGCAAGGGTTGTGCCACTTTCTCTGAGCTAAGGAGCCAACGTCAAATTCCTCCTGACCCTCTGGGGTGATAATGCAGGTTGAGGTAGTTGAACTGTGTACCAAACTCTGCTGCTAACTTTTTTTCTTTTGGGTACTTAAGTGCTTCCTATGTGTCAGGTACTATATGCAGCTTCTGGGGTAGATGCAAAATAATCAGTGTACTAACTCCTCTCCTCTTTGTGCCAGGGATGGTGATAATAATAATTGTGGTATTTGTTAAGCACTTACTATGTGCCAAGCACCGGAATAGATATAAGGTAATCAGGTTGGACACAGTCACTTTCCCACATGGATCTCAAAGTTTTAATTCCCATTTTCCAGATGAGGGAACTGAGGCCCAGAGAAGTTGTGACCAGCCCAAGGTCACACAGCAGACATGTGGCAGAGACCCCCTCCTCACCAACCACAAACATCACGGTGAAAATCTGGAAGGGATGAAGATGAAGCGTTCCCTGCCACCTGCATATCTATGGCAAAGGCAGTTGGGCTACTATGAATGGGTGTACATAACAATAATAATAATAACTGTAGCATTTGTTGAGCACTATATGTCAAGTGCAGGAGTGGATACAGAGGAATCAGGTTGGACACAGTCCCTATTGCACATGGGGCTCACAGTCCAAGGGGGAGGGAGAATAGATATTGAATCCCCATTTTAGAGATAAGGGAACTAAGTCCCAGAGAAGTTAAGTGACTTTCCTAAATTCGCACAGCAAGTAAATGGTGGAGCTGGGATTAGAACCTAGGTCCTCTGCTTCCCAGTGCTCTGCTCTTTCCAAGGTTTCCAGCAATCCTGAAATCAGGAGATGAAATCCAATAGTTCTTTTTTAAAAATTTATTTTATTATTCTTAATAGGAAAAATGGTCTGGGTGACCCACTCAGGAAAGACAACTGTATTGGTCTCAGCATATGCCCCGAGAAGTAAGACAAGCCCATTGGCTCAGTGATTTCCTTTTGGAAACGCAATCACTTTCAATAAATCTGGCCTGTGCATTTTTTAAAGAAGGATTGTGGCTTAAGTCTGGGCAGCACACTGTTTAGTGTTAACAAAAATGGTTTCTCCATTACATAAACTCCAGTGGAATTTAACAACACATATGAGCAGGTCAGGGGTTTTTCTGTGCCTCTTTTCTCCCAGGATGGGAAGGGTTAACTCAGGGAAATTCATTTGAGACTATTTTGGTAAACAATTCTCACAGGCTCACAAATGTCCTTCCTTTTCCAGTGCCCTAGGGCTGTGGCAGTAATATTAATAATAGTAAGAGTGGGGCAGATATGAGATAATGAGGTCTCATGTGGGGCTCACATTCTGAGTAAGAGGGAGCACAGGTGTTGAATCCCCATTTTTCAGTAAGGCCCAGAGAAATTAAGAGACCTGCCCAAGGTTACACAGTGGACAAATAGCAGAGCTCGGCTTGGAATCCAGGTCTTCTGACTCCCTGTCCTGAGATCTTTTTACCAGATCAGACCGATTCCTCCTCAGAATACCGTCTTAAAACTTTGGAGCAGAGATAGGATCAATCTCTCATTAAGTTCTTGCTTACCCAGAATGTGATTTTTTTTTTTTTTTTGGCTTAAGGTTGATCTTTTTCTTTTCTTTTGTTAACTTGGATCTGTGGGTGAGTGCTAATTTGCATGACATCTTTAACGTTTTCCTCCTGCACAGTGCTGCCATGTTGTCATAATCATTGTGGTTCTAAGTGCTCGCCAAGTGAGATACAAGATAATCAGGTCGGACACAGTCCCTGTCCCACGTGGGGATCTAAGTGGGAGGGAGAATAGGTATCGATCCCCGTTTTACAGATCGAGAAACTTGAAGCCCAGAGAAGTGACTTGCCCAAAGTCGCAGAGCTAAGATTAGAACCCGGGTCCTCAGACCCTCAGGCCTGAGTTCTTTCCACTGGGCTGACTGCTTCTCTGTTTTGGCCCCTATTTTGTAGTTTTGCTTTGCGATCTGGCAGAGGGTGAGTCCCTCTAGCCCATCCTTAGTGGTACCAAGGCAGGGAGGCTATCACAATCGTGGGTGGGTTGAAGCATTTGACTCTCAGAATGTGTAAAGCAATCGGCAGCTGGGGTGGGTGTTACAACACCCGATTTGGTGGTTTGCGCTCAAGGCGAGAGCCAGGAAGAAAGAGCAGTCTGTGAGTCACTGACCTTTGATCTCCCCAGTGTTCAAATCATCCCTTGGTAGTAAGTTCGTTTCCCCAAGTCCTGCATGCCATTAAGCAGTGCGGCAGGAAGCGTGGCACTGTAGTGACCCAAACAAGTGCAAGGGCTTTTAGGAGGAGATCGCTTATTACCGGAAAGTGATGAGCTTATGTCAAGGGAGGGGCTGGTGGCTGGGAAGTAGGAGCCCCTGGGGGTGGAAGGGCAGTCTCACCTGGGCCACTTGCCCACCTGGGCCACTTGCCTTCCTGTGCCAGGGCTGATCGGCTCAGCTCTTGCCACCTCTGGGAGGGGGTGACCCTTCCAGTGGGACCCTCCATCCATAGAGGGGTCTCATTGCCTAACTGTGGTAAACACTGCTGCCCAGGAAGACATGACTGGGAGAGGATAAGCTCGTTGTGGGCAGGGAATGTGTCTGTTTAGTATTCTTTTGGACTCTCCCAAGTGCTTAGTACAGTACTTTGCACACAGTCAGTGCTCAATAAATATGATTGATGGCTCTGCCATTTGCTTGCTGTGTGATCTTGAGCAAGTCACTTCATTTCTCTGTGCCTCTTCCCTCCCTGGCAAAATGGGGATCAAGATTGTGAGCCCCATGTGGGGACAGGGACCATGTCCAACCCGATTTACTGGTATCCACCCCAGCGCTTTGTACAGTGCCTGACACACAGTATGAGCTCAATACCACAATTATTATTATGATGATGATGGTGGGATTTGGCAGCCGCCCTTTCCCATCCCATCCTGTTTCTCTCTTTCCCATTCTACCATTGGTGCAGTTGGATGGGTGCCATCATGGTGAAGAGGAAGTACATTGCTTCCTTCCTCACCCGTCCCACCCCAACCTTCATTTCTCTCCTTCCCTCACCGACAGTGAAAGTGGGTGCGTGCTCTCCTGTCAGGGAGTGGGAGTAATAATAATAATGGTATTTAAGTGCTTACTATGTGCCAAGCACTGTACACAGTGCTGGAGTAGAGTGCTTACTATGCACAAAGCACTGGGCTAAGTGCTTGGGTAGATTCGGGATAATCGGAGCAGACACAGTCAATCATATTTATTGAGGGCTTACTGTGTGCAGAGCACTGTACTAAGCACTTGGGAGAGAACAATATGACAGAGTTGGTAGACATGTTCTCTACCCACAATGAGCTTCAGTCTAGAGGATAAGGGGGCTTACAGCTTAAAGGGGAGGGTGAACAAGTATTTAGCCCCATTTTACTGATGAGAAAAGTGAGGCTGTATTGAAATCAACTGCAGCAGCAGTTTTGACAAGGAAAAAAATCCATTTTATGCTTGTCAACTGGCTTGCCAAACATATTTGCTCTATTTCTCTAAGAATATGATTTTTGACTTGCTCAATGGGGCCAAAGCAGGGTTTGGGAAAGGCCGGCCCATGAGCAGTAGGGTTAACAGCAGCTCGTTGTGGGCAGGGAATGTGTCTGTTTATTGTCGTACTTTGCCAAGCGCTTAGTACAATGCTCTGCACATAGTACTTGCTCAGTAAATACGATTGAACAGCAGTGACCTGCACCCAAGAGTTGACAATTTACTCCACTGGGCTGATGGTGACTTTTCTGCCCCTCGGGGGCCTGAAGCAGGGATCAGTCATTTTTTGAGCACTGAGCTAAGTATTTGGGAGAATATAATGAAACAGAGTTTGTAGACACGTTGCTAACAGTCCAGAGGGGGAAGGTGAGTGAGGTGGGTCTTCTAACAGTTTCTGGGAAGTTTTAAAGGAGTAATCAATCATATTTGAGCACTTGCTGTGTACAAAGCACCATACTAAGTGCTTAGGAGAGTACAACACTTTTGGTAGGCATGTTCCCTGCCCACGAAGAGTTTACAGTCTAGAGGGAGAGGATGAATGGGGTGGGACTTTTAACAGTCTCTGGGAAGTTTTAAAAGGAGTAATCAATCAATGGTATTTATTGAGCACTTACTGTGTGCAGAGTACTGAACTAAGCACTTGGGAGAGAATAATTTTAACATAGCTTACAGACACTTTTACTGGCTGCAACGAGCTTACAGTCTAGAGGGTTGAGCTAGTAGACCTACAGTTTAGTAGATTTTTCTGGTGACCTGTCTTAACACAGATTTCGGTTAAGGGTTCTTGGGGAAAAATGTGTTTCTAAAAGCAGGCCTAGCTGAATTGCCAAGAGGCATTAATAACATTTACAGAGTCCATCTCGCAGTCTTAGGCAGTAAGAAGAGGTAGTTGTGGGTTTTTTAAAAATCTCTCTGATAAAAGTGAAAGACGTTTGTACTATTGAGGGCAAATGTCAAGCAGTTATCAGAGCCTAGCTCATCTGAGTTTTTTACTTTCATTTTCCAAAGGTCTGCAGCAAACCCAGCTGTTCATGTTGTACTCCACTAATTTGGGATAGAAAAGTTGACTCAATAATAATAATAAATTGTAGAGCATGTTTGAATTTTTCTGAAGCCCTAGCTCATTGACACAACTGTCTTAATTTTACCTCCTCAGCATCCCTACGAAGTAGGAGAGCGAGTCTCTTATCCCCATTTTACAGATGAGGAACTGAGGTGCAGAGAGCTGAAGTGACTTGCCCAAGATCGCACAGCAGGGTGAGGCTGGAACCGTCATCTCCCAATTCCCCCCCAACCCCCCCATCTTGTGCCATTTTTGGTAGGTTATGCTGTCTTCAAGGGCAGAATCATTTTAAAAAAACTCATCACCCTTTAAAAATCATTTTACTCTCTCAAGTAAAGGGTGTTTTGGTGATAGGGAGGAAGGCAGGCCAAAACAGAGGAAGCATTTTGTAGTGTTTTGAAAAGTCCCGGCTTTAGCTGGGGAAGCCAGGCTGGGACGTGTTCCAGGGAAAGATGAATGACCCTGTCAGTGAGAAAAGAAGACTGAAGAGAAGCAGTATGGCCTAGTGGAAAGAACATGGTCCTGGGTGTCAGAGGACCTGGGTTCTAATCTTGGCTCTGCCAAGTGCTTGCTGTGGGACTTTGGGCATGTCATTTAACTTCTCTGTGCCTCAGTTCTCCTGTTCTCCCTCCTTCTTACCAATCTGTTGTGTTTATTGAGTCTGACTGTGTGCAGAGCACTATACTAAGCCCTTGGGATAATACGACACAACAATATGACAGACACACTTCCTTCCCACAACGAGCTTAGACTGTGATCCCAATGTAGGACAGGGACTGTATTCACTTGTCTGTTCGTATCTATCCCACAGTTTAGAACAGTGTTTAATAATAGCAAGCACTTAACAAATACCACAAAAAATTTCACTCCAGAAATATTCTTTTTTTTATTAAAACAATCTTGCATCTAAAACTCAAACTTTATCAATCAGGAGCAAGATTATAATGTCAGTCATTTGCTCTGTGAGCTCACTTTAAAATATTTTGCAGTGTACATGTAAATTGCAGGAACTTTTTTTTAAAATTTTAACCTGAACAAAAATCTTGGTTTCTGGTACTTTCTGTCCAGTTTCAGTGAAATAATTTCCAATGTTCAGACCCACCCAGTCTGTGTGTGATTTAAATATTCTCTCCTCTATCTCTGGTGTTCTTTCTTCCAGTAGAAAAAATACATTCAGTTTTGGTAATTTTGATCACTTGCATTCAGATTTGCACCCTTTATTCACCCGATCCTCAGCCCCAAAGCACTTAAGTACATAACCATAATTTATTTATTCATATTAATGTCTGTCTCTCCTTCTAGATCATAAGTTCCTTGTGGTCAGGGAACTTGTCTACCAACTATGTTTTATTATCCTCTCCCAAGTGCTTAGTACAGTGGTTTGTACGGTATTGCTCAACTAATAAAAATTGTGGAATTTAGGTGCTTGCTATGCCAAGCCCTGTATCAAGTACTGGTGTAGATAAGAGATAATCAGGTTCCACATGGGGCTCATAGTCTAAGTAGGAGGGAGAACAGGAATTGAATCCCTGTTTTACAGATGAGGGAACTGAGGCTCAGAGAAGTGAAGTGACTTGCCCAAGGTCATCCAGCAGGCAAGCAGTGGAACCAGGATTAGTCTTCTGACTTCCTAACCCCTGTTTTTGTTTTTTTTTGATGGCATTTGTTAAGCGCTTACTATGTGCAGAGCACTATTCTAAGCGCTGGATACACGGTGATCAAGTTGTCCCCTATGGGGCTCACAGTCTTAATCCCCATTTTACAGATGAGGTAACAGGCTCAGAGAAGTTGTGACTTGCCTAAGTTCACACAGCAGACATGGCAGAGCAGGGATTCGAACCCATGACCTCTGACTCTAAAGCCCGTATTCTTCTCCACTGAGCCACTTTCCACTAGGGCATGCTACTTCTGTGATTGATAAGGTGTATTAAATCACTAACCCACTGCAGTCTTGTGGTAATGTCCAAAGTTATTAGAATGAATCAGTTTTATCCCATGGAGAATGGAGAAGTACCAATCAGTTTTCTGCTCAGAGGAGCTGTATAATTCAGCCTCCAAACTAATCTCAGAGCTGTGGCTCTGAGCTGAAATGAGCCTCCCCCATTGCTTAGTAAAGCTAACATTTGTTTATCATGTCCATTTGTCAGTGTGGAATGATCACAGTGATTCAGAGATCTGAAACAACACATTCATTTTAGTTTGAAGAATTTGGCTGAAGACACGTCATTTCCCTTCCTTCAGCATGATTTCTGGTTTGGTTTTTCACGTTGAAAGCCTCTCGATGCATCAATGAAATCTGGCACTTAATAGCCGAGCATATTGTTGCGACGACTCTAATTATTAGAAGTCAAATTTCACTTAAATAATGGACCCAAAATACAGATGGACGATCTCCAACCCAGGAGGTGTTGATCAGAAAGAAGGAAGTGTGCAGATCACGGATTAGCACAGCGTGACACACGTCAGCTGACTCGATTTTTCTTATCCATTCACGAAAAGAGCGGTGGAGATCATCCAACGCCCGACCCCGATCCAGTATAATCCGGTTGACTTCACAGTCTCATTTCCTGCCAGGGGCCCGAAAGGAGAAGTCCAGCTGTAAGGCTGAGCGTTGTTTCGTAGTGTGCAGGCATCCTGAGACAAATACAGTGTGTGCTTTTTTGAGAACACCACCGCGTTTGTACTAGTGGAGTGACTGAATTTGGAAGTCGGAAGGTAGGAAGTCTAGCGGGGTGATTGAGTAGAGGGAATATCACAGGGCAGCAGGAAGGTTAATAGGTCTGAGATGCGGATTTTGATTCTCCTTTCAGAATCTGGTCTCAGGAAGACACAGAACAGGCCTCATTCCTCCTCTGTGAGAATTTCGGATCCCCAACAGACGCTTAACATTGAAGTTACTTGGAAAGGCCTTTTTCTTGTGACTGTTGCTCTGTGGAAATGCTATAGCAAACTGTAAGGGCCACCTCAGGAAAAGAGCTAAGGCCCCGTCCTTGTGTTTTGACCCAACAGCGGTATTTGTGGAGAGTCTTATCTCCGTTTTACACTTGAGGAAACTGAGGCTGACAGGATAGATGACTTGCCCAAAGTCGCACAGTAGGTCAGCGGTAGAGCTGGGATCCAACCTGTAAGCTTGCTGTGGGCAGGGAACGTGTCTATCTACTCTGTCGTATTAAGCAAGGTTGTGCTAAGCATTGGGGTGGATATAAGCAAATCAGGTTGGACACAGCCCCTGTTCCATATGGGGCTCCGAGTCTCAATCCCCATTTCACAGATAAGGTAACTGAGGCCCAGAAAAGTGAAGTGACTTAACCAACACCACACAACAGGCGAGAGAGAGAGAGCTGAGATTAGAACCCATGACCTTCTGACTCCCAGGCTTGTGCTGTACTCAAGCGCTTAGTACCATGTTCTCTGCACACAGTAAAGTGCTCAATACAAGTCTGGCCTTGTGGAAAGAGCATGGGACTGGGATTTGGAAGAATAGGGAGCGGGAGGAGGTCAAATCAATCAGTCCCATGCTCTTTCCACAAAGCCAGGCTGCCAAATAAATGGGTGTCTGGGACCTAAAGAGGAGTGATGACTGATGAAGGCTCTCGGCACCTCTTTTTCCTGCTGAAAGACTTTCGACAAGAGGATCAAGGCTGAGCCAAGCAGCCTGGAGGCCCAGCCCCTTTTTCTTTTTTTACTTAACTCTACACTGGAAAGATGGTTATTCTAGGACAGTGAGATGCCTTCAGCACAAAGGGTGAGCAGCACTCCCTTTGGCAACACAACCCAAGTCCTGGACTTGAGAAGTTTAAAAAGAAAGCAAGAACTTGAGGCAATGTCAAGGAGAAGATAAAACTACCTCCTCTTTCTTCCACTCCTGCAGGTGGGAGAGAAGCCCTGTGGCTTTGGGTTTGAGGTCGGTCACGTAGAAAATTCAGTTTCTGCCATTAAGCCACCTTGAGATTTCCGTCAGCAGGGCTCCTCCCAAATAGTAATCTGACAAGATCTATGCTCGTTTGTGCTCTCTCTCTCTCTCTCTCTCTCTCTCTCCCTCCCTCTCTCTCTCTCTCTCTCTCTCTCTCTCTCTCTCTCTCTCTCTCTCTCAGGTAATCAGGTTAGACATACTCCCTATCCCTCGTGGGGCTCACCAGCATAACCCCCATTTTACAGATGAGGAAACTGGGAAGTGAAGTGACTTGCCCAAGGTCACAACAAAGTGACAGAGCCAGGATTGATTCTGACTTCCAGACTCATGCTCTATCCACTAGGCCATGCTGCTTCTTTCTTCTCCAGGCAGTGCTGCCCACTCCACCCTCTTGAAGCAAGGTGACATGCTGATTGAGTCCCCAAGCATGGACTGCAGGAGAAAGGCCAGTGGATGAATTTAAAAAAAAAAAAGGCAGACTGCGTGGAAGGACAACTGCCCTGTTTGAACACATAAGCCATTAAGAAGAAGTCAACCATGGAGCTGGAAGGGTCTTCGAGGTCATTCGGTCCATCCCCCTGCCTCCCATCAAAGCCCATAGAATATGAGCTTCCCCCAGCATTCCCAGTTTTTATAGAGTATGGCACAGCTGGGACTTCTGTCAGCCAAACACTTACAGTCAGAGAATGAAATAACCCTTTCCCATTGTATCCCGTTCCTTATCTTGCTCACTCCATTTCCAGGAATCGTAGCTTTAGCTGTTTGAACCGTTTTCATGGGCAAATCAAATCTATTGATTCTCTCTACGTGGTGACAGAAAAACCTTATTCCCTGTACAGACTGATCCATTTTCAGGTTAGTTGGAGGCAGCTCTGCCTTTGAGGCATTCTCACACCTCAGTATTTTATGAATGTTGTAAAAACCTCTACAGTGTATTACAGGTCTCTTTTTAAAAACAAATTGCTTTCTGACAACTGCGAGATTGATAAATTGCAACAGGCTTTATAGGATTTCCTCTTAATGATTCGTTGTTTCCAGTAACATGGTTTCTATTATGTGGTCATCTCAGTGACTGAAGCAAAAAAAATTATCCTGTAGTGGATGGGAACTCTTTCTTGATTGTTTCCTGAGAAAAGCTTACCCACTGAAGGGGAAAAATAAGGATGAAGCCAAAAGTAAATGGCCAGCAATTGTTTTGCTACAGGCATTCTGACCTTCTGAATTTGTGTAAGGTATAAATGTGTCATTAATAATAATAATAATAATAATAATAATAATAATAATAATAATAATAATGGTATTTAAGTGCTTACTAAGTGCCAGGCACTGTACTAAGCCCTGGGGTAGATAGAAGATAATCTGGTTAGATTCAACCTCTGTCCCACATGGGACTTACAGTCTTAATCCCCATTTTATAGATGAGGAAACTGAGGCACAGAGAAATGAAGTGACTTGACCAAGGTCACACGGTTGACAAGTGGCGGAGCTGGGTTTAGAACCTAGGTCTTTCTGACACCTAGACCTGTTTTCTTTCCATTAGGCCACGCTGTGTCTTAATGCCATTGACATTCTGCATTTCACTTGCTGGAGATAGTGACAATGGAAAATGGCCAACTTTGTTGTGAGAACTACATAGACACTGTTAAATGTGTTTGAAGTGGCAGGTTCTGTTTTTTATGTTTTTTGGTGGCAGCCACTTGAAAACTTAATGTTTCTTTACTTAATGAGCTTATCTTCCAGTTGGGAAGCATCAATTTTCTCATCTTTTCACTCGATATCTTATTTCATTCAGTTCTACCATAACATGTGCTTTCACCGTGTGGTCAGTCAATCGTATTTGAGTGCTTACTGTGTGCAGAGCACTCTACTAATGGCTTGGGAGAATACAATATAACAGACACTCCCTCCGCTTACTCTGTGCTAGGCACTGTAACTAAGTGCTGGGATAGATACAAGCTGATCAGGTTGGACACGGTCCCTGTCCCATGTGTGGTTCACAGTTTTAATCTCCATTTTACAGATGAGGTAACTGAGGCGTAGAGAAGTGAAGCGACTTGCCGAGGTCACACAACAGACAAGTGACGGAGTCAGGATTTGAAACTAGGTCCTTCAGACTCCCAGGGCCATGTTCTATCCACTAGGCCATGCTGCTTGTCTTTATTGAGCACTTACTGCGAGCAGGCACTGTACTAGTTGCTTGGAAGAATGCAATAGAGTTGGTACTTACGATCTCTGCCCTCAAGAAGCTTGACTTTCCACCTTGAGTGTAGGGGTGAACAAGGGCAGATGGGGATTGGGAGAGGGCAGGCTTCACAGACATAATAGGCCAGAAAGTTGCCATTTTGTGACTCTTCAGCTCTGGTTGGAAATGCTCAGGCTTGGTAAGAGTCCTGGATGAACATGTCTAGAGCAGACAGGTTGAGGGCTGTCACCCTGATATCCTGCAGGATTTGGGCTCTGCCAGTCCACAAACTAGACAATCCATCTTTGTATACACATCTTATACCTGTTGAAAGGCTCAGTTATGGTAAGACCAATCAGTGGTATTTACTGAGCACATTCAGGGTGCAGAACATCATACTGAGCACCTGGGGGAGAATACATCAGGGTTGGTAGACCTATTCCTTGCCCACAAGGAGCTTACCCTCTAGATCAGTCCCTTCCAGCTTTCTGGAACCGCATTGTGCTGTAGCTGGGGGTTTTGGGTATGGATGCTGGAGGCTTGGGCCTGAGTATAGCCAAAACCTAATGGAAGGATAGAGTCCCACCTTCCTGAACCCCCTGGAACCTGAGATGGACTGATTAGAGACTCCAGTTCTTTCGCTGAGAACCTGATTTCAGGATCAGGCCAACAGAAAACTGATTTTTCAGAGGCGAGGGCGAAAACAATCAATTGTATTGAGTGCTTACTATGAGCAGAGTACTGTACTAGACACTTGGGAGAGTACAATGTGACAGTGTAGCAGTTGGTAGACACTCCCTGCCCACAGTGAGCTTACAGTTTTACACTATCAGAGTAGTGAAAGAGGGCTTCACAAAGGATGTGATAAGTCCCTTTAGATATTTCTTCTTCCTCTGCCTGTTTCTCTCCAGCATTCTTTGACACATCAAGACACACACACCTACACACATCATTCAGTCAATGCTATTTTCAAAGTACAAGTGTGTTAAGGATGATTGGTCACCTTTTAACTGTTGACTTCCTGGTTGGTGTTGATCTTTATCTCCAGGTTGATGTTATTTAACATCATTTGAATGTGCTATGGGTTATGTTTCATGAAAACAGTTCTGGGAACTGGTGAAATGATTATGATTCTAATGCAGGGAGTTAAGGGGATCTAGACAAATTAAGCACTACTTTTGCCATTTTCAGAGCTTCATTCTATATGAGAAATGTAATGGAGTTTGTGTCAAATCATCCTCCTGTTAAAGTTTCCATTTTCCTTTCCATTAGCATTCTCGCCATTAAAAAGTGTTACAGAATTAATGGTACAGTCCGTTCTGGCATAACACGTTTTCATTGTGCTACATGAATAGGAAGCTATTGAGGAATTAGGGACGGTTCTTCCGTAGTGTGTGTCTGCTTGGATGGAGTGTGCTGCGTTACTGGAGAAAATCATTTGACTCATGGTACCAGTCAAAATGTGAATTTTTCTGTTGAGGGGCTCTTCACAAACACAACACCCTGGTCCTAAGAGAGAGGGGGCCACAAAGTGTGTACTTATGTCAACCACCTATCAGCATAACTATCTCCAGATGTCTGAATCCCTTTTTCAAGATGATTGTTTTAGAAATCAAATTTTCATGGGGCAAAATTTTTTTCAGAGACCTTGCTAAGGATTTCGCTGATGCTCACGACTTCCTTGTGGGGCAGGCAAATGTTCAGCTTAATTGACCTGTGAGACCTGTGTCTCTCTGGTTAGAGTGTAAGCTACTTGTGGGCAGGAAATATGTCCTATTCTCTGTTAGATTCCCCAAGGGCTTGGTATGATACACTGCTCTCAGGTGATAATGACCATTCCTGTTTCTAGTATGCATACAGACTCTGAGAGAACTTTAGTCATTAACCTTCAGCTTCACATGGAATATCACGTAGTTAGTGCTCACTATGTGCAGAGCACTGTACTAATTGAAGAGTAAAACAGAGTTGGTAAAAATGATCCTTTTCCTCCAGGGGCCTACAGTCTACTGTGTGCAGTGCACTGTGATTAGGGCATTGGTGAAGTGCTTACTATGTGCCAAGAAGAAGCATGGCCTAATTGAAAGAGCTCAAGGCTGGGAGGACCTGGGTTCTAATTCCTGCTCTGCTAATTGCTTGCTGTGTGACCTTGGGCAAGTCACTTCACTTCCTTGTGCCAGTTACCTCATCTGTAGAATGGGGATAAAGACTGTGAGGCCCAAGAGGGACTTGGACTGTGTCCAACCTGATTACCTTGTATCTACCCCACCACTTAAAACAGTGCCTGGAATATAGTAAGCACTTAAGAAATACCATAAGAAAAATAAGATAATCAGGTAAGATACAATCCCTGTCCTACAAGGGGCCCACAGTCTAAGGGGGAGGAAGAACAGGTATTGAATCCCCATTTTACAGATTGATAAGGAAGGCACAGAGAAGTGACTTATCCTAGTTCACACATCAGGCAAGTGTGATTAGATTAGAACCCAGGTCCTCTGACACTCAGGCCCACACTTTTTCCATGGAGGGTTTGAGAGAGTACAATCGTTAAGAGCTGTAAGGGATTGCTGGCTGTTTGTCTTAGCCTTAGAGGAAGAAGCCACACCTTCTTCCAGCTGATTCGCCTGATCAAATGGGAAAGAGAGCTGCTATAATGATAACTGTGGTGTTTGTAAAGTACTTACTATGTGCCAAGCACTGTACTAAGTACCAGGTTAGGTACAGCATAATCTGGTTGGACACAGTCCAGGAACTGTGAAGTCAGAGCTCAAAGAAACCGTGGCAGATTTATACAGTGGTTTCAAAAATAGATATGGTCACTTCTGTCAAAACAGGTGTTTTAACAATAGAGGTTTTTGGCAGAATAAGGCCACGTTATTCCAACAATGCACCTGTGACTGAATGTGGTGTGATCACGTGATGTAGGAATCAATCGAGGGTATTTGTTGAGACGTTATTGTGTGCAGAGCCATGAACTAAGCTAGAAATGATGCAAGAGACATCAGTCCACATGCACACAAAAACGTGAGTTCTTTTTCACTCAGGTTTCGCTAAGAACACGTGAGGGAAAAACCAAGACTACTTTCTGGGTGATGTCTGCTGTTTCCAAGTTTCACGTTCCATAACAGCAAAGCAGGGGAAAGGTTGATTGTTCTGGGTCTCGAAAGCAAATTTGGGTCTGTGTTTCCTCCCCCTGAGATGAGCAACTGGCATAAGAAAGCTTTTCAGGCTTGCCCCGACTTAGAGTAGTTCTAAGGTTTAGGCCTTAGAGGTGGTTGGGTGGGGTGGGAGGAAATATGCAGCTTTTTAACTATTCATTTGCAATTCCAAATGGAAAATAATCACCACTTTTGAACTTGGATGGGGAAGGTTATATCACAATTGTGTCAGACATGTGAAGCCCATCAATTACCCACCTCCAAAGCAAAATGGAAAGTTCTTCTGTGTGTGTCCCTCTCTTTCTCTGTGGCTGTCTCCTCTTCTCCTCTTGAACCTACTGGGCCTTTTGAAGGTATTCAGGCCTGTGAGCTTGACTGGTTTGGTTCTTGTTTCAGTGGTCAGTTCAAGTGGGACACTGTTCCCTAGCAAAAGCCATTCTGCCAGACATTAGTATGCATTCAAACTGTACGCAAATTCTCTCTCGCTCACATTAACATAGTTTCTGAGTGGTGAGGTCTGAAAGCACATCATCTTGCTGATTTGCACAGGGGCCGATTTCTTTCCAGAAGGAAACCTGTCTGTTTTGAACCAGATTCTCACTGAAGCACCCTTCTTTTTTACCATTTCACCTAAAGACAGTACACCCCACAGCCTCAAGCTTTATCTCTCTTTCACATGTTTTATGTTGCTGCCAGCAGTTATCAAAAAAGTGCTGCACTAAGATTAACTGTCTGATAACGGCTCCTCTGGTAATTAACATTCTTGTTTGAGGTTGTAAAATATACATTTGAGAGAAGGCAGGGGTTTCCCCTGAGCCACCCCCAACCACTTGAAATGGCATTTTCACTCTGACTGGTGTATTATTTTTTTTTGTTATGTTTTGTTTTGCTACAGGGCACCAGAGCCCAGGGAAAGACTGTATCGCCAGAGCCCCAGAAAAATTGCTGCCACATCAAGTGAAAAGAAAAAGCCTGGACGTTTGGCTGCTGGAATTGTCCTGAAACACACTCGGGTTTAGGTAAGTTATCTGAAGAACTTGGCATTTGTTCGCTTGTAATTTCATTAATTACATTTATTTTGTGTCCCAGGACATATTATTAGTCTGCATGGCTATTTCTGTCCAACATAAGCAACAGGATGTTTGAGATCATGTTTTTTTTTTTTTTCTAATGACAAATCCAAGTAAAACAACCAAATATGTGCAGTGGGTTTGTTCCGAGAATTAATAAAATGATTTGATCTCTGGAAAAGCGAGGGAGTAAAATACAGTTGCGAAAATGGAAAATGACTCTTGCGTTCTGCCTCTGCTGAAAGCCACAGATTTAGTAAGATGGCAGTCGGGGAGTTGAGGAATTCAAAAAGATACTGGGGCTGGAGTCCAGTGAGTTGGGGCCTGAAGAAGCTAGTGGTCTATCCGGTTCCCATTCTACCTGGATGCTTTTCACTCTGCCAAGGCTGTTTTGGCTGGAATTTTCAAAGTGATAGCCTGGGCTGGAGTTTTGTGCCTGGGTGCCACTGGCAACAGCCAGACATCTTTAGAAAAGTCCCAGATATGTACTGACGCACATGAGACTCAGGGCAAGCATGTTGAAGGTAATCGGGAATGTTTCGATTAGCTTCTAGCAATTTACATGTTTCATAAGTAATCTGTGGCTTCCTTCGTTAGGTTGTGAGCTTACCTGCCGTCCTCTTCTTCAGGAGGACGTGTCCTCCTGTTGAGGTCTAGTTCCTTCTTTGCTTTCTTCCTTCCTTTCTGCCCCATCTCTGAAGCTGATCTGTGGATGGCATTCTGAGTGATCGTGATATTACTCGATGTGGTGGCTGCCCATCCTCCGTGTGTGTGTAGTGTGTAGTGTGATGTTTTGTATCTGCCATCGATTGCCTGAGATCCATTCCCCTAACTTGCTTTTTGCTTCCTTCCAAACCGAGCTTGAGTGTCTTAGGTGGGAGGTGACACACTGTGGACTAGAAGGGTGATTTTTGTTTTTTCTTCTTGTCCTCGTCTATTTTTCCCTCCTCAGTGGGGGAGTAAATGTTTGTTAAAAATGAGTAGCATTGGTTCCCAAAGCAGTTTGAGAGAGAGAGAGTGTGTATGTGTGTGTGTATTGGGGGGGGGGGGGGTGGAGGAGGAGAGAGACCTGCTTAGATTTCCCCGAGTGTGAATGTCTTTCAATGGGAAGCTGCTTTCCTGAATCAGGAGACTGCCCCCACGGTCAGACACACAATAGAGTTGTTCATTTGTTTACTCTAGGGTGTGGAAAGTTTTGTCAAAGGGTCGTGAGAGGTGGGAGAGCTCCTGAGGGTGTGGAGAGGAAGACTAGAGACTTGACAGCCTATAGCTGAAAGCCTGTAAAGACCTAATAAAGGCTGGGCTTTCAAGGCAACGGGATTTGCAGAATCTGTTTATTCTACTTAGCAGTGCGTTGGCTATTTACATATTAGTCAGTTATCTGATAAAAATAGAAGACTTTGAGGCAAATAGCATTTGGCTCCTTCAGCTAGAAACCACACAAGCCGTGACATTTGACAGGGCGGATTCTTGAGACTGTAAAGCTTCCCAAATGTTCTCGAAACCAAAGGCTCTGTTTTTAGACAGGCCGTATCAATGTGAATGGAATGGAAACAATCCAGGGCAACTCAGGCAGGAGAGCTGGCTGGGGGAAGGCTTGAAAGAGGCATTTCAGCTTTTGAGGGACTCTTTTGCTTAGTCTACAAACTGGTCCCTCCCCCCTTCCCCACTTTAGGAGGATTCTCATCATGTGAGTTCACCCATGCTTAGATGCTTTTTAGGGGGAGAGCAGAAATTCACTTGGCGAGGGGGTGGTTTCAGGGAAACATGGCTTTGGCTGGAGCTCAGAAGGATTCCTGTAGTGTTGGCTCTGCTTGACTTGGGGGTCACGTGTTTCGGTGGAGCGCCCCAGCCCCCATACTCTCTTTTTTTGGTTGGGATTTGGGAGAGCACCAGAATAAAATGCACGAGCAGTGATTTCACTAAGATTATCCTATAAACTATAAGTTCATTGTGGGCGGGGAACATGTCTACCTATCCCACTATATTGTATGCTCCCAAGCTCTAAGTATAGTGTTCTGTGCACATAATAGTAATAATAATACTGATGGTATTTGTTAAGCACTTACTATGTGCAAAGCACTGTTCTAAGCACTGGGGGGATACAAGGTGATCAGGTTGTCCCACGTGGGGCTCAGTCTTCATCCCCATTTTACAGTTGAGGTAACCGAGGCACAGAGAAGTTAAGTGACTTGCCCAAAGTCACACAGCTGACATTGGCGGAGCTGGGATTTGAACCCATGACCTCTGACTCCAAATCTCGGGCTCTTTCCACTGAGCCACGCTGCTTCTCTAAGAACTCAATAAGTATGATTGATTGGGTCAGACTTGTGGGCCATCTATCCTGGTGTTGGACAGTATCAGCACTTAAATGCCACAATTATTATTATTGTTATTAGTACTGAAGGAACCTGATGATGGTTCCTTTTAAAGGGAAACAGCATGGCCTAATGAAGAGAGAACCTGAAAGTCAGAAGAACTGAATTCTAATTCTGGCTCCGCTACTTGCCTACTGTGTGACCCTGGACAAGTCAATTGACTATCTTTCTTTTATGGTATTTAAGTGCTTACTATGTGCCAGGCACTGTACAAAGCGCTAGGGTCGATACAAGCTAATCTGGTTGGGCACAGTCCATGTTTCATTTGGGCCTCATGGATTTAATCACCATTTTACAGATGAGGTAACTAAGGCTCAGAGCAGTTAAGTGACTTGCTCAAGCAGACTAGTGGCAGAGCTGGGATTAGAACGCAAGTCCTTCTGACTCCCAAGACCGTGCTGTAGCCATTAGGCCATTCTGCTGTTTTGGGCTTCAGTTAACTATAAAATGGGAACTGGATACCGGTTCTCCTTCCCTGTTTGATTGTGAGCTTCATACAGAACAGGTACTCTATCTTTTCTGATTGTATCAGTCCCTATTTAGCACAACACATAGTAAGCACTTGAAAATATCATTATTATCATCGTTGTTGTTGTTGCCTTCCAGCCTCATGGTTACACTGACACATCCAGCATCCCCACACATCCCCTGCTATATCCTTAATGTTCCTTAAGCCACTTTGGACCTCTCTTCCATGAATTTATCCAAACCCCTCCTGAACCTACTGTTATTTTTGGCCTGCACGACTTCCTGAGGGAATGAATTCCATATGGGCTGTGTGAGGCGAAGACTTAAGGAGGGCATATAGAGAGCTATGCATAGGCACAATCTGTTCAGCGCCAGCTTGGGGGGACATAGGGACACTCAGCTGAGCCTCGTCTGCCCAAGTCCTCTTCAAGTCGCATCCAAACGGACCAGGCCTGGACGGGCTCTGCTGAGGCTCTGAAGTGGAGGGGTCGCCTACTTGGCTCGGGATTTAAGACACCGTAGACTCTAAGCTTGTTGTGGGCAGGGATTTTGTCTGTTGTATTGTTCCCAAGCACTTAGTACATCGCTCTGTGCTCACTAATACCATTGACTGACTGACCAACCCTCGGCTGGGTCATGCTTAAGTTTGGCTGGAACTGATGGTGATGTAAGAGGGCCTAATTAGAACCCATCCCCCTTTTTTGACTTGAAACTGGGTTCATTTTGCAGTGCCGTTTCCCAGGGGATCTTTATTGGAAGGAGTTCCAACGTGTGTGTGGAGATGTTGTTCGGTAGAGCAAAGCATTAACAAGTGTTTGACCTGGCCCAACTAGGTTTTGTTGCAGATACCATCACTGGGCTGATACTACATTAGTACTTCTTGGAAAAATTGTCTGGCTCGGTGTGGTTGGAAGAAAACCTCATCAGGTCATTGAGTTTCCTGACCTAGAGAAGCAGCCGGAGAAATGCAGAGTCTAAAATAAATTATCCCCTTTCCTGGTAATGTTTGAGAAATTTGCCTGACATTTAGATTGAGAAAAATCAGAATTACATTATGTCTGAGCAGACTTCTTGAATTTGTTAGTAGCTCATCACGTGTGCAAAAAAACCCCACTTCCAGAAGTATTTATTATTAATCATAGTGTATCAAGTGCTTACTATGTGCCAAGCAGTATACTGAGTGCGTAAGGTAGATAGGATCAGATTGGGCCCAATTTCTGCCCCATTTAGGACAGTCTAGAAAGGAGGGAGAATAGGCATTTAATCCCCATTTTATAGCTGAGGAACCTGAGATATAGAGGAGCCAAGTGATTTGCCCAAGGTCACACAGGAAGCAAGTGATGAAGCTGGGATTAGAACCCAGGTTTTCTGTCTCCCAGTCGTGTGCTCTTTTCACCAGGTGCATTATTAGATTAAACATTCAATTAAATCCAGTGGAGTTTGCTATTCTGTGAACCTAACAACACACTGTAAGTCTCAGAAAAAAGTGGACTCTTGGTTTTCTTTTTTAGTCTCTATATCTTCTCATTAGTAAGATGGTTTGCAGCGTAGGCAGAATTAAAATCATATTCCACATTAGAACTCAGTAACAAGGGGGAATTTTGAGCATCAGTGAATTCTGTCCTCAGGTGGAATACGTGGCACTCTTAGCCTGGGTAGCTACTGAGGAGGGCTTTAATTACTTTTAACAACAATCATGTCTGTTAAATAAGAGCTGCAAATGGCAGGTCCAGATCTGAACCCCAACAATTTGGATTTGGGGAATTTTGCTCTATAAAGCAAAAAACTGGATGAGACTGTGGAACAAACAGAACACATGCATGGGTGGCAGATTCTAGTTCTAGGAATATGTTCTTAAAGAGTATAAAATCCTTTTTAAAATTTTCCTCAGGCCTGAATGCCAAAGCTGAAAAAGACAAGAAACGTGTCTTGGCTTGACTGAAAGGAGAACTAATCTCCAAAATTATTTTGGCGTTCGTTAGGATTCATGTCTCCAGAGGGTGGGAAGATCTTCTACTCCTCCACCACTCATGAGTGACTACAACAAATTCCTTCCCTCACAGACGTAAAGCAGCTGGGTGGATTGAGATCTCCTGGAGGTTGTTGGAGCAAGAGGCGTTTTGACACCGTGCTCAGGCTTTCAGAGAGCTGTTTTCTGTTAATGACAGGGCTCCGAGTGGGTTGGCTTTATGGTCTTGAACTTTAGGGCCACCAATTTGCTTTATGGCCTTGCCCAACTCCAAACTTCTCGTGTAAAAATGGAGATCGTAAACCCAGAGGTCTCATTCAAGCCTGATGTATGTATGAAATAACCAACGCTCCATTAGGTTTTAAAAATGCACATCGCTGATGGACGTTTCTAGTGACCGTGGCAGAATCTGTTTTGCTTGCTCTGCTAGGAGTCCCAGACTTTCCTGTGCCTGGGGGCTGGGGGCGGTTTTTCTTCTGGAAAGAGACATCTTACCTCTTCATACTTCAGTCTTTGGGTTAGAGGGTCTAGTTAAATGAGTATTATGAACGTTGTGTGGTTCTCTTTATTGCTTGATGCATTGCATGAATTCTAAGTTGCTCTTTGGGTCATCATTGTTTAATACTGATGGATTGATTAAGTGTTTATTATGGGCTGAGCATGGTGGTAAGTGCTAGCATAGATACCCATATGGGGTCTGCAGTCTAGGGAGAGTAGGTATTTTATCCCCATTTTTATGGATGAGGAAATTAAGGCCCAGAGATTCAGTGGCTTCCCCGAGGTGGTCCTGCAGAGAACTAGTTGAGCTGACTCACACCCCTCTGCTGTTTTTGTTAGGCTACGCTGCCTCTTGGGAATAATAATTGTGGCATTTGTTCAGTGCTTGCTGTGTGCCAAGCACTGAACTAAGCATGGGGGTAGATACAAAACAATCAGCTTGGTCACAGTTCTTGTCCCACGTAAGGCTCACAGTCTAGGGGAGAGTAAAGGTATTGAATCCCCATTTTTCAGAAGAGGAAACTGAGGGACAGAGAAGTTAACTGACTCGTCCAAGGTCTCACAGTAGACAAGCTCTTAGTACAGTGCCTTGCGCACAGTAAGCACTTAGAGAAGCAGCATGGCTCAGTGGAAAGAGTGTGGGCTTGGGAGTCAGAGGTCGAGGGTTCAAATCCAGGCTCCGCCAATTGTCAGCTGTGTGACTTTGGATAAGTCACTTAACTTCTCTGCGCTTCAGTTACCTCATCTGTAAAATGGGGATGAAGACTGTGAGCCCCACGTGGGACAACCTGAACACCTTGCATCCTCCCCAGCATTTAGAATAGTGCTTTGCACATAGTAAGTGCTTAACAAATGCCATCGTTTTTTTTTAATACGATTGAAGAGGCAGAGCCAACATTAGAACTCGGGTCTTTGAACCTCAGGCCTATGCTCTTTCCTTTGCTGGAAGCTCCCTCTAGACTGTAAACTCGTGGTGGTCAGGGAATGTGTCTGTTTGTTGTTGTATTCTCCCAGGTGCTTAATACAGTATTCTACACACAGTAAGTGCTCAATAAATACGATTGAGTGACTGACTGCTTCTGTGGGGTGATTTAGGGCTTAGAAGTAACTTCATTATTTTGGGAAAGAAGTTAGAAAAGTCTTTAAAGGACCCCTTTGTGATTTCTTTTACCATTCCAAGTGACAAAGTTTGTGGGCTCTCTAATTTGCGACTTCAACAGGCAGACCCTGGATCAGGAACTCAAAATGTGATCATCTCATTGCAACTTACCCAGGATAACCCGCTGAGAATTATCTTGTCAAAACCACATCTTCCACCTGGGTTGGGGAGAAGCAGGCTGGGATGCTAGAGGAATGGGGAGTGAGTTTTAAGGACAGGGAGTTTACTGGGGAGCCCTTGTCCCCTAAAACCAAGAAAGGATGTCACCAACCAGATTTCAGGTCTGGCCCCTGTGAGGGGCACCTGCTAAATGTTTCAGAAAGGCCAGGGCCAAAATGATCCAGTCTCAGGCTGCGTGTCTATTTATTATTATTCATATTATATTATTGTATTTAAGCCCTTACTATGTGTCTAGCACTGGTCTAAGCCCTTGGGGTAGATACAAGTTCATCAAGCCAGATACAAGTTGGAGGGAGAACAAGTGTTTGATCCTTAGTTTAAAGATGGGGAGACTGAGGCTCAGGGAAGTTAAATGACTTGGCCAAGGTTACACAGTCAACAGTTGGTTTCCTCAAGAAACTCCAGTGGTTGCCCATCCACTCCCGCATCAAATAAAAGCTACTTTGGCTGTAAAGCACTTAATCACCTTACCCCCTCCTACCTCACTTTGCTACTTTCCTGGGAGCTCGTTGTGGGCAGGAATGTCTGTTATAGTGTACTCTGCCAAGCAGTACAGTGCTTTGCACACAGTAAGCGCTCCAGTATGATTGACTGAATGAATTGACAGTCAGGATTAGAACACAGGTCCTCTGACTCGCAGGCCCAAACTTTTTCCAGTAGTCCATGCTGCTTACTCTGTGCAGAGCACTGTACTAAGTCCTTAGGAGTACAATATAACTAGTTCACACCATCCCTGATCTTAAGGACCTGGCGAGAGAGACGATCAGCGTTGACTAATGTTTCGAGCACGGGCTTGGGAGTCAACAGGACCTGGGTTCTAATCCCTACTCCGCCACTTGTCAGCCATATGACCTTGGGCAAGTCACTTAACTTCTCTGGGCCTCGGTTATCTATAAAATGGGGATTAAGACTGTGAGCCCCGGGTGGGACAGGGACTGTGTCCAACCTGATTAGCTTGTATCTTCCCCAGCACTTAGAACAGTGCTTGACACATAATAAACACTTAACAAATACTATCATTATTATTATAAAATCACGGGAAGGGAGCAGAAGATAGAGACGTTGATTTCTGGTATCAGAGGGCATTGAATGGAGGAGATTCTTTCCTTCAACCACTCAATTGTATTTGTTGAGCACTTACTGTGTGCAAAGCACTGTACTAAGCACTTGGGAGAGTACAATACGACAACAGACACATCCCCCTACTCCGTCATCCAGTGCCCTAGCCAGACTGTGCCTCTCACCATTTGTGCCTACGGGCACAGCCTGGTACCAAGGACGGGCACCGTCCAAGTTTGTAATGGAACCATTTTTCCTCTCCCTAATAAAAATAACTGTGGTATTTGTCAAGTGCTTACTATGTGCCAGGCACTGTACTAAGTGCCGGGGTTGATGCTTTGTACACATAGTTAAGCGCTTAACAAATACCATCATTATTATTATTATTATTACAAGATAATAGGGTTGGACACAGTCATTCATTCGTTCAGTCGTAATTATTAAGCACTTACTGTGTGCAGAGCACTGCACTAAGCACTTGGGAATGTACAACAATAAAGTGACAATTCCTGCCCACAACGAGCTCCCAGTACAGAGGGGAGAGACGGACAGCAATACAAATAGACATCCTAGACTCACAATCTTAAATCCCCACACCCATTTTGCGGATGAGGGAACTGAGGTACAGAGAAATGAAATGACTGGCCCAAGGTATCACGGCAGACCAGTGGCAGAGCTGGGATTAGAACCCAGGCCCTCTGACTCCTAGGCCTGTGCGTTCTCCACTAGGAAGGCTTCTCCCAGTGAAGGGATTTGGTTCAATAGCAATACGGTTCGCAAAGAGCAGTCCAAAAGGACATTTTCTTAGAGCTGGTGGGACATTGAAATGAAGTTTAGTGAAAGGGAAAATCTGAAGCTCAGTGCAGAGGAATTCCCAAGGAGGAGTGAGTTGCAGCTGGAGTGCTGAGATGGCAAGGCCAGGCTGAAACTAGCAGGGGAAACTAGCGTCAGAGTGACAAACTTTGTTCTTGCTTCCATCTGAAATGAAATTGCATTACCCATTCAAGATGAAATTTTTTTTCCAGGAGGGTGCATAATTTCCTTCTCCTTCTCAGAATTGAGTCACCTATAACTTCAGCGTCAGCCCCCGCTGGGTTCAAAGCATCTTGCTGCGTTCTAGCCGGCAGGCCTGTGTTTCTGACGGGCTGCCTTGATAACAGTTCAATTTTAAAGGTTTTTTTTAAAAAAAAAAAAAAAAACTTGGCTTTTCAACCGCCTTGTCTTTCTTCCTTTTACTAACTTTTGAAGTGAATCATCCCCCACCCCCAACCGCTGGTGTCCAGTGACAGGCAGTAACATGTGAGAGTTGCACATTCAGCCAGCATGAATCACTCCCTTCTGCCACTCGGTTCGATTCCTTAAATCACCAAACCTACGGGCTCCCTCGCCGAAGGGGGCTGCGGTTCCGTTTCACACTGCGGAGTTGGGACGGTAGTAGATGTGATTCTTCTATTTACATCGCTAATGAGCCGCAATTAAAATGAGCGTATCGGCGGACTGGAGTGGAGGTATTATTTTCGGATTTCTCCTCGAGCCAGTTCTGCCGCCGATTGAAACCACGCTTCCTCCAATTCCCTGTTGTTCCAGGAGCCCTAAGCAATCCCAGAAGTGTAACCCGCTTCCCGAAAGCTGATTGGCCGTTGAAGTCTCCCGGCCGGAGTGTCATCTGGCTTTCCCGGCGCCGTCTTTTCCACGTAATGCAGTCCTGTTAGGAACTGATTTTGCAAGCAGGCTTATCTGTCAGTTTCTTTTTGTTTTTAAATGGTATTTGTTAAGCGTACTGTGTCTCACGCACTGTTCTAAGCACTGGGATAGATACAAATCAATCAGACAAGTTGCCTATCCCACTTGGGGCTCCCAAGCTAAGTAGGAGGGAGAAACGGGCATTGAAACCCCATTTTACAGTTGAGGAAACTGAGGCCCAGTGAGGTGACTTACAAGCGGAGCCAGGATGAAAAGCCAGGTCCTCTGACTCCCAGAGTGGGGCCCTTTCCACTCGGCCATGCTGCTGTCTCCTTCCTTCTGATCAGTGACTCCAAACACCCCGGTGGGCTCTTCTACCATTTCACCGTTTGAATTTCAGGGATCCCACGTGGAGAGTTTTCTGGAGGCTACTCAGCTCTTATCTTGCTGTCCAGGGCTTTGTGCAAAATGGACTCTTGTTGGGTTTGGAAATTCCCCGTTTGGTGGCATTTCTCCCGACCCCTGCTTTACGTTTGCCTTTTGATCCACCCCCGGGGTGTAGTTTCGGAGTAAAGGGAATTTTGTGCATGCCAAGAACCTGCTTGCGTGGGTCTGCAAGTCAAGTGGGTGTATCCAGAAAACTCTAGAGAGCATACTGTGCCGGTTATGATAATAATTGTGGTATTAAAGTGCTTACTATGTGCCAGGCACTGTACTAAGTGCTGGGGTAGATACAAGGTAATTGGGTTGGACATCGTCCCTGTCCCACATTGGGCTCACAGTCTTAATCTCCATTTTACAGACAAGGTAACCGAGACCCAGTGAAGTGACTTGCCCAAGGTCACACAGCAGACGAGTGGAGGAGCCGGGATTAGAACCCAGGTCCTTCTAACTCCCGAGCCCGTGCTCTATCCACTAGGCCATGCTGCTCCTATCTTCTACTTTTTAGAGGAGGAGCCAAGCAGCAGAATGGCAAGTTCTTCTTTGCCCCTCAAAAAATGATCTAGAAAAATTTCTAAAGGGATATGAGGCTAGGAGTTTGGGTGTATGTACCTATAGCTTTACGCAGGATCATATTTTTCTGTAGAATCCCCAGGAATGGAGTTTTGTTCTCTCAGAGTGTGAGTTCCTTGATGGTGGGGATTCTGTTAATCTCCATAACTTGTACTTTCCAAGTGTTCAGTGCACTTCATCCACTGGGTGCTCAATGAAATTTTATTTCAACCACTCAGTGGGGGAGGTGAAGATGCTCGGGCGATGTCTACGGCAGGAACTCAGGAAGGATTGGTAAGAGAAAAAGTTTGGTGAAGCAGTGCTGGGAGTCAGAAGACCTGGGTTACAATTCCATCTCCCACTTGCCTGCTGGGTGACTTTGGCCAAGTCACTTATCTTCTCTGTGCCTGTTGACTCAACTCTAAAATGGAGCTGAAATACCCATTCACCATCCCCTCTAGACTGTGAGCCCCATATGGAACAGAGACCTTGTCTGATCTGATTATCTTGTATCTATCCCAGTGCTGAGCACAGTGCTTGGTGTGTTGCAAGAGTTCAACAAATGCCATTATTATTACTATTATCATTATTCTTACCTATTTTAAACCATATCTCCATGTTTTTCACCATTGAACAGCTCTTGGAAATCCCAGCCCCAGTCTCCTAAAATGATGGAATGAATAATTGTGGCATTTAAGTGCTAACTATGTACCAAGCACTGTACTAAACCCTGAGGTAGATACAAAATAATCATGTCAGACACATTTCCTGTCTCACTAAGGGCTAGCAGTTGAAATAGGTGGGAGAATTGGTATTGAATCCCCATTTTATAGATGAGGGAACTGAGGCACATAGAAGCTCAGTGACTTGCCCAAGACAAGTGGCAGAGCTGGGATTAGAACCCAGAATCTTGGACTCCCATGCCAGTGTTCTTTCCACAAGTCCACACTGCTTCTCATAAGAGGCCGTCTTCCTTTTTATGTCTGACAGACAGGCCCAAATCCAGAACATGACAGTGTTTTGTAGCTAAGAAAACACTTACAGGAATACGCCTCCGCTCCCTTCCCCCAACACACATACATGTGTACGTTTATTCTCATTCTCTTCTCTCTTTTCTCTCTTCTCTCTTTTCTCTCTTCTCTCTTTTTTCTCTTCTCTCTTCTCTCTCCCCGCACTGAGGTACCTTTAGGGTTTCCGTTGTTTGTCATTCTACTTAAAGAAAATGGAAGGGTCAGTGCTGGACATTTTGCACTTTTTTTCCCCCACCACCTATGTCTTGAAAGAAATTTACATCATGAAGCAGTTAGAAAATAATCTTGTCATTTTAAGTTGACAGTCATTCCATTCTGGGCTCCAAAACTCAATGAATAATTATAGATGAGTCATATAGTTCTTGGAATTTTCTCTTTCTCTCTCTATTTCTCTTTCTCTCACTCTCTCTCTCACTCTCTCTCTCTTTCTCTCTTTCCCTGTTGCCATTCGAGTAGAGTAGCACATGCAGTACCTCTGGGCTTCTAAGAAAGTTTTTTTGGCTTCAAAGCTTTTAAAGGACCATGGGGACTGATTGGCCAAATTTGGAAAACTTGTCATTTTTCATCTTTGGTATTTGTCAAGCATTTACTATATGCCAAGCCCTGGAGTAGATACAATATAATCAGAGCAGATGCAGAACCCATCCAACATTGGGCTCACAATCTAAGTAGGAGCAGGGTGTAGAATATCCATTTGACAGATGAGGAAACTGAGGCACAGAGCACACGAGTCACCAGTCAAGTGGCAGAGCCAGGATTAGGAACCAGGTCTCCTGACTTCTCAAATTCATGCTCTGTCCACCGGACCACAGTGCTTCTCCCCATTTATTTTTATTAATAATAATACTAATTGTGGTATTTTGGTAGTTACTATGTGTCAGGCACTATACTATTTATTTATTTTGAGTGGCCCTTTGAGAGCCTACAATGGAGGGATTGAAGGCGGGTACCTCCGCAATTTAAGAAATGGTGTGGGATGGCTAGAATCATGGTTGAGTTAGTTTTCTTCATTTTGTTTTCCCTTTTCAATGATTTCCCCTTATTGTACTCAGGCTGTTGTTAGGTGTAAAAAGCTAATTTAGTTTAGATTATTTTTTAAAATGCAGCTGGTTTTCAAGCTGTGAAGTTTCCTGCTGAGAGACATCCCAGACCCAACCCGGGAGGCGAAATATACAAGAAATTCATGAGACTTGATATTTGAGGAAGCAGGTGGGTGCCAGTGCCAGCACAGAACTGGGAGTCAGGGAACCTGGATTTGAATTCCAAGTCCGCCACTGGCATGCTGTGTGACCTTAGCTCAGTCACTTCACCTCTGCCTCAGTTTCCTTATCTATAAAATGGAAATAAGAGAAATTGTGAGACCCCATGAGGGGCAAGGACTGTGTCAGAGCTCATAACGTTAAATCTACCTGAGCACTTGGCGCTTAAGAAATGCCATTTCCATTGGCCACACACTGGGAGGCCTGAAGCAGCGAGGTTGAATGAAAATGGGGGTTGGGGGATTGTATATGGAAAAGCAAGTGAAGAGGAGACAGTGACGGCGAGTGAGTCATCTTGGGTGGCCAGCGTGATCTCCCCCTGTTAGAATGTAAGCTCCTTGTGGGCAAGCAATGGCCCACTTGTTTGTTCTGTATTCCCAAACTGGTGGTATAGTGCATTGTACCCAGTGGGCAGACTACTACTACTACATGTCTACCACAGGGAGATGGGAAGAAGAGGAATAGCAAAAATGAAACAACTCTCAAGCTAATTCGTTTTGCTCTTCACAAACAATTCTGGTTAAGGATGACTGGAGAGGAGGCTGGAACCACTGGATAAAATGGGATTTGGGGATTATCTGTGAATTCCATTATCCAGGCTCTCCAGCTCCCTTTTCTATGAATAACTGAGAATTGGCAGTGGGAGGAGGAAGAGGAGAGAGAAAAGATGATGCACTTGAAGAGGAAAGGATTCAGAAAGGAGAAGGTGAGTCAGACTAGGAGTTAACCGAACTCTTAAAACAAAGTTGCTGTTCTTTCCTGGGATTAGGGGATGATTTTTCCCTTTTGAAAGCCACTGGCTCCAGGAGGGTTACCTCAATTTAGCTCTACGTTTCAGCTGATGTCCACCAGTGGTTGCCTTCAGCACTTCCGTTTAGATGCATATTTAGTTGTGCATATTGAGAAGCTGCATGGCCTAGTTGAAAGAGCATAGGACACTTGCCTGCTTTGTGATCTTGGGGAAGTCACTTAATTTCCCTGGGCCTCAGTTTATCTGTAAAATGAGAATAGAATACCTTTTATCCCCTCCCTCTTTGTGTTCCCAGTTCAGATCAGGGAATGGTTTGATTATCTTGTAACTAACCCAACATTTATTACAATGCATGCCACATAGTAAATACCATTATTTTTAGTATTTTTAATTTTTGCTTTTTTATCCTACCATTCTTTTCGCTATCAGCGGCCCTAACGTTGTTTTTTCTGTTTCAACATTTTCAAATGCTTTTTTTTGTTTAAATGACATCTAAGTCCTTACTCTGTGCCAGGCACTTGTACTTTCCAAGTGCTTAGTACAGTGCTCTGCACTAGTAAGCGCTCAATAAATACGATTGAGTGAATGAATAATAATAATGATAATTATTGTTATTATGGTATTTGTTAGGCACTTACACCGTGCCAAGTACTTTTCTAAGCGCTGGGGTAGATACAAGGTAATCAGGTTGTCCTACATGGGGCTCACAGTCTTAATCCCAGTTTTGTAGATGAGGTTACTGCAGCACAGAGAAGTGAAGTGGTTTGCCCAAGGTCACACAGCAGACAAGTGGCCAAGGCAGATTAGAACCCATGTCCTCTGACTCCCAGGGGACAGGGACTGTGCCTAATCTGGTCATTTTATCCACCCCAGCACTTAATACAGTTCTTGACGCACAGTAAGTGCTCAAGGAATCCCACACATTATTATTATTATTATTATTATTATTATTATTAATGCTGATAATAACCACCAGTGGATACGGGCAGTAAGAGGCCAGTTCTATTGCTCAGGACATTTAAAGGCCTAGCAAGACTCCCGGTGAGGATTTCACATCAGAAAATCAGAAGAGGTCGTGAGCTACAGCTCTGTGACCTTTCTGTTCATTGTGTCGTCATCTGTATTGATTGAGTGTCCACTATGTGTAGAGTACTGTATTTCTCATGTGGGAGCAGTTAATAAAAGTCAAAGACCCAGTCCCTGTCCTCTGGGAATTTCCCATAAAAATTATAATAATTATTCTGTTATTTGTTACGCGCTTCCTATATGCCAGGTGTTGTTCTAAGTGCTTGGATAGACACAAGGTAATCAGGATGGGAGCAGTCCCTGTCCCACATGGGGCTCACAGTCTTAATCTCTATTTTACAGATGAGGGAACTGAGGCCCGGAGAAGTGAGGTGACTTGCCCAGGGTCATACAGCAGACAAGCGACAGAGCTGATCTGTGCTGCCTGGCAGCCACAGTGTGGTGAATATTTAGACTCTAGACTGTGAACTCGTTGTGGCAGGGAATGCCACAATTTATTGCTGTATTGGACTTTCCCAAACACTTAGTAGGGTGCTTTGCATTAAGTAAGTGCTTAATAAATACGAATGAATGAATGAATATTTAGTAAACCCAGCACCATTTTAGGCTGTATCCAGTGTTTGCTGTGAACTGTACAGTCCAGCCCCAAGAGATTGGATGAACTCCTTTACCGTATGACCGGAGACCAAGGTTCATGAACTGGGGTGAGCCAGCAATGCTTGGGAGGGTAGAGGGACTGCTCCCCAAACTCCTGTAGCAACGTGGGCTAGTGGAAAGTAGATACAGCTAACAGTAGTCTCCCAAGCGCTTAGTACAGTGCTCTGCACATAGCAAGCTCTCCATAAATACGGTTGATTGAATGAGTAAGTCAAGAGACCTGGGTTCTAACCCCAGTTCTACCAACTGCTTGGTGTGTGATGCTGGGCAAGTCACATGGCTTCTGTGTGCCTCAGTTTCCTCACCTGTAAAATAGGGATTAAATGCATCTTGTCCCTTCCACTTTGCCTGTGAGCCTCATGAGGGACAGCGATACTGTCTGATTTGGTTGTATTCTTTTTCCCCAAGCACGTAGCACAATGCTCGGCCCATAGTAGGCACTTAAAGCATGATTATTAATATTTATTATTATTATTTAATCATCATCATTATTTAAAGAACAGTTGAGGCAGCAAGTACCAGGCATGGGGCATCAAACTCCAGGCCAAGATGGTGAGCAGGGATGGTGAATGTCATTGAAACATCTGTACTCGTAACCTGACTTTCTGCCTGTTGATAAGTCTTGAGACCATGGTGAAACAATCCATCAGTGGTATCTACTGAGCATTTACTTTGTGCAGGGTACTGTATTACACGCTTGGGTGAGTATAGTGTAGCAGAGTTGGTAGACATGTTCCTTGCCCACAGTGAGCTTCGAGTCTAGAGAGGGAATCTCGTGCTCTGGGCCTCTGCAACAGGCATAAACATTTCTCATTAGAAATTTCCAACCTTTTTCGAAAACACAGGCTTTATATGTGGTCAGATCCATTTCACATTTCTTCTATTCCTATCTTCCCTGCTAAGAATTCCATCTGCTTCTTTTGTGCCTTCAGTTACCCTCTCTCTGAGCAGATTCCTGTTGCCGTCATTCCCGTTGAACGTCTCCTCTGACAAATATCATTATGTGTTCATCTCTCCTCCGGGCTGGAGTGTTTGTGACTTCATGAACTCTTTTTTTAGTTCATTACCTAGGAAACCCATTTGTAATTATTAGCAACTCGAAAGATTTGGGCAGAAAGTGGTGTGCCAAAGTACAGAAGTAATGGCTCTTGGTGGCGTCCCCATTGACCCATTTGCAATTCAGCAAGATGCAATGTGAAGGGGGGGACCCTGTTAGCCGTCAATCAGTGGTATTTATTGAGTGTTTATTGTGTAGAGCACTGTACTAAGCATTTGGGAATGGATTTTTTAATGTTTTGATGGTATTTGTTAAGCCTTTATTATGTGCCAGGCACTATTCTAAGCGCTGGGGTAGATACAAGGTAATCTGACTGGACACAGTCCGTGTCCAACATGGGGCTCACAGTCTTAATCCCCTTTTAACAGATGAGGTAACTGAGGCCCAGAGAAGTTAAGTGACTTGCCCAAGTCACACAGCAGACAAGTGGCAGAGCTGGAACTAGAACCCCAGACTTCCCAGCTCCCAGGCCTGTGCTAGTTTCTACTATGCTACGCTGCTTCTCTTTCAACACAACAGTGTAACAGACACATTCCCTGCCTACCATAGATTTGGATCTCTGTGGCTCTTTCCACTAGGCCACAGGGCTCCTGTGGCCTGTGGAAAGATTAATTGGGACCCATAATACCTTTGGTCATGAGGCCTCTTTCTCTCCATTGATGATGGAGACCAGATTGGACATAATGACCTTAACTTTCACCTGTCCAGCCTTTCTGTCATGGGAGCTCTTTTGTTTCAGGGTGAACCTCTGTGGGCAGCCCACATTTAGCCTCAAAGGCCTAGTGATTACTATGCTGCTGTACACACAGCACTCAATTAATGATTGATTGGAGGTATCCAGCAGTCGGTGCGGTAGGATGGATGCTATATAGTAGTCTTGTCTTGCAAACCTTGCCTGTCTTGCAAAGATCACACCTTCTGATCTGCAGACACATTATGATTTCTTAAGCTGTAACCTGTGACAGTGCTCTGCACACAGTAAATGCTCAATAAATGTGATTGATCAATTGGAGTCAGGGCCTGTAGTGAGAGAGGAAGGAGAAACCTGATGATTTGGCCTCTGGACAGGAGTGGGGCTTTCTGACCAGGTTAGGTTGGGAATTGATGCCTTTCAATATTAGGAGCTGTGGGAGAGAAACCCTTGTAGTATCACCACAGGCCAGTGGAAACTTAAGTTACCTATTGTAGAAGAGGGGGAAAAAAAGGTCACAAGGGGTGAAATTTTAACTCCCGATATCTCTCTGCCTGTGCATTCCCCAGTCACAAATGAATCTGGTTCTGTGTGTCCTGAAGGAGATACACATGTCCTTTCTGCCATCTCTCAGAATCTCAAAGCCTTATTTGAAGGCATATCTCCTCCAAGAGGCCTTCCGTGACCATGCCCTCTTTTCCTTTTCTTCAACTCCCTTCTGTGTCGCCCTGACTTGCTCCCTTTACTCATCTCCCCTCCCAACACCTCAGCACTTAGGTACAGATCTGTACTTTATTTATATTAATGTCTGTCTCCCCCTGTAGACTGCAAACTCTCCGTGGGCAGGGAATGGATCTGTTATATTGTACTCTCAAGTGCTTAGTACAGTGCTCTGCACGCAGTAAGTGCTCAATAAATATGAATGGTTGACTTCCGTTTCCACTTAGTTGAGGGAATGGGATTTGAAGTAAACTTTGAGAGAGGGAACCAGTGATGTGGCGGCCATTAAGGATGACTTTGGCCAAGACTTCACTGATTGTTATGTCAGACGCTTACTGGTTGTTGTGTGTCCACATTCATTGGAGTCCGACGCAGCTGGAAACATCTTGAAAGGCCCTTCTTGGCAGAAAGCGAGTGTGGATTGCTAGGTGTCAACAAGTGTTAAGGTATGAGGGAAAGAAATGCATTATGGAATTGGGGGCGAAAACAATGGATGAAGCAGCAGAAAGGTTGCAAATTTCAGTTCACAGAAGCTGGGAAAATGGAAAAGTTCAAGTTACAGTGCAACCGTGACTCAGGCCCCTTGGGCATAGTGGGGTGCTTTCTGAATCGATCGAGGTGAAATCTGTTTAAATTTTATGCTGGGAATGTGCAAAGTAGCTGTGTCGCTCATCAAGTCAAGACCACTTTGACTTGCTCCTTCTGCCGCCCTCATCCTCTCCCTCGAGCCCACCTGATGACAGCATCTGGACAGTCGATGTTTGTCTAGCTTGTTGGGAAGAAAGATTTGGAAATTCCCAAAGGTTGTGACTCTCTGATGGGTGATTTGCATAACTAACGTTTCAATGTAAAGATTGCATTTGTTTCTTTGTATGTCTCCCCTAAAATAAAACACCCCCAAAGGCTGACAGTTTTGTCTAGCGGCAGGCACGTTGGCATCCTATTTTGATCGATCATTAGTATGGATTGAGCACTTAGTCTGGATTTGAGCATTGAGCTCAGCACTTGGGACAGTACAATAGGAGCGCTAAAATAAATCACTGAAATTGATATACATATTTATAAACACAAATGAATATATGTTTTATTTATAAAATAAAGTATAAGTATACACAGAGAAGGAGTCTGGCCTAGGAGATTAAACCACAGGCCTGGGAGTCAGAGGATCTGGGTTCTAATCCTGGATCTGCCACTTCTCTGTTGTGTGACTTTGAGCAAGTCACTTCACATCTCTGTGCCTGTTACCTCATCTGTAAAATGGGGATTAAGATTTTGAGTCCCATGTGGGACATGGACTATGTCCAAACTGATTCTCTTGCATCTACACAGTGTATAGTACAGTGTCCAGTGCCTAACAAATACGATAAAAAAATAATAATAGTGATTAAAAATTGTGCCATCCATTTACTGCGGATGTCCTGCAAGACGTTACTCTCATGGATTAACATCTGAGCTCTCCGGAAACTTATCCTCTCACATGATTTCATCTACCACCTCTACCCTTGATATTGTTGTGGGGGTGAGAACCCAGGTGCTTAGGTGGTGAAATGCTGAAGAGGCAGTATGGGGGAATAATAAGGTAGGGGAGACCTCTCCAGTCCATGCTTAATAATAATGATGATGATAATGGCATTTGTTAAGTGCTTACTATGTGCGTTCTATGCACTGGGGGGGATACAAGATAATCAGGTTATCCCACATGGGGCTCACGGTCTTAATCCCCATTTTACAGATGAGGTAACTGAAGCACAGAGAAGTCAAGTTACTTGCCCAAAGTCACCGAGCTGGAATTAGAACCCATGATCTCTGATCCCAAGCCCATGCTCTTTCCACTGAGCCACTGCCTGGGTCACTTTCCTAAAACATCTGTGCCCCTCTCCCCCTTCCTCACAGACTTCCGATGGTGGTCCGTTCCTCTTCACAAAAAGGAGAAACTCCTTCCCATTGATTTTTAAGGCACTGATGTGGCCTCCTCTGTATCCATTCCTTTGGCTCACTACCTTCCAGTTTGCATGCTTTTTTTCCTCTGAGGCCAACCTACTCACTGTGGCTCATCTACGTCTCTCCCGCCGCTGACTTCTTGCTCACGCTCTCCCTCCTGCCTGGTTCTACCTGACCTTCGCCTCCAACAGATGATGATGATTGTAGTGTTTGTTGAGGGCTTATATATACTAAGCACCGGGGGTAGATACCAGATACTCAGGTTGACTAAAGTCTTCCTGTCCCACATGGGACTCACAATCTAAATACCACCACTCTCCCTACCTTCAAAGCCCTTCTGAGATCGCATCTCCTCCAGGGGACTTCCTTGATTCCTTTCTCATCTCCCTACCTTGTATTTCTCCTGCTGTCATTTCAGCATTTCCATGTCAACTAAACACTCGGCTAACTCCTGTCCCCTTCCAGTCAGTCAATTGTATTTATTGAGTGTTTATTGGGTTCAGAGCACTCTACTAAGTTCTTGGGAGAGAACAATATGATACTTCCACTTATGTATATATCTTTCTACTGGGAGACCCTTGTGGGGCAGGGCTGAGACCGACCGGAATTGGATCTACTCCAGCATTTAGTACAGTGCCTGGCACGTAGTAAGCACTTCACAGATACCATGAATTATTATTTCCCTACCTGCAGTTTTTTTAATGTCTGTCTTCCCCCCACCCTACTAGATTGTCTGCCCTTCAGGAGTTTATATCATGTCTACTTATTCTATTATATGTTCCCAAGTTCTTAGTACAGTTCTCTGCAGTCAGTAAGCATTCAGTGAATACTATTGATTGTGTCTCCATTTCCTCTTCTATAAAATGGGATTACTATGATCTGTTTCTCATCAACTGCTCCTTGAGAGCTTGGGCCTGGAAGTCAGAAGGATCTGTGTTCTAAATCTGATTTTGCCACTTTTCTGCCGTGTGGCATTGGCCAAGTCACTTAACTTCTCTGGGCCTCAGTTACCTCATCTGAAAAATGAGGATTAAGACTATGAGTCCCATACGGGACATGGATGGTGTCCAACCTGATTAGCTTGTACAGTCCCTGGCACACAGTAGAAAGTGCTTAAAAAATAAGTTATTAACCAATAAGGGATGAAGATGCTAGTTTGTCCCATGGCCACCTGGAAGATGGCGGTTGGTTAACAGCATAAAGTCGCCATGACCGGGAAGCTGTGTCTTCGGATCGTAATTCTTCAGTGTCTCCCCAAAACATGATGTGTTCTGGGCAGGGGAATGTGGCGTCTCCACAGACCTGCCTTTCCTCACTGGGGACAGAGTTACCCCCTCACAGCCCTTTTTGCCCAGAAACAAAATACCATCCTCTTGGCACTGAGCAGGGCCTTTTCTTGAGGTGTAAAAATAGCCATTCATGCTGAGAGAGCTCAGGAACGTTCCCCGAACAGTTCCCCTTTGAGTTGAGATTCTGTTTGGGCGTAAGTGCCAAACAAATCCTGAATCATCACACTTTTGTGTACAACATAAACCCGAGAGGAAAAAAGATGGCAGCTAGATAGCATAGGCAGATCAGCTTTGCCCCTCATTTTTTTTTGCTTTCAGCAAATATTTTAAACTCTTGAAAGTTGGCTTCTATAAAGAGAAGTTTTTCTGGGGTTCAAATCAGGTGAGAAGTACAAATGAACTATGATATTTGCATCTGCTGCTGAACATTTTAATCCGCACCTCGTGGCACAACCTTGGGTTTGGTTTTTACTTCATTTAAGTGGGCCTGTCTTTCTCTTTAATCAGTAGTGATTAAAAGGAAAGAAGCAGTGTGGCTTTGTGGATAGAGCACAGGCCTAGGAGTCAGAAGAAACTGGGTTCTAATCTTGGCTCCACCACTTGTCTGCTGCGTGACCTTGGGCAAGTCACTGTGACATGGACTCTGTCCAATCTGATTAGCTTGTATCCATCCCAGCGCTTAATACGGTGTGTGGCACATAGGAAGCACTTAACAAATACCAATTATAAAAGCAAAAGTCTTCCATGTTTTCCCATCAAACTAGCATCGCTTGCGTTGGGAGTGGGATCCCTTCAGCCACAGTTGGGTTGACTTCTGATAAACATGAAGAGGGAGAATGATTTATAGATAATCCTCTGGGTTATGTTATCTCCTAAATGCATGTGTCATTATGCCATTTTTAATGGTGTCTAATGACCTCATGCCTGCTTGCACGCTCTACCTTGTAATCTGAATTCATTGGGCAATTTTCATGCATTTCGATTTATAGGAGTGATCCTGGCAGTGGAAATATTATGGATGCCTTGGAGGCTTTTATTTATTATTTCCATTTTCTCTGGGGTGTTCTGAGATGCCCATCCTAGTTTTGAAGTTTTAGAACTGGTCTTGCTGGAGCTGACCGTCTTGCCTGAATTTCCTCTTCAGTTATCTTCTTGAACATCTGCAGTCTGCCTTTCAACCCCTTCACTCGGCTGAGACTGCCATGGCCACCAGGATGCTCTCTATGGCCAAGTCCAAAGGGCACTATTTTGATTCTCCTCGATCTCTCTGCTGTGTCTGCTTCTGTGGATTTCCTCAACACTGTGTCAGGTTTCAGTTTTGCCGACAGCCTTAATAGCCCAGTTCTCCTCCTACCTTTCTAACCGCTCCATCTAAGTTTTGTTTGCTGGCTTCTTCTCTGTCTCTCATCCTTTTACTGCGGATGTCCCGCAAGACACTACTCTCATGGATTAACATCTGATCTCTCCGGAAACTTATCCTCTCACATGATTTCATCTACCACCTCTACCCTTGATATCCAGTTCTTTTTCTGGTGCCCTGAACTGCAATCCCATGTCTCCTTGTCTCTGTGTCTCCGGGGCAGCTCTGCTTTTCCCCTAAAACTACAACCTTGGTGTTACCCCCTCGCAGTTTTGTCAAGATAAATGATTTGCCCAAGGTCACACAGCAAACAAATGACAGAGCTGGGATTAGAACCCAGGTCCTCCAACTCCAAGCCCCTGCCCTTTCTGCTAGGCTATGCCGCTTTCCTAAGCTAAGCTGTTTCTCTTTGCCTGCCCATCATTTTCCAGGCCTGCCCTTTTCTTTTCCATCCAAACTTCTATCACCCTGGTAATAACCCTAGTTTGCTACAGCTAGGTTATCAAATTGGCCTCCCCACTAACCTCCACCGTCTCTTCCCTCGTATCTCAACTCTAGGGTGCTTCCAGTTTCTACACATCATCCTCTAGACTTTAAGCTCACTGTGGAGAGAGAATGTGTCTACCAAACAGTGTCTACTGTCCCAAGTGCTTAATACAGTGCTCTGCACACAATAAGCGCTCAATGAATCTGATTACTTGATTGCCTGCAGTTTCTGTGCTAATCCCACCTGGACCTGGTTTCCCAAGGCTCAGTCCCATGTGGTATCATATCAGAGTGTGTGATCTGAATCTGGGCAGAATGTGTGCCAATTGGAACTGGCAACTTGTGTGACCATAATCAATTAATCAGTTGTGTTTGAGTACTTCATGTGTGCAGGTCACTGTATTAAGCGCTTGGGAGAGAACAATATAACAGAGTTGGTAGACACGTTTCCTGCCTGACGGAGCTTGACTTTAATAAATAAATTACAGATATGTACATAAGTTCTGTGGGGCTGAGGGTGGGCTGAATAATTGATGCAAATCAGGGGGATGCAGAAAGGAGCGGAAGAAGACGCAATAAGGGCTTAATCAGGGAAGGCCTCTTGGAGGAGATGTGCCTTCAATAAAGCTTTGAATGGCTGGGAGGGTCATTGTCTGTCAGACACGAAGAGGGAAGGGCGTTCCAGGCCAGAGACAGGAAGTGGGCAAGAGGTTGGCGACGAGATGGAGGTACAGAGAGTAGGGTGGCATTAGAGGAGCGAAGTGGGCGGGCTGGGTTGGAGCTGGAGAGCAGCTAGGTGAGGTAGGAGGAGGCAAGGTGATGTGAGTGCTTTAAATGGCGCCTGTGGTGCCCGATGAGCCCTTCTTCCCCTCTTCCTGGCGGGCCCAGCTGGCTGGTGCAGCCCCTCCTGTGAGTCCTCATGAGGAGGGCAGCCAGGTCCGCCACCTCCAAGGAGATGAAACAGCTGCGTGACATCACGCACTCCTTCTTCCAGGCGGGGGAAAAGGAGCACGATGCCAACAGATGAGAGGGAGAGGCCTGAGGGGGCGAGGGTTGGGCAACATCCATTGTTTGGTTCCAGTCTTTTTCCTGCCAGGCCCTGACTGGAAGCCAAGGTGACTCAGGCTGTGTGCTGTACATGTGTGAGCGTGTGTATACATGCTCATGTGTGCGCGTGCGCCTGTTCCTGGCCTATCACAGGCCTCAGGGACCCTAATAGCAAGGATTTTCCTCTCTGCCTCCCCTGTGTGACCCTGAGGAGGGGGCAGATAGGCTTCGACTCCTGGCTACCCACAGAGGGGACCAGCAGTTCCAGGCGGCACTGGGTAAAAGCCCTCTCGTCTGCAGGGGAGGACTTGAGTAGATGCTTATGGATGATTAGCCTCTACTTCTCCATCTCTGGTCATGGGTTCTAATCCCGGCTCCACCATGTGTCAGCTGTGTGACCTTGGGCAAGTCACTTAACTTCTCTGTGCCTCAGTTACCTCATCTGTAAAATGGGGATTAAGACTGTGAGCCCCACGTGGGACAACCTGATCACCTTGTATCCCCCCCAGCACTTAGAACAGTGTTTGGCACATAGTAAGCGCTTAACAAATACTAACATTATTATTATTATTATAAATGGCCTAGAGCAGGGGGTGGGCTGGACCATTTTGCCTCAGCAGCGTGAGGCGGATGGGGTCCCGGATGTTAACCAGGCTATTAGGAGGGGGTCCTGACGTACCTTCTTCTATCCCGTTTCAGGGGATGAGGAGGTGGGCATCACCCACAGTCCCAGGCCCTCTTCCAGAAGCCCGGGCAAGCAGTTTGGCCTAGTGGAAAGAGCACAAGTCTGCGAGTCAGAGCACCTGGGTTCTAATCTTGCATCTACCCCTTGCCCGCTGTGGGACCTTTGGCAGGTCACTTAGTGGTTCAGTTTTCTCATCAGTAAAATAGAGGTTCTCCCTTCCCCCTTAGACTAGGACCCTCATGTGGGAGAGGGACTGTGTTCGATCTGCTTACACTGTATCTAAACCAGCACTTAATACAGTGCTTGGCCCCGAGCAGATGCTTAATCAATACCACAGTGATTATTAGTATCATTATTATGGGGAGATCAGAAGAGTTCTGGCTTGGCTTCGGCCCCATCAGACTGAGGGGTGGAGGGGGATACCAACATGTCAAAGTCTCAGCATACCCTGGGGCTTTGAGAACCACACCAGGATTCCTGTGCATTCGAGGTCTTGTCCAGACAGGCTAGATATCGAGGCTCAGTCTAACCCGAGTCCCTCCCAGCCTCAGCCTGATCCGGACTTGACAAGCATGGAAAGATTTGGGGTCTGGCCCACCCTGAACCCTAACTTTTCAAAACATTTAGCCAGTGTCGGGGGCCGACACTAAAGAGCCCAACTGCATGTGCGAGGTGGGTTTCCCAGAGCCCTGCTGGTCCCCGGAAAATGATTCAATCAATCAGTGGTATTTATTGAGGGCTTACTTAATACAAGCGCTAGAGAGAGGACAGTACAACAGAATTAGCGCATATGTTCCCTGCTCTTAATGAGCTACATGGACTAAGTACTCCTCTAGTGAGGGCTAAAGGAGCTTGTTAAATGGACATCTGACCCCCTTTCTCCTCCTCCTTAGCATGGAACAGAGGAGGAGAAGGGTCTTGGGAACGGACCCAGGCCTATTCAGGTTTGTCTCTCCGCTGACCCGGCCAGTCATAAAGGCCTTGCAGTGGCCTGAGGGCTGGGCAGAAGCCTGTGAGGAGCTGGACAGAAAGTAGGTCCGTCCCTTGAAAGGAAGCCTGGCCAGTATAGGATCCCCCCCGGCTGCTAGGGGATCTTACTGGCCCATGGGAGGCTGAGAAGCTGAGGTCACGGGGCTGGATCTCAATCCCACCTGGAGCCCACCAGAAAAGAGAGTAAGTTATTTTCCTTCATCCGTTCATCCCTCCAACATCACAGACTCTCTCCAGGGAGGAGAAAGTTGGTTCCCCAGAAAGTGGCTTTCGCTCTAATCCAATTGGGAAGCTGATCCTTGAGACTGACACTTCCACATTAGGCTAAACCACTCGCTGCTTCCTCAAATTTTTGAACCCATTAGGACTGAGCTATCTAGCTATTTAAATTGAAACCCAATTCCATCCTATAAAGGAGTTGGATTTTTCACTTGGAAACAGTGGGAATTTGGTGGTAGGCATTTTACAGGATTTAACTAATGTTCATATTTTGCTTGATACTCTGCTTGCTTCCCGTATATGTTATTGTTTTGAGTGTCTGTCTCCCTTACTAAACTGTAAGTTCCTCGAGATCAGGGATCATGTCTACCAACTGTATTAATAATGATGATACTAACAATTATGGTACTTGTTAAGTGGTTACAACTTAATTATGAGCCCCATGTGGGACATGGACGATGTCCAACCTGATTAGCTTATATCTACCCCAGCACTTAGTACAGTGCCTGGCATATAGTAAGTGCCCAACAAATACCATTAAAGATAAACCAAAAATTGTGCCAAGAACTGTTCTAAGCACTCAGGTAGATATTAGTTAATCAGATTGGACACAGTCGAAGTAGGAGGGAGTAGGGTTTAATCTCCATTTTGCATATGAGGGACAGTGAAGTCAACTGAGGCTCAGAGATGTGAAGTGACTTGTCCAAGGTCACACAGCACTCACATGGCAACGCTGAGACTGGAACCCAGGTCCCCAGCTCCTAGGTCCATGGTCTTTCCACTAGGCCATGCTACTTCTCTAAGTATTTTACTGTACTCTCCCAAGAACTTGGTCTATTAATCTGCACACGGTGTTTAATAAATACCATGGATTGAGTGATTTAACACCAAGAAAATTGACTTCCTCTCCGAACCTGTGAGAAATCCAAATTGTCAGACAGTTTAAAGTGGATTGAGAAGGGAAACCTCTGGCGACCCTTGTGAATTCTGGACAGGGAGATGTGGGTGATGTCACATGGTACGGAGGACACAAAAAGAATAAAGTGGTGTCACACATGCTGTTTTGTACAGATACACCTGAGACCAACTGAAATAGTGGCGGGTGGGGAGGAGGATCCTCTGACCTCTGCTCCAGAGCTGCTGTGGCCCTCTCCCAGGTCCCTGACCTCTCAGGCATCGCTTCTGAGCCACAGAGCTCTGCTGCAGTACCAAGGCGGTGGGAGGCCGAACCCTGAAAATTGGAAACACCAGCCATAAATAATAATAATAATAATGATGGTATTTGTTAAGTGCTTACTATGTGCAAAGCACTGTTCTAAGCGCTGGGGGAATCCAAGGTGATCAGGTTGTTCCACATGGGGCTCACACTTAATTCCCATTTTACAGATGAGGTAACTGAGGCACAGAGAAGTTAAGTGTCTTGCCCAAAGTCACACAGCCAATAAGTGGAGGAGCTGGGATTAGAACTCATGACCTCTGACTCCCAAGTCTGGGCTCTTTCCACTGAGCCATGCTGCTTCTCTGGCACCTGACACCGTACATTTCCCCTCTAGACTGTAAGCTTGCCACAGGCAGGGAATGTGTCAACCAACTCTTTTATATTGTACTTAAGCGCTTAGTACAGTGCTCTGCATGCAGCAAGCACAATAAATAGCACTGATTAATATACTGACAGACCGACTGTAAACCAGACCATTGGCCAACTTGAGACTGAGGTCAAACCTGTTCCTCTTTCTTGGGGCGCCAATGAATGACATTCATTCATTCAATCATATTGAGCTTTTACTGTGTGCAGAGCACTGTACTAAGCTCTTGGGAGAGTTCAATATAACAATAAACAGACATTCCGTGCCCACAATGAGCTTACCATGAAGAGGGGGAGACAGACATTAATATAAATAAATTAGAGATATGTATGTAAGTGCTGTGGGGCTGGGATGGGGGGATGCAATGAATAAAGAGAGCAAGTCAGGGAGACACAGAAGGAAGTGGGAAAAGAGGAAAGGAGGGTGTATGTCAAATTCTCCCGAGCTAGCTGCCCTTATTATATTGGAGACACTAGCCACAGTTTTCTCTTTTCTGGTCGAGATAAGCTTCATCTTTGGCCAAAATATTACTTCGTACTTCTGTGGGGCTTTCTGATGATGTCAATAATTTTGTTTGAAATGTGTAATTTTCAGTTCCTAACACTTTTCGGGATGCCTGGTGGTTTTTCTGGAAACGGCTCTTCTATTTGATTTCAGTTTTTCCCCAGGGAAACAGCATGGACTAGTTGGAAGAGCACAGGAATGGGAGTCAAGAGACCTGGGTTCTAATCCCTGCTTCATCACTTACTTGCTGTGTGACCTGGGGGAAGGCACTTAACAGCTCTGTGCCTCAGTTTCTTTTTCTGTAAACTGGGAATTAAATACCTATTCTCCGTCTTAGACACATTTCCTGTCCCACATGGGTCTCACAGTCTAATTGACTATTTTGTGTCTACTTTAGCACTTAGCATAGTGCTTGACAAACAGACTATAGGTTCCTTGTGGGTTGGGAATAACATCTACTAACTTTGTACTTTCCCAAGTGTTTAATTCAATGCTTTGGACATACTAAATGCTAAATAAATACCATAGATGGGTTGATAGTAAGCACTTAATAACTACCACAAGTATTTTTAGCTATGGTACTCAAGTGTTTACTAAGTGCCGAGCACTGTACTAAGCACTGGAGCAGATGCAAGGTAATCAGGTTGGACACAGTCCCCTGTCCCATGTGGGCTCCCAGTCTAAGGGGGAGGGAAAAGAGGTATTGAATCCCCATTGCACAGATGAAGAAACTGAAGCACAGAGAAGACTTGTTCAGAGTCACACAGCAGACAAATGATGGGTTGCAAATAGAATTCAGGTCCTCTGACTTTTGAGCCTATGCTCTTTCCACTAGGCCACACTTCTCTAAGTGTTATCATTATTATTAATAATTATTATTATTCCCCCCACCAGACCTCCCTAGCAATATTTCAGGTTGTCTGTGCACCTGATATGTTGATGGTGAATAATAAGGAAATTCCAGCATACCTTCAGGAAAGGCAGCCTTGTCTGGCTGCTGAAGGGTTTGCTTGACGACTTCTGTTTCCAAGCTTGGCTCGGATTGCTGCCTCCATTTTACTGGCCTTGGCTTGGCATTCAGCGGAAAGGGAGTAATTGTACTTTCTACCTGACTCACAGTGAGGTGTCGAGGCTCTGAGGATGTTGGGTTTGCAAAGGATCTGGAAACCTTTTTGTGTGAAAGGTGCCGCATTAAATTCCAAGCATTATAGGCTTGGAGGGAATAGGCCCTCGTTTCCGCTCGTGGAGAGAGATTCCTTTCTGTATCAAATCCTCCTGGAGCTCTTCCTTTTGGGAGAAAAGCCTTTTCTTCTGCAGGAGCTTCTGGTTGGAGTCGTAAAGTTTGGGATAACCGGACGGCAGTGAAACATTCTCTTCTCTAACATTTGTTTTGAGTTACCATTATTTTTCTTTTAGGAACCTTAGTTCCTAAAAGAAAAGAGGAATTTAATTAGTGTTGAGCGTTCTGTTGGTTCTACACAGCTAATGCGAGGGCTAAGTTTTCTAAATGTTGTAGCATTCGCCTTGCTATGAATGCGGCTGCAAATTTAAACGGTGGGAAACGGCACGGGGAATTGCTTGGGGACTATGCCCAATTATGGACTTTGGGGCCCCCTGCTTTTCAGAATGTTGAAGCTTTCTGAAAATTAAACCCCACATGTTGTACTTGGGAATACACAAAGCAGGGCAGCGGGAGGGGCAGCTGGGCCACAGACACAAGCACCCTGCGCCTCTCCACCTGCCTGCCCACCCCTTGCAGGGTGCCTTGCTGTTGGAGGATGCCGAGGGGTTCAGTTTTCCCTGCTGCCCCCAAAGCAGCTTTTCTGTAGCTCAGCAGCTGCAGTGGGAGCTGGAAAACCTCCCATTTTTGCTGCTCCCCTCCTACCCCCTTCCCTCCCCATTTTCTCTTCTCTCCTCCTCCTTTCCCATTTCCCCCCTTCCTCTCCTCCTCCTGTTTCCCCTCCTCCTTCCATTCCCCCCTCCTCCTCCCATTTTTCATCTCCCCTATTTTCCTCCCTTCCCCTCCTCTCTCATTTCCCCCCCTTTCATTTTTCTACTCTCCTCTTTACCCCATTTCCTGCTTCCCCGCTTCTCCTCCTCTGCTTTTCCCCCATCTTCTCTGCTCCCGCTTTCCACCCCTCTTCTCTTCTCATGCTTTTCTCCCCATCTTCTCCTCTCCCGCTTCCCCCATCTGCATTTTCTCCTCTCCCACTCCCCCGCCACCGTCTTTTCCTCTCCCATTCTCCCCTCCCCCCTTCCTCCCCAATTTCACATCATGTAAACTCTGGAATCTGAGTTGTTCTGGAATGGTTTTCCTAGTCCTTCTTACCTAAATTCCCTTCTGGAATATGAAGGCATTTACCCCTCCACTGGAGGTGTTGGCAACCCCTACCAATTCGTACTTGCCCCTTGCAGAAAACTATAAGATGGTTTTCCTAGTCTCCTTTATCCAAGTTCCCTTCTGTATGGAATGTGAAGGAATTTACCTCTACCAATTCACTCCTGCCTCTTGCCAAAAACCGTAAGATTTCAGACACCAGGCAGGTGGCCAGAGGGATGGTGACACAAATCCTCCTGTCACTGAGCCTCCGAAAGGAGGAACTGTGACATTCATTCATTCATTCAATTGTATTTATTGAGCACCTTACTGTGTGCAGAGCACTGTACTAAGCACTTGGGAAGTACAAGTTGGCAACATACAGGGACGGTCCCTACCCAACAACGGCCTCACAATCTAGAAGGGGGAGACAGACAACAAAACAAAACATGTAGACAGGTGTCAAAATCGTCAGAAGAAATAGAATTAAAGCTATATGCACATCATTAACAAAATAAATAGAATAGTAAATATGTACAAGTAAAATAAATAGAATTATAAATCTGTACAAGTATATATACAGGTTCTGTGGGGAGGGGACGGAGGTAGGGTGGGGGGGGGATGGGGAGGAGAGGAAAAAGAGGGCCTGCTGGAGGAGGTGAGCTAAAAATATGGAACACTTTATGAATTTGCGTGTCATCCTCTGATGTAAATCCAACAGGTGACCTTCAAACATTCCCTCTCTGGATGCAATTGGCCAACCCGAGCAGAAAAAGACCTCTATGCCTCTGTGTGGAGGGAAGGAGGTAAAGGGCTTTTTTTGTGTGCTTTTTGCTGAACAGTAGAGAGAATGTTCTTTAATTTGGATTTATTTCCTCATCTGTTTTGAGTTTGGAAAGGGCACTCCTTGGGGAGGAACGGAGAGACAGATATTTGCTCCAATCACCAAGCGGTTGTTCGGGTGCTAAAACAGGTTCTGACCTCATTTCCCAGAAGAATTTTAAAAGGAAAAAAAGAACTGGAGTACTAATTGGTGCCTCGTTAAGAACTTACAGTGAAGGATGATGATCCTTCTGAAAAGATAATCTAACTGATGAATAAGAATCCAGGTTCACCTTTAAAATAACATCAGATGACAAAGTCTTTGAAAATCAAAAACTACTCATTTCCATGTTGGTGAGAAATGATGGTGTGTTAATGGAATCAGTATGTAACAGCAGGAGGGGGACGATTTGGAAAGTATATCTATTTTGAAAGCTGTCTCAGAGCTGGGGTTTCACCTGAATAGTTTGATTTTGGAGTGTTTTCCCTCACTGACACTATACTGCAGGGAGCATCAACACAGTCCCAGGATATGCACTTGCTAGTAAACGAAGTGGGTTACTTTGTGTTATCTCTAAAACGAGACAGTGTCTTTCTATTGTGCTAAATTGTAAGCTCCTTGAGGACAGCGATCATGTCAACTAACTCTATTGTGTTCTCCAAGCGCTTAGTACAGTGCTGTGCACAGGGTTGGTGCTCGAATACTACTTACTGGTTGTTTGGGAGAGGAACAAGTCTCGTTCATCATTCCTAGCCAGATTGCTAAACCCCTTACTGACTAGAAAGTGGCCTAGTGGATAGAGCACTGGACTGGGAGACGGAAGAACCTGGATTCTCATCCCATCTCCATCACAATAATAACAATGGGGTTAAGTACATATTATCGGCCAAGCACCATCTTAAGCTCTGGAGTAGGTACAAGACACAGTCCCTGTCTCATTTGGGGCACACTTTCTAGGAGGGAGTAAGAACAGGCATTTTTAACTCCATTTTATAGATGGGGAAACTGAGGCTCGAGGGTTAAGGGATTTAGCCCAGGTCACACATCAGCCCAGTGATAGGGCTGGGACTGGAGCCCTCCCCACTTCCCAATTTCCGGTCCCTAACCTTGTCCGGTAGGTTATGTTTCTTCTAGGGTTGAAAAAGAATAGTTGAAGAGAAAAGTGTATTACAGGAGTCTCAGCAGTACTCACTTGTCCTCTTGGTGAGGTGGGGTTCATTCATTCATTCAATCATATTTATTGAGCGCTTACTGTGTGCAGAGCACTGTACTAAGCACTTAGGAAGTACAAGTTGGCAACATATAGAGACGGTCCCTACCCAACAGCGGGCTCACAGTCTAGAAGGGGGAGACAGACAACAAAATATATTAACAAAATAAAATAAATAGAATAGTATTCTATTTATATTCTTCAGAGCTTTTCTGGGACCCAAGTCGATCCATCAAACAATCAACTGTATTTATGGAGCACTTCCTGGGTGCAGAGCACTGTGCTAAGGACGTGGGAGAGGACACGTCTCCCACGAGAAGACGTGGCTCAGTGGGAAGAGCCCGGGCTTTGGAGTCAGAGGTCATGGTTTCGAATCCCGGCTCTGCCAATTGTCAGCCGTGTGACTTTGGGCAAGTCACTTCACTTCTCTGGGCCTCAGTTACCTCATCTGTAAAATGGGGATTAAGACTGTGAGCCCCACGTGGGACAACCTGATCCCCTTGTATCCCCCCCCCAGCGCTTAGAACAGTGCTTTGCACATAGTAAGCGCTCAATAAATACGATTGAATGAATGAATGACACTGTAACAGAGTTTGCAGGCACATTCCCTGCCCACAACAAGCTTACAGTCTAGAGGAAGGCCCATGGATTTGCATTGGTCTGCCCAGCTGAGTTGTGTATTGCTGGTGGGAGCAGCATGTGGATGGATGGTTGAACTTGGGCGACAAACTTGTCGCTTGACTGCAAACTATTCTCTGAACCTCCAACGAGAGGGAAGCATAACCCTCCCCTGGATAATCTGGGGCCTATTCCATGGTATGTAGCATCATCATGTAAACTAGCATAGGACTGTGAGGCTAGGCCCTGAATCAATCAATCAATCAATCGTATTTATTGAGCGCTTACTGTGTGCAGAGCACTGTACTAAGCGCTTGGGAAGCACAAGTTGGCCACATATACAGTCCCTACCCAACAGTGGGCTCACAGTCTAAAAGGGGAAGACAGAGAACAAAACCAAACATACTAACAAAATAAAATAAATAGAATAGATATGTACAAGTAAAATAAATAGAGTAATAAATATGTACAAACACATATACATATATACAGGTGCTGTGGGGAAGGGAAGGAGGTAAGATGGGAAGGAAACTAGGTTGGGTATGAAGGGAATTGGACAAGAGAGCACGTCGGGTGCAGTGGTGTGACACAAGGAAGGGGTGTCAGAGGACTTGGGTTCTAATCCCAGCTCCAGCATGTAACTACTGTGTGATCTTGGGCAACTTCTCTGTGCCTCAAGTCCCTCATCTGCGAAATGGGGATTTAATTATCTGTTCTACTAAAATTGTGAACCCAAGGTGGGGCCTGATTACCTTGTATGTACCCCAGTGCTTAGTACACTGCTTGGCCTATAGTAAGAAGTTAATTCTATTATTATTATTCATTTGTTGTCAAAAAAGGACCCCTGCCCTCCAGAAAACCATGTCCAGGATTGCTTGCCATCATTTGCTAAGCCTTTCCCTGCATGAAGCATTCTGTGGCCACGGGAAAGTTCACCCTTTCTCATAGGGCTGCCATGTTTGGTGAGAACTCTTTAAAGCTTCCGTGTTATGAAGAAGTGCAGTATTTGCCTCTCACATTCTGTGTCTCCCAAACTTTTTGGTGACCCACCTTGGCATTTCCTTCAATTTTATCTGGGTTCCTCTTGCACATGGGCAAATCAATCAATCAATCAATCTGCCTGAAACAAAGTACTGTGTTTATTGGCTCGGTAAGATCTCCAAACGGAGGTCCTAAATCTCAATGTCTGGTTTCCATTTTTCCTTTGCAATTTTCTGGATTTCCAGTAAATGAAGCTGGTGGACAATTGCATTTCCTTGGAATGTATTGCATGTAAAAGGCAGCCTAATATTTTGTAAGCAAGCTTTTTTGCCCTTCCAGGGCTCACAAGATAATAATAATAATAATAGTATTAAGCTTTTACTATGTGCCAGGCACTGTACTAAGGGCTGGAGTGGATACAAGCAAATCAAGTTGGACACAGTCCCTGTCCTGTGTGGACTCACAGTCTCAATCCTTATTTTACAGATGAAGTAATTTAGGCACAGAGAAGTCAAGCGAATTTCCCAAGGTCACACAGCAGACAAGTGGTGGAACCGGAATTAGAACTCATGACCATCTGACTCACAGGCCTGTGCTGTATCCACCATGGCAGGCTTCAAGGTGTCGGCTCTCAACCAGGCAAATTTAGAATTCGAGCAGCTGGATGGAACACAGGCTAAGAAGGGAATTGCTATGTGATGTTAAATGAGCATGTTTAGCAGAGTCCCCACGCTTAGTACAGTGCTCTGCACACAATAAGTGCTCAATAAATATGATTAAATGAATGAGTGACGATGACCCATTCGCACTGTTAATGAGCTTGCTGTGATGTAGTAAATCAGCCTTCCATCGACATCTCTGAAAACAAGGTTGCAAAACATTCATTTCCTCTTTTCCTGTTCCACTGTATATTTCGTTAGGCTTCAGGAATTTTTAAATGAGGAGAGCCTGCAAGATGGCATATTCAAAAATGTATCTTCTATTAATTCATAAAACACTAAGGCTTATTCACTGGAAAACTAACCGATGTTTATGGAATCGTATTATTATGCCCAGAAGTGACTGGTAACTGATGAGAACAGGGAGTTCCATTCGGTTTTGCCAAAGTCAGAAATAATACACAGAAAATTTTTTTTAAAAATCATTTAGGTTAATCATTTTCGAAGCGTGAATTGGGGGGATTGGGTTTTTTTGGCTTTTACATTTTATAACTAGATTCTTGCACATGGTTTCTGCCTGTTTTCTGTGGATTCTTGAAACGGTGAACTAATCTTCAGCTGTAGGGATCCGGACAATTGTTTTACTGCAAAAACAGTGGCTGCTTTACTATACTTCCTTAAGCTATTAAGGTGATAATTTGTTATCTGATTAGTCAGTACTAATTTATTGAGGACCTAATGTGCTTTGCACACAGTAAGCGCTTAATAAATATGATTAATAATAACAATAATTAATAATGTATGTAGAGCACTGTACTAAGGGCATGGGAGAATATAGTAGAGGTTAAAGACACAATTCCAGCCCTCTAATAGTTATTATTGGGGTGGTAAAATGCTTGCGCTGTACTAAGTGTTGAAGCAGCGTGGCTCAGTGGAAAGAGCCCGGGCTTGGGAGTCAGAGGTTCTGGGTTCTAATCTCGGCTCCACCACTTGTCAGCTGTGTGACTTTGGGCAAGTCACTTAACTTCTCTATGCCTCAGTTACCTCATCTGTAAAATGGGGGTTAAGACTGAGCCCCACGTGGGACAACCTGATCACCTTGTATCCCCCCCAGTGCTTTGAACAGTGCTTTGCACAGAGCGCTTAACAAATACTAATATTATTATTATGCAGATACAATACAGTCAGATCAGACTTGGTCCTCTCCCACCTATAGCTCACAGCCTAAGGAGTGGGAGAACTGATATTTTATCTCCATTTTACACAGAGAAGTTAAGTGACTTACCCAAGGACACAGAGTTCATGAGTGGTGGAGTCCTTGGACCTAGATCCACGATCCCCTGGGCTCTTTCTACTAGACTATGCCCAAGGAGTTTACCATCTAACAGAGTGTCAAGCACATAGTAAGCTCTCAATAAATACGATTGATGATGATGATGCTTAGTACAGTGCTCTGCACACAGTAAGCACTCAATATGATTGAATGAAAACAGCTGAGCCATTCAATTCAAAGCCCAGGTTATAAATTCATCATCAATCAATCAATCGTATTTATTGAGCGCTTACTATGTGCAGAGCACTGTACTAAGCGCTTGGGAAGTACAAATTGGCAACACATAGAGACAGTCCCTACCCAACAGTGGGCTCACAGTCTAAAAGGGGGCTCACAGTCTAAAAGGGGGCTCACAGTCTAAAATCATCACTATTGAGAACCTAAGATGTGCACTGCACTGGGTGGCTAGGAGCGTACAATGACAGTAAATGAGGCATTTCCTGCCTTCCGTGAGTTTCCATTCTAACAGAGGAGCCTACAGGTCTGAGGGTTTATAATGACAAATAAAAAATGATCCGGTCTTGATGACTTCCTGCTCATTAATCAGGGCTTTACGCTGTGATTTATGGCTGAATTGTACGTTCCAAGTGCTTGTTATAGTGCTGTGCACACAGTAAGCTCTCAATAAATATGATTGAATGATTATGCTCAGTTTGGGTGGGAAACCTGTCTCCCAACTCTGTGACACTGTACTTTTCCAGATGCTTAGTTGCAGTGCTCTGCACACAGTAAATGCTGAATAAATGTCACTGATTGATTGGTACTCCAGGCAACGTAGTGGCTAGCTGATGTATTCACAGGGAAATTGTTGATTTGCAATGGGCTGAAATACAACTGCTGAGAAGAGTAATCATCATCTATGGTATTTATTGAGCATCTACTGGGTGCCCAGCACTATACTAAGTGCTTGGGAGAGTACAGTGTAACAGTGTTGGTAGACACATTCCCTGCCCACAATGAGCAATATGTAGAAAATGTGAATGGATGGGAAACATTTAAAGTTTTGCTTCAAATAACATACCCCGGGGGATTTCACATCCCCATTGTGTGTGGAAACCTCCATCTGAATTCCCCTCTTGGGGAATAAAACTTGACTCCTTTGCCTTTCAAAATCTGCTTGCATGCTAAGAAGGGATTTTGTGGTAATGAAAGGGGTTGTTTCTTGCACTTCTGGTTCATCTTTCAGGGTGACGTGGCTGGGTGAGCTTCTGGGTTCTGGATTGTTCATTTTTGGTTTATAATTCCCTAAGAAGCGTCCTTATTTCTCTCCTCTTAATTGAAATATACTATCGTGATGCCTGCCTATCCACCATGGTCTCTAATGTGAAATAAGGTTAAGCTTCACAGTGTTTGCCAAACTGGGATCACTTCCAACACCATCATTTAAAAAAAAAAAAATCCCATCTCAGAACTCTCTGCCATTTTCTCAGCTATTCAAAATCTTCCAGTACTCCCTCCCAGATCACTCTGGGAATTGCTGGCCTCTGCCTTCTCTCCCTCCCACAGCTGGGAGGAGTATTGAATTAGTATATGTTAATGGCTTAATTTAGCTCCCATTGCAGAACAAGCTCATTTTTGAAATCTCTAAGAAATAGGAAAATGTATTGCTCTAGCGTGGCCTAGAAGGAAGTGAATCTGGAAATGCAGATTCTAACCATAACACTTCCACTGGTCTGCTGTGTGACCTTAGGCAAGTCACATCCCCTCAGGGCTTCAGTTTCCACCCCTGGGGTTTGGAAATAGGGATCCTGTATGTACCCTAGAATTTAGCATAGTGTTTTGTGGCTTAGTGAACACTGTAAGCCCCTCCTCTAGACTGTAATCTTGCTGTGGGCAGGGAATGTGTCTGTTTATTGTTATATTATACTCTCCCAAGCAGGTAGTACAGTACATTGCACAAAGCGTTCAGTAAATACAAATGAATGAATGAAATTGCCAGCTAAGGAGAATGATAGCCCCCGGAAGCCAAGGTGAACTCTAAAAGCTGTCTGTCTCATTGGGATTTTTGTCTTTTTTTTTTTTAATCCTCCTTGCAGGCCTGGGCAGATCACATTATTGCATTTCTCTACTTCTACCACTTCCTGCTCCTGCGGTGTCTGCTTGAAGAGACCATCTGGGGGGAATGAATTGGTCACCAATGCCTCCAGCTCTTTCTACCTAAGGAATTCACCCAGTACAGGTAAAACTTCCACCATCTCTCTCCCCTGCACAGTGTCTGACTTGACGCTGTCTGTAAAGATTTGAACTTTGAAGGCTCTCGCCCTACCCTTTGCCCTATGGTTCAGATCAAAATCAACTGATCATGGCCAGTCCACTGAGCCATAGAAACGAAAGCTACATCTCTCAGGTTGAAATAATCCCAGAGTCTCGGCCCCAACACTCTCCTCAGCTTGCTTGCACACTTGACTCATCCCAAGCCAACCTTTTCATTGTGATTCATTCTCATCTCCCTCTCGCTGATGATTCTCGCGATGCAGGCCACTGTTCTCCACATCCTTAAAGCCCTTCGGATATCTCATCCCCTTCTGGAAGCCCTTCCTAATTAATCTCACATGTGCCTGCCCCATTTTCATGCCACTCCTGCCATAACAACACTGCCTGGTCCCCAAATCACTTGGGTATTCACACTCTCTCATTCCCCTTCATTAGCAATTCTGTACAGATCTTTGACCTGTGTAGTTTCCCTCTACCTGTAATTTATTTTGGTGTCTCTTGCTCAGACTAGATTCTAAGAACCTTGAGGGCAGACATCATGTCTACCAACTCTACTGTACTCTTCCAAATGCTCAGCAGAGTGCTCTACACAGAGTATAATTTGAATGAGTGACTGAATGTGACATCTAAAAGGTGGAAGTAGAATAGAATAGAGAAGCAATGATGCCTAGTGGATAGAGCATAGGCCTTGGAGTCAGAAGGACCTGAGTTCTAATCCCAGCTCCACCATTTGTCTGCTGTGCTTCCTTGGGCAAGTCACCTCACTCCTCGAAAATCTCCAGTGGCTACCAATCAACTTACGCATCAGGCAGAAACTCCTCACCCTGGGCTTCAAGGCTGTCCATCACCTCGCCCCCTCCTACCTCACCTCCCTTCTCTCCTTCTCCAGCCCAGCCCACACCCTCTGCTCCTCTGCCGCTAATCTCCTCACCTGTCCCGCCGTCGATCCCCGGCCCACGTCCTCCCCCGGGCCTGGAATGGCCTCCCTCTGCCCATCAGCCAAGCTAGCTCTCTTCCTCCCTTCAAAGCCCTACTGAGAGCTCACCTCCTCCAGGAGGCCTTCCCACACTGAGTCTCCTCCTTCCTCTCCCCCTCCCCCCCCATCTCCCCCACCTTACCTCCTTCCCCTCCCCACAGCACCTGTATATATGTATATATGTTTGTACGTATTTATTACTCTATTTTATTTGTACATATTTCTTCTGTTTATTTTATTTTGTTAATATGTTTTGTTCTCTGTCTCCCCCTTCTAGTCTGTGAGCCCACTGTTGGATAGGGACCATCTCTATATGTTGCCAACTTGTACTTCCCAAGTGCTTAGTACAGTGCTCTGCACACAGTAAGAGCTCGGTAAATACGATGGAATGAATGAATGAATGAATGGACCTCAGTTACCTCCTCTGTAAAATGGGGATTAAGACTGTGAACCCCATGTTGGACTGTGTCCAATCTGATTAACTTGCATCCATTCCAGTGCTTAGTACAGTGTCTGGCACATAGTAAGCGCTTAACAAAGCACAGAAACTGACTGGTCTTGTTCTTGAGAGAACAATGGATAAAAAGCCCATGAGGACAGGGAAGTATTCACTGTGTTCAGCTGTTTTGTTTTTACACCCAGGTCTGTGCAATGCTTCTGCCCTTGTGACAGAAAAGATCAAATGTTGTTTTCCTTTTGCTCACAGAAGGCTGGTAAGAAGTAGCTACCCTTGGACATTAACCAGAGTAACTTGTGTTAATTAAAGGCATGATGTCTTGGAGCAAAATTAGCTCATTGTGAGCAGGGAATGTGTCTATTGTTATATTGTACTCTCCCAAGTACTTAGTACAGTGCTTTGCACCCAGTAAGTGCTCAAGAAATACAATCGAATGAATGATTAATATGATTGAGGGATTGCAATTCCCCAGAGTCTTCTGCAGGCAGTCAGTGAGTTGCTAAGAGGTTCAATGGAAGGTGAGGTTGGTGGCCAAAGTGGCTTGCCTGCTGCTCCTCATCCTCAGGACTTTTTGTGGGGGTTTCCACGTTGACCGGAGGTGCTTGCCAATGTTTTCACCCTGGTTTTCTGTTCAGACCCCAGATTTCCCATCGGCCAAGTCTTCATCGCCCATGACCAAGCTCTGAGCAATTTTCTGTTTATCTAGGTTCAAAATTATGTCTGCTCTGTCAGGTTTATTCACCCTATTTCTTTTCCTCCTCCCTCCTGCCCATCCTCAGAACAGAACCAAGAGATGTCCTACTGCTACTCCCGGCCTGTGAACCACATAAACAAGGTCCCAGAGAAATTGGGTTCATTCATTCATTCATATTTGTTGAGTGCTTACTGTGTGCAGAGCGCTGCAGTAAGCGCTTGAGAGTGCAATGCAACAATAAAGATACATTTTATTTTATTTTGTTAATATATTTTGTATTGTTCTCTGTCTCCCCCTTGTAGACTGTGAGCCCACTGTTGGGTAGGGACCGTCTCTATATGTTGTCAACTTGTACTTCCCAAGCGCTTAGTACAGTGCTCTGGACACAGTAAGCGCTCAATAAATACGATTGAATGAATGAATACATACCCTGCCCACAACGAGTTTACAGTCTAGAGGATGTTTCAATTCTAGAGGTAGGAGCTGTTTGATGCTAACACTAAAATGATGAGTTTAAATGCAGATTAGAAAATCAGAAAGTTGAGTCTCCTCAGAAGAGAAGAATATTATTACTAATAATATTATATAATTTTACGCACTTGTTAAGCTCTTACTATATATTAATTAAGCGCTATTCTAAGTGCTGGGCTTGATTCCAGTTAATCAGATTGGACACAGCCCCCATCCCATTTGGGGCCCATGCTCTAAAATGTTATTTATTAAGCACCCCTGTGCTAAGTGCAGGATGAAGACAAAGTAATCAGATGGGACATGTAAGGCTTTTGAATTCTCACCCATTAGTCACTTTGATCTCTTCCTCCCAGAGTACTTTGTACACATCTTCAAACTCTTTTTTTTGCTTCACTCTACCCATAATTTATTTTAGCTTCTGTCTCCCCAGCTAGACTGTAAATTCCTTAAGGGCAGGGATCACATCTACCATATTGTATTCTCCCAAGCACTTAGAACAGTGCTCCTCACAGAGTGGACACTCAGTACTATTCCTCATTTATTCAGGCCAGAGAGTCATATATTCAGAATGGAGAACTTAGAGGAACACTTCCTAGAAATGGGAAAAGTACGGCGGTCTTCAAATTAAAAGCAGGCGATCAGAATATGGTGACTGAAACAAACCCAGCTCTGCCAGATCCAGATCACGTGTTTTCTCCGTGTAGTTTGGCTAGGATGCAGCGTCCGAATTGGAGCATGGATTCCTGCGGGTGGGATCTGAATCGTCTATGCCATATAATTGGTGGGCTTTTTTTCTTTTCTTTTTATGGTATTTAAGTGCTTAGTATGTGTCAGGCACTCTACTAAACACTGGGGTAGATACAAGGTAATCAGGTTGGAGGCAGTCCATGCCCCACATGGGGCTCACAGTCTTAATTCCCATTTTACAGATGAGGTAATTAAGGCACAGAGAAATTGAGACTTGCTTAACATCACACGGCAGAGCTGATATTAGAACCCAGGTCTATGTCTAGCCACCAGGCCATGCTGCTTCTCTAGCCTGATGCAGATGGTGTGGAGTGGCACACAGTAAGCTCTCAATAAATACGATTGAATAAATAGGAGGTCGGAGTTCAAAATGATGCTAATCATAGGTCATAAAAAGCACAGTATTTATGGAGCACTCGTGGAGGCATTGGGTATGCACAACAGAAGCAACAGGTGTATTTCCTGCCCACCAGGAAATTACACTCTCATGGAGGAATCAGACATATGAGATGTTGGCAATTAGTGGGAGCAGTAGATAGGCCAAGGATCGGATAGTGAGTAGAATGAACATGCCAGATTGAGTTATCAAATGAAATCAGACTGAGTGGACAGCTGCATAGACATAAATGCTGTAGTTGTACCGAAAGACAAGTAGCTGTTGGTTTAATGTGTCTCGGTGTGTTTGAGAGAGGCTTAATGGAGGAACAGACAATTACTGCCCAGTGAGGCAGCGTGGCATAGTGGAAAGAGCACAGAGCTGGGAGTTCTAATTGCGGCCCCGTTACTTGCCTCCTGTGTGACCTTGGGCAAGTCACTTCTTTGTGCCTCAGTACCCTCCTCTGTAAAATGAGGATTGTATACCTATTCTCTCTCCCTTTTACCTCGTGGCTCCTTGGGGGATAGGGTCTATGTCTGATCTGATTATCTTGTATCTGCCCCAGCGCTTACTACAGTGCTTGGCATTTAGTAAGTGCTTAACAGATGCCCAAATCATTATTATTCAGAGGCCACCCAACTTCCAGCCTAGTTTTCTTTGCCCAAGTGCCTAGATTTTGCTTTGTAAGGACACGTAAGGGTCACAGCTTGTGGCTTGACTGAGGCTGTATGTGTTTGAGATAAGGCCCTGGAGTGTCCACTCATCAGCCCAGGCTGATCTTCACTTTTCTCCACATCACAGGCGGTGGGGGTGCTTTCCCCCCGGCCCCCAAAACCAGCTGGGGTTTGAGATGAAGCCAGTTCACGTAATCAAAAACAGTTCAGCCCATCAGCTGGAGATGCTGGTGTCCTAGAGAAGCAAGCCCCCTTTTGTTTCTAGTATCCAAACATTTGATTATCTGCACTAACCTTGGCCTTAGTTAGGCCCGATAATTGGCCTGTTGAGCGTTAGGTTCCTTAGGCGATGCCTTTTAATGCTTCTTGGCTGCAAGAGGACCACTTAGCCCGCTGGAGCTGTTAGGACTTACGATCCATCACTTTTCCCGAACAGGTGGTTACATTTTAGTGCCGCGCGATGCCATTTCTTTCTCATAAATATTTCTGCAGTAATGCTCTAAATGGTACCCTAATGGTCTTGGAGTCGATGTGCCTTTTTAGAATGCCAAACTTCACTATGTACCGTGGAATGACGGGGCCCCTGGCAGCCTGGGACTCGGCGGATATGTTTCCACCTGGCCACGTGGGCCAGTTACTCGACTGCTCCATGCCTGGTCCTTTATCTGGAAAATGGGGAGTGAATACCTGTTCTCTCCTCCCCATTAGACTGAGCCCTGGGTGGGCCAGGGACTGCATATTCTCTCCGATTTTGTTGTATCTACCCCAAGCTTAGCACAGTGTTTGTCACATAGGATGTGCAGAACCGTACGGCCTAGTGGCTTGAGCATGGGCCTGGGGGTGGGAAGCACTTATGTTCTAATCCTCCACTTGTCTGCTTGTGACCTTGGGATATTTACTTCATTTTTCTGTGCCTGTTACCCATCTGTAAAATAATAATTGTAGTATTTAAGTGCTTAAAATGAGGATTGAGGCTGAGTGCCCCACGTGGGACAGGGACTGTGTCCAACCAAATTTTCTTGTATCCATCCTCGGAATTAGTACAGTGCCTGCCTCATAATTGCTTAACAAATACCACAGTTATCATTATTATTAGTAGTAGTAATAATAAGAATAATAATAATGGTATTTGTTAAGTGCTTACTATGTGCAAAGCACTGTTCTAAGCTCTGGGGGGGTTACAAGGTGATCAGGTTGTCCCACGGGGGGCTCACAGTTTTAATCCCCATTTTACAGATGAGGTAACTGAGGCACAGAGAAGTTAAGTGAGTTGCCCAAAGTCACAGAGCTGATAGTTGGTGGAGCTGGGATTTGAACCCATGACCTCTGACTCCAAAGCCCGGGCCCTTTCCACTGTGCCACGCTGCTTCTCACGCTGCTTAGTAGCCACATTGGGAGAAAAATGAGCTATTTTAACAAGTAGGGGGCTAGGGCATGAGAAACAGCATTGCCTAAAGGATAGAGCATGGGCCTTGGGGGTTGGTAGGAGCTGGGTTCTAATCCTGGCACTGCCACTTTTCTGCTGTGTGACCTTGGCCAAGTCAGTTCACTTCTCTTTGCCTCAGTTACCTCATCTGTAAAATGGAGATTAAGACTGTGAGCCCCATGTGGGACAGGGACTGAATAGCTTGTGTCTTCCCCAGTGCTTAGTACAGTGCCTGGCACATATTAAGTGATTAACAGATACCATTTTTAAAAAAGCGGCGGGGTCGTGTCACTATGGCTCCCAGTTAAGGGCTAAGGGGCAGCTGGGCTGGGGGATTTGGACCAGCCAGTGGAAGGGCCAATGCCAGAATCCCCATTGGTAGCCCAAAGGGGGGATTCCCAAGAGCCTTAAGAAGAACTTGTCACCTTAGGAAAAGTGGGAAAGGACCACTGTTTCAAAGGACAGTTTCTCCCGTCCTTCCCACCACTGCCGTGCAATTTAACGCCAGCCTCTCCGGCTACTGGTGGTGGAAGGGCTTTGCCAGCGCAGCTTTCGGACAACTCTCTGATGTCTGTCTCATGGAGGACAAAAAATGGATTTCTAGGACCAGATTCAAGATTCAAGTGGATTTGGGAAATGGGATGAGTGGCTGGGCGGGGGCTCAGGCTCCCGACGGGGCCTCCCAACCACCCGCCCCGATTGGGTCCCACTTCCACTGGCATCTGCATTCGACAGATATGCATTCTGTGTATATGTGTATATGTTTGTACATATTTATTACTCTATTTTACTTGTACATATCTATTCTATTTTATTTTGTTAGTATGTTTGGTTTTGTTCTCTGTCTCCCCCTTTTAGACTGTGAGCCCACTGTTGGGTAGGGACTGTCTCTATATGTTGGCAACTTGTACTTCCCAAGTGCTTAGTACAGTGCTCTGCACACAGTAAGCGCTCAGTAAATATGATTGATTGATTTCTCCATAAAACCACGTTAGCCTCAGGTAGACCTTGAAGATGATATGTGCCATTCTTGGTCAGATCCATGGCCCAGTGAGCCCCTGCTTAACTTCCGCTGGGTTAAGGGAGGACCCTTTTACATCCCTAAGTTTCCCTCAGTTCCCTCATCTGTAAAATGGGGATTGACTGTGAGCTTTCCCCCCAAGAACTATTGCAGACCCCTCATCCATGAATTGATCCACACCCCTCTAGAACCAACTGATAATAAGCATTAAACTGCATTTAATTCAAACTCCAAGTCAGACACAATGTGACTTCTGGGCTCCTTTCACAGGCCACACATTTTCTTCTGCCTGTATTTATAACACAGAAAAATGGTTCAAACCGCTCAGTAGGCATTAGTTATGTAACTGGCAGAAGTTTTGCATTATGACTAGTTTTTTTTCTTCCTCTCCAAGAAGTAACAAGAAATGTAGAGTTCACAAGGGAACAGAAAAATGTGTTAACACATTTATGATGAGGAGATAATGGCATTCCACAGGATGGAAATGAAACCACCTGTTATTGTAAATTGATGGATTATAAATAATGATAATGAAAATGATGGTAATAATAAGAGTACATTTGGAATCTGTATGAATTTAGTTTCCCCCCACCCACCCACCCAAGTGGAGATTTGATAGGGAAAACTCCATTCTTTTTTATGAGGCACTTACTACGTGCTAGGTGCTGTATTAAGCATTGGGATAGATGCAAGGTTGGACACAGTCTGTGTTCCACACGGAGTTCACAGTCTGAATCCCCATTTTATAGATGAGATAAATGAGACACAGAGATGTTAATGGACTTGCCCAATGTCACACAGCGGTCAAGTGGCAGAACTGAGGTTAGAACCCAGGCCCTCTGACTCCCACACTTGGGCTTTTTCCACTGGGGCATGCTGCTTTCCATTGCAAGAGATACGCAATAAAAAGAGAGTGAGTCATGGGAGAGGAAAGAGAGAAAGGGAGACAGAGGAGCAGAGAAGGAAAAGAGAGAGAAAGGAAGCAGCGTTCCCTAGTAGAAAGAGCACGGTTCTGGGAATAAGAGGATTTAGGTTCTAATCCTGGCTCTGCCACTTGACCACTGTGTGACCTTGGGTAAGTCATTCAACTTCCCTCTCCCTCAGTCCCTCATCTGAAATATGACATTAAATACCCCCTCACCCTTAGAGTGTGAGCCCCATGTGGGACAGGGACTGTGTTTATCAGCATAGACTGTATCTACCCAAGCACTTTTGTACAGGGTTCGCTACATAGTAAGCACATAACAAATACTACAATTACTATTGTCATTGCGTCATTAAGGAGAGAAGAAGTAGAGAAGGAAGAATGGTGTGAGAAGGGGAGGAACATGAGAGAGGAAGAGAAGAGGAAAAGGAGAAAGGGAAGAAGCAAAGCGGGAAAGATTAGGTGGATTATCTGTGGCTCAGCTATGGCCAATAAACAGAAATGCAATCTGGTCATCTGTTGGAACATGTTTTACCAGAGGAGGGATGTGGTGGGAAAAACGTAAAGTGACACTAAATTGTAACCCTTAGCCCAAATGCCACTGTTTGGTTGTTTGAACATTGCCAGCCAGGCAATGGTGTATGTGTCTGTGAGGCTTCCAAGAGGTCAGGCTAGGATTAAGCCAGTTTCCTGAAAGCTTCCATCTAGAATAATAATAATAATAATAATAATAATGGCATTTGTTAAGCACTTACTATGTGCAGAGCACTATTCTAAGCGCTGGGGCGGGGGGGATACAAGGTGATCAGGTTGTCCCATGTGGGGCTCACAGTCTTCATCCCCATTTTACAGATGAAGGAACTGAGGTCCAGAGAAGTGAAGTTTCTTACCCAAAGTCACCCAGCTGAAAAGCGATGGAGCCGGGATTAGAACCTATGACCTCTGACTCCCAAGCCCATCCTCTTTCCACTGAACCCTGCTGCTTCCCTAGAAGTGTCATTGTGCTTTGCGTGCAAAGATGATGGAGTTGGGGAATGGAACTGAGCCTGGTAAATGGTTATCCATTGAAGGTTATTCCCGTACCCAAATCCAGAGTGCCGTATTTGTTTTCCATAAAATCATGGTAACCTCTTCGCCTAACTACTTCCATGCTTCTTTCCCTTGATGCATGTGTCTTTCAGTATTAAGTTATTGGGGAATTTTTTTTGTTTTTGTTTTTTGTTTGACATCCACATGGTTAGAGTTAATGACTCAGTGCTCCACTGGTGATGATACAAACACTCTACTCATCTGGAAAGATCCCTAAGTTCTGCAGATAGGCTGACCTACAAACTTGCTCCTGAAATGCACTCAGCCCCGCAGAGTGAAGTTTGGTGGTGCTCTAACAGCCAAGCTGCAATACAATACCCAGTTTAGGAAGGGGAGTGGAACAGAAATAGTGGTTTCCAAACCATCCAATTAATATGGCAAGGAGAATTTAGCTAAGCAGCATGGTAGAGAGATGACGACCCCTGCCAAATTTGGATTTTTCTGCTCTGTGTTAAATGGTGTGACATTGAGCCTCAAGATTCTGGGACAGAGCTGCTGGCCTCAGGATTTTACCCTTTGAAGGGGCCATTTCTGGTCTGCCAATGGTTAGGGAAAACAGAGGGGGATGTTACAATCTCATCTAATTGTTGTATTGTACTTTCCTAAGCGCTTAGTACGGTGCTCTGCACACAGTAAGAGCTTAATAAATACGATTGAATGAATGAATACCTCGTTTGCCCCCCACCAAAGCTCATACTTGCCTAAAATCCCGTCTTTCTGTGGTGCTGTTTTTTGTGGATTCCATTTCCCAGAATGCTAATTCCCAGGCTACGGGTGCGTATAAATAGCTTTCACTTTCATAACCGTCCCCCTCCTGCTGCTTCTGTTAATGACACGGTCGAATATCTATTACATCAGAATTCACGGGCATGGAAGTGGTCGTTAAGCTTCATGCCGTATCGGGGCGACTCCCTGAATGAATCAAGCAGGAAGGAAAGGATAGCCTGGCTGTTATGCTTGAGAATTTGGTGAATCAGCAGGGATGAGGAAGGAAGGAAAATTCGGGAGAGGGTCCTTGGTGGTTGGATGGCATGTGGATAGAAGCGGAGAATTCTTGGGATTTGCTACGGCGTGGCTACCCAGTTTGATGCAGCAGAGGAAGAAGTGGAATCGAAAGAGAAGAAGGTAAGGCCGTTACATCCCAGCATTTTTCCCCCACTAGACTATAAGTTCATTGTGGGCAGGGAACGTTCTATCAACTGTTAATGGTGTCCTCTTCTGAGCACTTAGTACAGCGCTCTGCACCCAGTAAGCGTTCAAAGACGTTTGACTGTAGTAAGAAGCAACCATTTGTATTAGCTGTATAGGCCTGGAGATGATTTTCTTGACAGACTAAAGAACTGGAGAGGGCCAGTTGAAGAGTTGATAGAAGCTCACTTCCTTATACAGGAAAGGGATGGGAACTGCTTAGTACAGTGCCTGGCACATGGTAAGCACTCTTCCCCTTAGACTGGGTTGTGGTTGTGGCCTGGGAATGTGTCTTTTGTATTGTTATACTCTTCTCAGCACTTAGTACAGTGCTGTGCACACAGTAAGTGCTCAGTAAATATGATTGACTGATTGACTGGCTTGACAAATACCATTTTAAAAAAGCAGCCTTTCCGTTTGTCCTGGAAGCCTGTCAATTTGTCCTAGAAAGCAAGTGAGGATTTTCAAGGGTAGAGGGGAGGCATGAGTGAGCAGCCATAAAAATAGTACTAAAGTAAGGAGAAAGCGGCTTTGCGAAAAATCCAGCATGTCATTAATGTGTGAATAAACAATTGGGGAGAGTAGCACAAGCAACCGAAATAAACCTTCCTTAGGGAGAGGAAGATGCATGGTTTCTTAAGGCTCCTTAGAAGAGGATAATTTTAACTAGGATTTCGGATTCTTCCTCCTGAATTACATTTTTCTGGCTCCATGATTTTCTTCTCCTTCCAGAAAGTGCCCCAAAGTCCTTGCCTGTCTTCTCTCTCCACCTCCCCAACTTTGGCCCTCCACCAGTCAGGCAGCAGGAACAAAATGGTTTTAAGGTAAATGTTTTAGAGAGAGCCCTGGACGTTTTCAATCCACGGAAGGCTTGCTGAGGGTATTTCCTTGCTTATGTAACCCTGCCTTTTCAAAGAGAGCCGGGGAGGAAAGGGAGGGGTCCCACTGGTTTCTCCACCAGGTAAATGGAGTCGGATGCTGCTGGGATGAAAAATCGAAATGGAGCAGGCAGAGTACTGAAGATTTTCAAAAGTGTGGCTGGAAGCTCTCCATGCCTCAGCCCATCTGTCTCGCTAGCTTCTGTCTTAATCACAGACTTCATGAAGTGCCTACTTGTCTTTTTTTAGCTTTTTGTCTTGATCTTGCACGAAAGTCAGAGGGAAGAATTCAGTTGTTAGATTATATGCTGGGAGAGAATGTGTGTGTGCCTGCACCGAGAAAGCAGCTTCCCTACAAATGTTGATTAATGTTCTAAGTATAGGTGAATGCACATGTGTAGGTACACATGAGCTTGCACCCATTTGGGTACAACTCTCACCCTCTAGACTGTAAATTCATTGAGGGCAGGGAACCTGTCTAACGCGTCTACCATTTCTGTTAGATTGTATTCTACCAAGTGCTTAGTACGGTGCTTGTCACACAATAAGTCACTGATTTGGGCATGTGTACGGACATGTACAGCGCTTAGAACAATGCATTGCACATAGTAAGCACTTAACAAATGCCTTATTATTATTATTATTATGTGAGCTCACACACATATACACTAATGTCCCCTCGGAGTGCCCCAGACTGTCTGTGTTTATTGCAGACTGTAGACCGTAAGCTTGTTGTGGGCAAGGAACACATCTACCAGTTCTGTAGTATTGTCCTCTGCATAAAGTAAGCACTTGATACGTTCATTCATTCAATCAATCATATTTATTGAGCCCTTACTTTGTGCAGAACACTGTGCTAAGTGCTTGAAAAGTACAATTCAGCAGTAAAGAGACAATCCCTGCCCACAACGTGCTGATTGGGATCACCAGGCCCTATAGCAGGAGGAAAAAGACTCAGAAGATCACCAATCAGGGCTGGGGAATTTGAGACAGGGAAAGTTAAATTCCTTTCAGGAGCCCTTTACTATTAGTAATAAAGCACACGATAGAGCGTTGTGTCAGCTGGGAGAGAGGGTTTGCTTATTCATCATTTAGAACAATAGTGGGAGTAAAATATTAACAGGTTTAAATGTCAATAAAAGTCTGGGAGTACAAATTCTCTATTGTCAGCTGCTCTGCAGTAAGGTACTGTACATAGATTTGTCTCTGCATGTTTGGAATTCAAAATGCTTTGAATAAAGGATGTTACAGAGTACAGTTTGTGGCCGACAATGTAGCCCATACTTCTGGTGGGTTTTCACTATGGAGGCCTTTAGAGCTCAATTATTGGTTTGTGAATATATTTGCTTGGTAAATTTCAGGGAGGCCACAGAGTGCAAACTGAGGAGGTAAAGAAGCCTAGAGTGGTCCATAGCAGATCGATGATACCTCTCCTTATTCCCTCTGGGGGAAGCGTAACTGTGAATTTGCTTTTGAAACTTAGATTAAAACAAATGACACCGGAGAGGTCATTTTTTCCTTAGGTGTTCCCAGGCTTTCTGCTCTAGCAGGCGATTACCGGCGATTATGGCATGAATTCAGGCCAGGGGGACTCGTGCTGCATAAACGGGTCGGAGCCTGTTCACAAATCAGTTCAATTAACCAGGGGGGCAATGTGAAACACAGTATTGAGCAAATGGGAGAATAGAAGCAGTGTGGCTCAGTGGAAAGAGCCCGGGCTTTGGAGTCAGAGATCATGGGTTCAAATCCTGGCTTCACCACTTGTCAGCTGTGTGATTTTGGGCAAGTCACTTCACTTCTCCGAGCTTCAGTTCCCTCATCTGTAAAATGGGGATTAAGACTGTGAGCCCCCCGTGGGACAACCTGATCACCTTGTAACGTCCCCAGCGCTTAGAACAGTGCTCTGCACATAGTAAGCGCTTAATAAATGCTATCATTATTATTATTATTAGTGGAATAATCAATTGATCAGTCAATGGTATTTACTAGGGGTGGGGCACTGAACTAAGGACTTGGGAGAGTACAATACAATGAACATGATCCCTGCCATCAAGCAACTTGCAGAATGGACAATGACATATATGGGGAAATGACAAGGTATAGGGATAAGTGCTGAAGGGATACAGATACAAGTGCCATAGGTTATTCCGAAGAGGGAGGGAATGGGAAAATAAGGGTTTTTGTTGGATTTTAATAGGGCTCTGAAGGTGGGGAGTGTGGTGGCCCCTTGGCTATCAATGGGAAGCAAGTTCCAGGCCACGGTCAGGATGTGGGCAAGGGGTCGCTGAGGAGATAGATGTGATCGTTCCTCTTAATGCCAACCTATGCAATGTAACTCCAAGTGTGGTGCTGGGTTGGAGATTAGCGAGATAAGGCAGGAGTTGGAGAGATGTTAGAGTGCTCTAAAGCCACTGGTAAGAAGTTTCTGTCTGAGGCACAGGTGGTTGGGGAACCGTTGAAGGTTTTTGAAGAGCGTGGAGACCTGGATTGAACATCTCTTTTAGAAATGATCAGGGCAGTGGAATGAAATTCGGACTGGGAGAGGGGAGAGACAGGAGGGAAGTCAGCGAGGAGGCGGATGCAGTAGTCAAGGAGGGATATGATAAGTGGTTGGATCAGTGTGGTAGCAGTTTGGATGGCAAGGAAAGGGAGAATTTTAGAGCTATCGGGAAGGTAGAACCGACAGGATTTGGTGACCAGATTGAATGTGTGGGTTGAATGAGAGAGATGTGTAGAGGATAATGCCAAGGTAATGGGCTCGTTATGGAAAGGGTGCAGGACTGTGTGTCAAGAGACCTGGCATCTAATCCCAGCTCTGTTCCCACTTGCTATGTGACCTGGGGCGAGTCAGTTAACTTTTCTGGGCTTCCATTTCCTCACCTGTAAAATGGGATTATAGCACGTTTGCTCTCCCCCGCAGACTGAGCCCCATGTGAGACAGGGGGTTATGTCTGATCTGATTATCTTGTATCTCTCCCCATGCTTGGCCTGTAATAGGCACTTAAAAAATACCATTATTATTATCATCCTTATTACAATAGAAGCAAGACACAAGCGCTTGGTTACTGTGCTCTGCATACAGTAAGCACTCAATGAATATGATTGACATAATTCCTGCCCTCAAGCAAACCTACTATTGGCGGAGGGTTGTGGGGAGAGAAATGATGACATAAAATAGCCCACCACAACTAGGAGCATGACTCTGTTTCAGCCAGGGCTGCCCCTTGGGTAGGGACACAAATCGCTCAATAGATGAATGAAGAGGTAAGGCTTCAGTGCTATAGTGGGCTGAGGTATTGTTTTGTTCTTTTTAGGGTTGTTTTCATGGTATTTGTTAAGTGCTTGCTATGTGCCAGGCACTGATCTAAACACTGGGGTAGATACAAGCTGATTAGGTTGGACACAATCCCTGTCCCACATGGGACTCAGCCTTAATCCCCATTTTACAGATGAGGTAACTGAGAGGTTAAGTGATTTGCCCAAAGTCACACAGTAGAAAAGTGGCAGAGCCGGGATTAGAACCCAGCCCTGTGCTCTATCCACTAGGCTATGCTGATGGTGTGACCAGGATGGGGGTCGGGGGAGGAGAAAAACAAACCTGGAGATAAGAGACTGTAAGCACATGGTGGACAGGAAACATGTCTAGCAACTCTGTTGTATTGTGCTCTTTCAAGCACTTAGCACAGTATTGTGCTCAATAAATGCAACTGATTGACCAGTTGCTCCTCAAATGAATCAGTAATGGGGACACAGTGTGTGGCAGTAGCAAAGCTATAGGAGACAGTGTTGTCTAATGCCTCCCCCACTTGCCTTGGGCAAGTGACCTCATTTTTCTCTGCTTCAGCGTCCTCATCTGTAAAATGGGAATAAGATAACCCTTTTCCTTCCTTCTCTAGAGAAGCAGCATGGCCTAGTGGATAGAGCATGGGCCTGGGAATCAGAAGGTCATGGGTTCTAATTCTGGCTCTGCCACCTGTCTGCTGTGGGACCTTGGGCAAGTCACTTCTCTGTGCCTCAGTTTCCTCATCTATAAAATGAGGATTAAGGCTGTGAACCCTATGTGGGACAGGGACTTTGTCCAACCTGTTTGTCTTGCATCTACTCCGGTGCTTAGAACAGTGCCTAGCACATAGTAAGCACTTAACAAATACCACTACTATTGTTATTATTTGACTGTGAGCCCCAGATAATAATAATAATAATGGCATTTGTTAAGCGCTTACTATGTGCAGAGCACTGTTCTAAGCGCTGGGGGGGATACATGGTGATCAGGTTGTCCCATATGGGGCTCACAGTCTTAATCTCCATTTTACAGATGAGGTCACTGAGGCTCAGAGAAGTGAAGTGACTCGCCCAAGGTCACACAGCAGACATGTGGCAGAGTCGGGATTCGAACCCATGACCTCTAACTCCAAAGCCCGTGCTCTTTCCACTGAGCCACGCTGTTTCTCAGATGGAACAGGGACTGTTTCTGATCCATTTATCCCTACCCCAGCACCCTGCTCAGCTCATAGTAAACACTTATTAAATACCGCCACCGCCGTCATTATTGGACATTTACTGAGCACCCCTTGGATGCGTAACAGAGCAGGCAGGACCCATGAAGCCATTTTTCACTCTGAGGGCCCCAACAGGAGAGGCTTATTCAACTTTCAGCTGCATCTTGACAACGTTATAGGGAGGTGAGCAGATGGAGGGAAGTGGAAGTGGTCCTCGGAGAGCTGTCGCCTTAAAGAGAGGTGGGGGTGAAAGCAAATGTTTTGGATTGGACAGGGGACAACTGGTGAAATTCCATCTAGTTTCAGGGCCTGTGCTGACACTTCCTTAGAACGCTCTAAAAGGAGCAGTTTAAGGAATAACTTTGAAAAAGTGGCATCCTCCCCACAAACTATAACAGAAACGCTGTGAACTGAAACAGAAATAGCTATTGGTTCCCTGTTGGAAATAGCTTGTGCATATCCCTGCTATCTCCTCCCCCTCCTATTTTTTCTCTCTCTCTTTTTTTTTCTTTCTCACCTTCTTTAAACTTGCCTTTCCTAGTTTGCCTCTGGCATGAGCAGAACCGGTTCTTGGCCCGTCAGTCTCCAAACTGATGAAAAATAATCCCATTCTGAAGGGAATGTGTGTGGGAATGTCTGCAGCAGATGCAGAATTCAGCCATGTCCGGAGCGTGAATAGGCTGAGAATTAGGGCTAGTGAAAACCAAGATAAGGGTAAACAAAACACACACACACACACACACACACACACACACACACACCCCTTCCACCCCCATTTGCTCGCTCTGCTCTTCCAAAGCCAGCGTGTGAAAGCAACTTATTTTTGCTCTCCTCTAGCTTCATCATGTGTCAGTCTCTCTCTCTCTTTTAAGTTTGTCATACTGCCTTTGTCTTCAGCGGTGCATTTTCATTGGTTGTCCTAGACAAAGTCTTGTGGTTTGGAATAGTGATTTCATTTTATCTTCCAGTTAATCTCCAGCAGGCTTCATGACTGTAAAAGTCTTCAGGTTTGTAGTCAGACAGTAAATTGAGGAAAAGACACGGGGACTATTTTAAGAAAAGAATATCAACCAAGGCTGTCAGATTTCTTACCATATAATTTCTGTGTCAGTTTGTAAAACTTGAAAGAAATCTAAAGTTGTGCGTTTCTTGTCTTAGAGCTGCTGTGTTTATAAAAGGGAGAAAATGGACACTTAGAAACAATGTACCTTGTTAAGTAAAGACACTAAATAGTTTTATAGATTGTTGGCACTGAGTAGGGCTTTTGTGGATTTTTTATTTAGTTTTTACACATATTCAAAGACTTAGGTTATTTGTTTCACGGGAGTGGGATACTGCTTGCTGAACCTTGTTATCCAAAATGTGTGTAGACTAAAGTTCCTCAAGGTTGTAGATTGTGGCTTCTAACTCTTCTGCATTTTCCAATGGTTAGTACAGTACTCTATGAGCAATAGGCACTCAGTAAATATTATTGATTGCTCGTGTGGGTCATATATTCATATATATGTGTCATACATAAAATTGTCCTCCATAGTCAGACACTACTCATGGGGAAATTTGTGTGTGTGTGTATGTGTGTGCGCACGCGCATGCTCACGTAACTGACACAACGAACATCCATAGTCCTGATCAGATTGTGTGCAAAAAAGGGCTGTCCTTTGTTTTCTCTTTTTCCCTCCTGGCCTTTCAAAATTTTTAGTCATAGAAGAGCTATTTCTACCCTCTGCCATGCTGGTCTACCCTGTCAATTTACTCCTAGTTTTCAGCTAGGACGCGGCACTCTGAGGTTTTGCTCTACTGTTTCCTCAAAATGCTTTTTTTTTAAAAAAACAAACAAACTGGTATTTGTTAAGCACTTATTATGTGCCAGGCACCATTCTAAGCACTGGGGTAGTTATGAAATAATCAGTTTGGACACAGTCCATGTCCCACTTAGGGCTCACAGTCTTAATCCCCATTTTACAGACGAGGTACCTGAGGCACAGAGAAGTTAGGTGACTTGCCCAAGGTCACCCAGCAGACAACTGGTGGTGCCAGGATTAGAACCCAGGTCCTTCTGACTCCCAGGGCCACTTTCTCTCCACTAGCCCATACTGCTTTTTCAAGGCTTCCTCCATCATTCATCCTTTGATATTCCCAGTTTCAGAATGCCAATAGCGGTTGTTTGAGTATCCTGCTGTCCTTCATTCTCCACATATGTCTCATGTTGAAATAAACATAGCTTCAGTGCTAGGAGATTGGCTTCTTTCCAAAATAATTGTAACAATGTGCTAAACTCTGGGAATAGATACAAGATAATCAGATGGAACCCAGTCCCTATCCCACATGAGGCTTACAATCTAGTGGGGAGGGATAGCAGGTATTTAATACCCATTTTATAGATGAGGAAACTGAGGGCAAAGAAGTTAAGTGACTTGCCCAAGGCCACACACCAGGCAACTGACATTAGCCAAGATTAGAAGCCTTCTGGATCACAATCTTATACTTTTTCCACTAGGCCAGAGTGTTTCATGAGACTTCATCCAATAATGATGTTCCAAAGCTTCATAGTTTGTGAGACCAATCTTTCAAAGGAATTTTGGCATCATCATCATCACTGCCAAGCATTCAAAGATCTATGCTGACACTGCCGTTGTATACGTCGGGCACAGTTGTAAAGGCAGAGGGATTACAAACTAAGGAGAAGTAGGATTTATTGTCACTGATGTTGTACTGTTTTTGCCCAAACAAGTTAATTTGCCTGCACTATGGTTTTAAAGTAGTTACAGTTCAAAGAGTAGAAAGAGCAGATCTGCTTAATGGCCTCTCCTTGCAGTTTGAAACAGTTTGACAGTCAAGAAAAGAAGCACTCCCTTTTTACTGTAATTGAATATATTATGGCCGTGTCTTTTGATGGCTTTTCTCCATTAGCACAAGCTTATGGCAAATACCTTATTCAGACTCATCATGTCATCACCATTCCGCAACTCAGTTGGTCGCAAAATTTTACTTAGAAATTTCAAATACTGGTCTGGAAACACGTTGATGCTAAAACCTTGGGGTTTTTTTTTTTTATGGTTTTCAAGTATATAATGCAAATCGTTTAGAGAAGCCACTGGAAAAAACGAGTTGCCAACATTCCATGCATTAAGTGGTTATTAAAACCCTGACAATCTAAAACTAAGTTTGTCATAAGTGCTTCATGTGCCCAGGTTTAGTGCAGAGACAAAAGAAACAACCTAAAACACAGTTCTCTTTGTCTGAAGTGCTTCTTATAACCAAGTTGTGCACATAGATAAAGAAATGAAGCAAAAGGCATATGTTTTCTTCCAAGGGCAATTTTTAAGTGCCCGTAAGTGGTTGGAAAGTGAAAAGTGGATTTGATGCTCTAGGAAGAGTGTTAGGTATTCAGGTTCTGAAAAGCCAATAAAAGAATCATTAAGGAAGTTGGAATTCGGTACCAGCTACTTCAGGCTCCACCCACACAATTTCGGCACAAAGTTGCTTCTGGGTGACCTTGTGTGATGTCTCACAAGTGAGAGGGAAATGGATGCAAGGGGACTTAATTCTTGGAGTTCAGGGATTCATGATCTTTATATATGTGTGTGTGTGTGTGTGTGTATACATATATATAAATAATGTTATTTGTCAATCACACTGTATGTGCCAGGCACTGTACTAAGCTTTGGGGTGGATACAAGCACATTGGGTTGGACACAGTCCCTTGTCCCATGTGGGGCTCACAGAGTCAATCCCCATTTTACAGATGAGGTAACTGAGGCCCAGTGAAGTGACTTGCCAAACAAGTGGCAGGGCCGGGTTAGAACCCATGACCTATCTGAATCCCAGGCCCATGCTCTGTCCACTATGCCATGCTACTTTACGATGATCATATCTGTTCACGCTAGTGCTCATTATCAAGCACTGTTCCAAGCGCTGGGGTTCATCAGGTTGGAAAGTTACTCAGGTTGGACAGAGTCCCCATCGCACGTGCATTGGCCCCTATTCACGAAAATCGGTTCGGTTGAGTAGAGTTGAGGTTTTATAGCTGATACTTGTCTGACAAGCCAGAATCAGCCACGCTGCCTTGTCATTCGATAGCATTTACATGGGCCTTGGCATCTAGGCTTGTTTACCTTGGCAGTCCGATGGGAAGAGCTCTCTCACTTGATTTCTAACATATGCCTCTGATCACGAGCTGGTGGTCGTCAAACCCTTTGTAGTTGGACAGAAAGCTCACAATTTCCTTTATTTTTCCAGGGGAGAGGAAGTCCTTTCTTTGAGCCCGCCGTGGGACAACCTGATCACCTTGTAACCTCCCCAGCACTTAGAACAGTGTTTTGCACATAGTAAGCACTTAACAAATGCCATTATTATTATTAGGCATTTATTAAGTGCTTACTATGTGCTGGGCACTATACTAAGCACTGGAATAGATACAAGCAAATCAGGTTGGGCACAGTCCCTGACTCACATAGGCCTCACAGTCTTAATCCCCATTTTACAACTGAGAGGTAACTGAGGTCCAAAGAAGTGAAGTGACTTGCCCGAGGTCAGCTAGCAGACAAGTGATGAAACTTGAATTAGAGCCCAGGAATTTCTGACACCCAGGGTGTGCCCTACCTACTAGCCCAGGCTGCTTCTCTCCAGCACCATCCTATCCCAAGCGGCGCTTAATACAGTGCTCTATACATAGTAAGCATTCAGTAAATTCCATTAATAGATTGATAGTTTAATGGGGATGTTAAGACATAGGGTAGAAGATATTGGAAATGGACCAGATAGAGGTAGGATTGGGAAGCTACTTGACTTTTGGCTAAAAATAGCATCAGATAATAAAAAGATGATCTATATTTTTTTAGAAGCTTCATTTGTAAAGGTCAAAATGGGATTTCTTTACATACACAGGCTCTGAGACTATCGTGAAGACTTTGTTCCTTATTTGCTGGTAAGCTATAAGTATGGGGATAATTTTGTTTGCAGACACCTGGGATTAAAATAGGGAAAGAAAAGCTGTGGTTATAATAATAATAATTATGGTATTTGCTAAGTGCTTTCTATGTGCCAAACACTGTTCTAAGCACTGGGATAGGTGCAAGGTTATCAGGTTGTCGCATGCGGGGCTTACAGTCTTAATCCCTATTTTACAGATGAGGTAACTGAGGCACAGAGAAGTTAAGTGGCTTGCCCAGTGTCACACAGGAGGCAAGTGGTGGAGCCAGGATTAGAACCCATGTCCTCTGACTCCCAAACCCATGCTCTTTCCACTAAGCCACGCTGCTTCTCTGGTTATACCACTGGTTATTGTGTGGTGTTGACTTTATTTCCCCTTCCGTGAACTTGTGAAGAATGCACCCTCCCTTATCCCTCCCCTGTTCTACAAGAAAGACAGTACCGGATTAAGATTAAGATCATTTAAGATTAAGTGCAAGATTATTCTAGAGAAGCAGAATGGCCTAGTGGAAAGATCACGGCCCTGAGAGTCAGAGGACCTGGGTTCTGATCTCGTCTCTGCTGCAAATTTGCTCTGACCTTGGGCAAGCCACTTAACGTCTCTGTGCCTCAGTTACCTCATCTGTAAAATGGGGATTAAATCCTACTCCCTCCTACTTAGACTTTGAGCCCCATGTGGGACAGGGACTGTGTCTAACCTGATTAACTTGTGGCTACCCTAGCGCTTAGAACAGTGGCTGACACTTGGTGCTTAACAAGTACCATTATTCTTATTTGAAAAAAATACTTTTCTGAAATTCAGACTGCTCTAGTGTAGTGGCAGAAATTCTCCAATATTTTTACAGTTTGAGTGAGTCTGCCGTGATGTTATATAAAGAAGCAAGAAAAAAGCTTGAAATTACAGTGACTGGATTAAAGAAGCCACCACCTGTATCGGAGAACTCTGAGGATACTGTGGCGGGTGAGGAGGGAAGGTGTCCACCATTTTGAACCTGAAATAATCATTTGGATAAGAAAACCATGATATATTGTTAACAAATATTTGAACTTTTCATTCATTCATTTAATCATATTTATTGAATGCTTTCTGTGTGCAAAGCACTGTACTGAATGCTTGGGAGAGTACAATATAACAATAAATAGACACATTCCCAGCCCACAACGAGCTTACATTGTGGTGGGGGAAAAAGACATTAATATAAATAAATAAATTAAGATATACACTTAAGTGCTGTGGGTTGGGGGGGCGATGATTAAAGGGAGCAAATAAGGGCAACACAGAAGGGAGTGGGAGAAGAGGAAAGGAGGGTTTAAGGAAGCTTCTTGGAGGAGATGTGCCTTCAATAAGGCTTTGAAGGTGGGCAGAGTAATTGTTTCCACTCTGTGCATAGTCATTAGTCATACATATTTTCATTATGGTGTAAAATGCTTACAATTTATGGGATGAGTGTGTTTTAGCTATAAGATAATAAAATCAGAAACAGCCTCTGTTCCACGCAGGTGGTAGAATCTAAGCGGCAGAGAGAGGGAGATTTACCTGAAGTTATAAAGCCAAAGCCTATGTTTTATTTGGTTCCACCAGGCTATGCCATGTGCCAAATTCCCTTTGTGTTTAAGGGGCAGATGTTTTGTGTAAGATGATAGATCTGTTAAAGTCTCCAGGGTTTCTGGGCAGATCGTTCCGTTGGCCTATGGGGTCATTTACAATAAATGGTTACCTCACTGCCTTGGAAAGGAAATGCAACTTGGGTGAATATTGATGTTTCCCAAGATTTCCAATAACTGCAGTTCACGTTCAAATTGAGAGGGGTGATGTGGTTTCTGCTACCAGAATGCTTACTTTAAGGGTTCATTAATTTATTGATTATCACGTGGCAGATATAAGACTGCTGGGCTGGCTAGGATACCGCCTTTTCCAAATCTAAATCGATTTATGCTGTAGTTACTGGACCTCTCTGGTTTCTTTCTTTTTTTTTTATGGCATTCATAAAGCGCTTACTATGTGCCAGGCACCTTACTAAGCACTTGGGTAGATACAAGATAATCAGGTTGGATGCAGTCCATGTCTCACATGGGGTTCACAGTCTTAATGGCTCATTTTACAGATGAGGTAACTGAGGCTCAGAGAAGTTTAGTGACTTGCTTAAGCTCACACAGCAGGCAGATGGCAGAGCTGGGATTGGACCCTAGGTCTTTCTGATTCCCAGGCCCATGCCGTATTCACTAGACCACACTGCTTCTCTGTTGTGGTGAAAGATGCTAACAAATTGAGTCAGTTTGTCTCTCTCATTGGATTCTAGCTCCTCACTCGGGAACTAAATCTTTAACTTTCATGTAATGTTCCCAAGTGCCCAGCCTGTGGTCTGAATGGAGCATGTGCTCAATATATACAGATGAAGATGGTGATGATGATGATAACTACGATATAAGTAAGTGCTTACTATGTGTCAGGCACCTGTCTAAGTGCTGGGGTAGATACAAAATGATGATAGGACGAACCCAAATAAGCATAAAAAGAAGCCAAACGTAAGTGACAAATGTCAAAACAAGAATATAGGCCACGAAAAACACAATTTATATTTGTATGTGTATGAATAAGGGTGCATATGAATAGGGGTGTGTGTGTGTGTGTGTGTGTGTGTGTGTGTGTGTGTGTGTGTGTGTGAGAGAGAATGTGTGTGCACACATCCTTATTAAGGAGGACTGGTTTACGAGCATTGAGTCAGGGAGGGTGTATTTACGATTACTCAGAACATTTAAAAACTAGGGAACACATTTCTTGAAAACTTAATTTAGTAACATCCTGTGCATAAGGGAAGTCTGTGGAGAGTGAGAGTGGACGTTTCTTAACGGACTTCTTCATTTGGCAAAGCAGGGCCATGAAGAGGATCAGGTATGTGATTTGCTTTACGTGACCTGTATTGTAATAATTTCAATGAAAACATCATTTCTTAATGCACCATTATCAGTTTGGTCCTGAAACAGAATGGTAAATGACTTCCAAGTCAGTCATTTGTATTTATGGATTGCTTACTGTGTGCAGAGCACAGTACTAAGCGCTTGGGAGAGTACAGTAGAACAATACAGCAGACATATCCCCTGTCCACAGTGAGCTTACAGTCTAAGATCTGAGAGTAACAAGTCTGTGGACGTCCCTGCCTAGAAACAATGAAGAGAGTGGAGCAATAACTAGAGTTCATCCTATGAAACATACAATTGTCAAGGACCTTTTTCATGGTGTTTGTTAAGCACTTGCTAAATGCCAGGCGCTATAATAAGCACTGAGATAGATAAAAGCCAGTCAGGTGGGACACGGTCCATGCCCCACATGGGGCTCACAATCCTAATTTCCATTTTGCGGATGAGGTAACTGAGGAACAGAGAAGTGAAGTGACTTGCCCAAGGTCACACAGTGGCAGAGGCAGGATTAGAACCCAGATCTTTCTGACTCCCGGGCCCAAGTTCTGTCCACTGGGCCACACTACTTCTCTAGCTCCAGCTACGAACAAAGGTCATTAGATGGAAGTGGGACTGGAAGAAGTGTAATTGCTGAGAGTTTAGGGTGCGGAAGGGTTGAAGATATAAGGGGAGGGAGGAAGGGATATGCATTTTGAGGGTCCTGTTGGCATCACCTCATGGCCAGTGCTGTCAGCTCCTTTAGTGTTTCTGGGACTTGAAAGGATGAGTTTTTCCTCCCCTCACCCCTGGGAGTCAGAAAGACCTGGGTTCTAATCTCGGTTCCGCCGCTTGTCTACTGTAGGGCCTTGGATAAGTAATTTGGTTCTCTGTGTCTGTTACCTCATCTGTCAAGCGGGGATTTAGACTGTGAGCCCCATGTGGGACATGGACTGCATCAAACCCGATTACCCTGTCTCTGTCGCCACGCTTAGAACAGTCCCTGGCACATAGTAAGCACTTAACAAATACCATTTTAAAAAAGTCAGTATTTCTTGACTCACAAGTGCCTCTATCTGAGGACAAGTGGGAGGAAAAAGAAATTTGGCACGTATCTTTTAGGCGCTTTCAAGAAGCACTGATTAAAAAAGCTTTGGTGGGAAAATGGATTGAAACTATTGACTCTGTGAGATGTTTGCATTTTCTTGCGATTTCAATTATCCAGGGTTGTCTGTGACCCCTGTCTACAGGTAATGGAAAGTTGGCTGAATTAGCGATTATGAATATCGCAACTGAAATTCTCAAATGATAACTCATGTGTTAATCTTAGGGAATAGAAGCTTCAGGGGAGTCTGAAAAGCTGAGGCCATTATTTGGAGTTGAAAAGTGAGCAGAATGAATGATGGAGGTGAAAGAAAAGCTAGATTCGAATCCAGGAGTGTCTTAATTTTATTGACATTTGAATTTACCGAAAGTGTGTTTTCAGCCATCTTCAGACGCAAACATCTACTTGGAATTGAGGAGGGAGACCAGTTTGTGCTGTGGTTTCGCTGCGAATTTTATCTGGTAAACATAAGCGAGGCCGTGGATGGGCTAGCGAGGTCATTCTTGCCACTGCCTGAAGGGAAAGAATACAGGCCTGGGAATCAGGAGACCTGGATTCTAATTCCAGCTCTGCTACTTGACTGCTGGGAAGCCCTAGGTAAATTGCTTCCCTTCTAATTTCTCCGTATCTCAGTTTCCTCATCTGTCTAATAGGGATTAAATTCCTGTTCTGCTATTCCCTTGAGTGTGAGCCCCATTTGAGTCTGATTTGGTTCATTCATTCATTCATTCATTCGTATTTATTGAGCGCTTACTGTGTGCAGAGCATTGTACTAAGTGCTTGGGATGTACAAGTTGGTAACATATAGAGACAGTCTCTACCCAACAGTGGGCTCACAGTCTAGAAGGGGGAGACAGAGAACAAAACATATTAACAAAATAGAATAAATAGAATAAATATGTACAAATAAAATAGAGTAATGAATATGTACAAACATACATATATACAGGTGCTGTGGGGAGGGGAAGGAGGTAAGGCGGGGGGCATGGGGGGAGGAGGGGGAGAGGAAGGAGGAGGCTCAGTGTGGGAAGGCCTGCTGGAGGAGGTGAGCTCTCAGTAGGGCCTTGAAGGGAGGAAGAGAGCTAGCTTGGCGGATGTGGGGAGGGAGGGCATTCCAGGCCAGGGGGATGATGTGGAACGGGGTTTGATGGCGGGACAGGCGAGAAAGAGGCACGGTGAGGAGATTAGCGGCAGAAGAGCAGAGGGTGCGGGCTGGGCTGTAGAAAGAGAGAAGAGAGGTGAGGTAGGAGGGGGCGAGGTGATGGACAGCCTTGAAGCCCAGGGTGAGGAGTTTCTGCCTGATGCGTAGGTTGATTGGTAGCCACTGGAGATTTTTGAGGAGGGGAATAACATGCCCAGAACATTTCTGGACAAAGACAATCCGGGCAGCGGCGTGAAGTATGGATTGAAGAAGGGAGAGACAGGAGAATGGGAGATCAGAGAGGAGGCTGAATGGTTGAATGGTAGGTACCCCATCTCAATACTACCACTCTCCCCACCTTCAACACCCTAAAAAAATCCCATCTCCTCCCAGAAACCTCCACCGAATAAGCTTATTTCCCCTGCTGCCCCTTCTTTCTGTGTCATCTGTGTAGTTGGATATGTACCACTAAAGCACTTATATGCATATTCCCCCCAGCCCTACAACACTTATACGTCTCCTTTTCAGTACCTATCCTTTTCTAGCCTTTTTCTTTTAAAATGGTATTTGTTAAGCTCTTACTATGTTCCAGACACTGAACTAACCACAGGGATAGATAATAATAATAGTAATAATTATGGGATTTGTTAAGGGCTTACTGTGGACCAAGCACTGTTCTAAGTGCTGGGGTAGATACAAGTTAATCAGGTTGTCCCGCGTGGGGCTCACAGTCTTAATCCCCATTTTATACGGAGGGAACTGAGGCACAGAGAAGTGAAGCGACTTGCCCAGGGTCACACAGCAGACAAGTGGCAGAGCTGGGATGAGAACCCAGGACCTTCTGATTCCCAAGCCCGGGGCTCTGTCCACTAGGCCATGCTGTTTCCTCCTGATCTAGCGGCCTCCCAGTGGTACCTGTATTTGAATTAACTTAAAAACTAAATCAATAGAAACCTCCCCAGACAGGAACAAAAATAAACCCAAATGCCCATGCTTCCTGCTTACCATTGGAATTGATATTGATATATATATATATATATACACACAAACACACACACACACACACACACACACACACACACACACACACACACACACACACCAGTTTTTGGATTTCTGGGGCTTGGCCAGATGTCATTGTCATTTGTCGTTTATAGGCAGATATGTTGTACAATCAGGATTTCAGAACTTGTGATAGGCATTTTGTAAATGCTGAATAGAATCAAGTAGTACAGTGGTGAGGCACAATATGCTAATTCTCCTGTAGAGATAAAATAGTAGACTGATTTCTCTCAGTAGCAATGACAGGAGTTTGAGTGGGACGTCCATGCTAGAAAGAAAAAAAAAAGACAGCAATTATCCTATAATCTCATATCATTTTCTCTTTGCCAATCAAATGGAAAAGTAAAAGACCTATAGGAATGCCTAGCACCCAAAGGATTAAGTCAGGATTTTTCCCAGAGAACAGTTTGGGGAGTAATGAGAAAATGAAAAAAAAAAAAATCACAGTATTTTCAGGATTTGAAATACAATTTTTCTCTAGGATAACATGTCACAAAAGCCACAAAGCAGGCCTGACCAGACTATAACCAGACCTGTCTCTGAAACAGTTAAGGAGACATTGAAACATTTCTCCGCAGGAGTGTTGAATCAATTGAAAGCTAAATCAGTGTAATAAGAGGTTCCAAATGTTGAGAAATCCATTCCCTACTGAAGGCAAAAAGAATGTCTCTTAAAATCATGTTTACATGTTGAATCTTTTATTATTTTCTTAAGAAGTGTTTTGATCTTTGACAAAGACTGCCAAACCGGAGAGGGATTTTATGAGCTAACCCCAAACCCGCCATTACTCTGATAATAAATGCTAGTACAGGCTGTCTCTTACATCACAGGGTAAAAGCCAGCAGCAATTAGGACTGGAAGTGATGCCACTGTCACCTAACGCAGTGCCATTGCAAGCCAGACCGACAGCTCACTCAGCCCAGGATTCTGTCTGTCAATGACAACAGAGCGCTAGTAGTGACTCTGACGATCTCCCTCCTTGGCATCCACCCTTATGATGGCATTTAAGTGCTTACTACGTGCCAGGCACAGTACCAAGTGCCGGGGTGGATACAAGCAAATCGAGTTGGATGCAGTCCCTGTCCCTCGGGGGCCTTGCGGTCTCATTGCCCATTTTACAGATGAGGTAACTGAGGCCCAGAAAAGTGAAGTATCTTCTCCAAGGTCACCCAGCAGACAAGTGGAAGAGGCACTTAGAACCCATGACGCTCTGACTCCTGGGCCCGTTTTCTATCCACTAAGCCATGCTGCTTCTCTGTGCTCCTTCCCTAATGGCTTGTGGATGGCCGATCTAACATTCAAACTTTCCTTTCTAAACCCCAAACTTTCTCTCTAGTACATATCATGGACTCCTTATCCATACACTTTGGCAAACACTTTTTGGCCTGACCGATATTTTCAGCCTGCACAATTTCCCGTGGTAGAAAATTTAACATTCTTCCCACCCACCGTGGAAAGTATGGTTTTGGAGCATTTAATGATCATCCTCTTGGTGTGGTGCATCGCCGTAAGCACTTGGGAAGTTCAGAATGACAAAGTGATTCTATTTTGTTAATAGGTTTTGTTTTGTTGTCTGTCTCCCCCTTCTAGACTGTGAGCCCGCTGTTGGGTAGGGACCATCTCTATATGTTGCCAACTTGTACTTCCCAAGTGCTTAGTACAGTGCTCTGCACACAGTAAGCGCTCAATAAATACGATTGAATGAATGAATATATGTTTGTACATATTTATTACTCTATTTTACTTGTACATATTCATTCTATTTATTTTATTTTGTTAATATGTTTTGTTTTGTTGTCTGTCTCCCCCTTCTAGACTGTGAGCCCGCTGTTGGGTAGGGATCGTCTCTATATGTTGCCAACTTGTACTTCCCAAGAGCTTAGTACAGTGCTCTGCACACAGTAAGCGCTCAATAAATACGATTGAATGAATGAATATGTTCCCTGCTGACAAGGCTGTAATAGGGCAGACAAATTTAAAGGTATTTACAACTAGACGGGTTTTGAGCACCCCTCTGTTCACAATCTTCAGTCAGTCAAGAGTATTTACTGAGCCTCTCTTGTGTGAAGCGTAATCAATCAATGGTGTTTGTCATATTGTACTCTCCCAAGCGCTTGGTACAGTGCTCTGCACACAGTAAGCGCTCAATAAATACGACTGAATGAATCGATTGAGAAAGAGGGTAGCTGGAAAACGGAGGCCCAGAGTCAAAGCATCTCAGTGGTTCCGCCCGCTGCCAGCAGCAAACACCCGAACCAAGTCTGAAGAATTCAGACTATTCAAAAGTCTCACTTGGCTGCCAGGGCGGGAGCGGGGGAGAAGAAGAGAATGAGTTATTTTGGGTACAATAGCTTGGGAGATGTGAAAATTCCGGCAATTCAGGATTTCGCCCTGCGCGTTTCGATTGTGGTTTCTGGAGACGGCATCTCCAGGTGCGGGGTGGCGGTGCTGAGTGACAGCCAGTGTCGCTCTGGATTGTCATTAAGTGCACTCAGCACTTTGTCAATAAAACACATGCGCACACACACACTCTCTCTCTCTGTTTCACTCTCTCTCACACACACACACACACACACACACACACACACACACTCTCACACTCTCTCTCTGTTTCACAGTTTGAGCCTGGGTATACAGAGGGTGGGGGCGGACAGGGAAGAAATGGGTGAAAGCTAATTGGGCTCCTTCTCCTATTTTCTCATTAATAACTCCACTTTCTGCCTGTTTCCTTCCCCCCTCCCCACCCCCTGCCCCCCACCCACTGACCACCCAGTCTCCCAGACCTTTCAGCTGTGTGAGCAACTGGTCTCCAGTTCCATCCAACTGGACACCCATTCCAGTATGGCATAACTACTAAGCAGCATGGCCCAGTGGAAAGAACATGGGCCTGGGCGTCAGAGGCCCTGGGTTCTAATCCTGGTTCTGCCATTTACCTGCTGCACTCAGTGCCATTTACCTGCTGCACTCTGTGCCTCAGTTACCTCACCTGCAAAATGGGGATTTTGTTCTCCCTGTTCTCCCTCCTACTTCCTCTGTAAGCCCCATGGGGGACGTGATTATCCTGTATCTACCCCAGTGCTTAGGACAGTATTTGGCATATAGTAAAGCACTTAACAAATACCACAATCTTTACCACTACAGGCAGGAAAATGCAGATTGACACAGTACTTGAGCTGATTTTCTCGGTGCGTGCTTCTTGCCAAATCCTATAGTCAACTCTTGTTGAAGTCTCCCAAGTGCTTAGTATAGTGTTCTGCACAGAGTGGATTGTAAGCTCCTTGAGGGTAAAGATCATCTCTAACTACTCTGTGGTACTCTCACAAGCCCATAGGAAAGTGCTCTGCAAAGAGTAAGCACTTGAGAGATGCTATTGATTGGTTGATTGAGCTGAAATTTGAAAAGAGTGAAGTAAAGACATCCATCCTAATCAGGGCCCTTTTATTCACACAGCATAGATTAAGGGCTGTGATCCCAGGGCTGGCTGATTTTGTGGGGATCAGGAAAGAATTTTAGGCTGCCAGAGCCCCACACACCCCTGGAAGCTATAATATCCCAATGTAATATATGTCCAGTAATGCTCAGACAAGTTCTTTCCTCACATTTAACCTATATTTTTTAATGGGATTTGTTAAGCGCTTACTATGTGGCAGGCCCTGAACTAAGCACAGGAGTAGATACGCTAATTAGGTTGGACATAATCCAGGTCCCAGAGGTTCGTACTCTTAATCCCCGTTTTACAGATGACGTAATGGGAAAGCGAAGTGACTTGCCCAAGGTCACACAACAGACAATGGTGGAGTCGGGATTAGGTCTTCCGACGCCCAGGCCTGAGCTCTATCCTTTAGGCCATGCTACTTCTTGATATAAATATATACGTATATATCATCCCTTCTTTCATACTAAATAACTCCTCATTCCCCGAGCTTCAAACACAAATAAAACAGAGACTTCCAAACTGAATTTTTGACCTTGGTTGTCCTGAGATGGGTAGGGACAGTCCAGTGGCATTTCTTGAGCAGCCATGAGGTGCAGTGTCCTTCAGTGAGTGCCTCAGAGAGAGTAACAGAAGCATGAAAAGCATTCCATGCCCACAAGGAGCTTATACTTTAATGGGATGGTCATTAGAGAAGCAGCGTGGCTCAGTGGAAAGAGCCTGGGCTTTGGAGTCAGAGGTCGTGGGTTCGAATCCCGACTCCCCTACGTGTCTGCTGTGTGACCTTGGGCAAGTCACTTAACTTCTCCGAGCCTCAGTTACCTCATCTGTAAAATGGGGATGATGACTGTGAGCCCTGCGCGGGACAACCTGATCACTTTGTATCCCCCCAGCGCTTAGAACAGTGCTTTGCACATAGTAAGCGCTTAACAAATGCCATTATAATAATAATAGTCTGGACTGGAGTTTGTGCAGATTGCATCCCTCAGCATTCTGGGATTTGTAGTGTGGACACCTCAAGATATTAGATATTTTAGCTCCCCTGTTCTTTCTTTTTCTCCCCCTCCCTCATCACAGTAAAGAGTCAGTTATGCAGACTGTTTCAGGACAAAAATATCCTTTCTGCCTCAGTTCAACTTAATCCCCTATAGTCCTGTTTTGTGGCAAAGCTGGCTAACCTGTGGGATTTTGTGCAAACTGTTAAAGGTGAGCACGGATCCCATGAGTTGTTTCTCAACCTGATGTAAGGTGTAGACAACAGGATTCCATTTGGCCTGAGGGGACACGGCTAGTCCGGAGCTTTTGATTGTTTTTTTAATTTCTTTTTTTTAAGTACTCACCGATAGTGCGGATGATCTTTGTTCTGTACCCAGACAATGTTACATACTCCCTTCTCTCTGATTTCCACAGACTTTTTCAGCCCTCTGTTATTCTTTGTCTCTTTGTCTGAACTTTCTGGTTAACAAGTGCCCTCAAATGCAACGTCCCAAGTGTAGCCTACCCCAGGCCCAATTTGCATCAGTTAGATGCCCCTTTTCTGGTTTGGGCTCTATGAGGAATGTCTAAATTTATATTTCTGTGTTGTTTCTAAATGTGCCTTGCCCAGCTCCTTGGTTGCTATTTCAACATGCTGAACTGAAGCCTCCATGGAAAACAAATGTTCCCCATAATCATTATGAGCAGAGAACGTTTCTGCTAATTCTGTTGTGTTGTACAATAGGCTTAACACATAACTGTGATATTTTAGACTGGTTCTCCCCTCCCCTGGCTTTTAGGTCTGTGACCTTTGGATCTTGGGTATTTGGACTTTGGCTCTAGGCCCCACCCTTAACCCCGTAGCACTTAGGTGCATATTTTTAAATTATTATACATTATATTAATGTCTGTCTCCCCACTCTAGACTGTAAACTCATTACAGGCAGGGAACCTTTCTGCTAATTCTGTTGTATTGTACTTAGTACAGTGTCCTGTATATATTAAGTGCGCAATAAATACCATTGATTGATTTTTCCCATTAGATTTGGAGCTCCTTGTGGGCAAGGAAAGCATCCAGCATTTCCATTACATTTTCCCAAATGCTTAGACTCAGTAGATGCTCATTACATGACTTCTACTTATAGCATCTCCCCCAGGATGATGGACTTGTTTCCTTCAGATCAACCCTAGCTACAGTGCTATTGGAAATGGTGGGATTTTACACTTGCATTGGCAAATGAATCACATATTGAATGACATTTCAAAAGGTACCCCAAGGACCTGGGTTCTAATCCCATCTCTGCCTCTTGTCTGCTGTGTGACCTCGAGAAAGTCACTTAACTTTCTGTATATATGTTTGTACATATTTATTACTCTATGTATTTTACTTGTACATACCTATTCTATCTATTTTATTTTGTTAATATGTTTGGTTTTGTTCTCTGTCTCCCCCTTCTAGACTGTGAGCCCACTGTTGGGTAGGGACCGTCTCTATATGTTGCCAGCTTGTACTTCCCAAGCGCTTAGTACAGTGCTCTGCGCACAGTAAGCGCTCAATAAATCCGATTGTTTGATTGATTAACTTCTCTTTGCCTGTTGCCTCATCTGTAAAATGGGGATTAATATCATGAGCCCCATGTGGGACGTGGACTGTGTCCAACCTGATTACACTGCATCTACTGCAGCACTTAGCACAGTGTGTGGTACATAGTAATATTTATGATAAATATCACAAAAACAACAAACAAGAAAAGCCCTCAAAACCCTCTTCATGGCCCACACAGATACAGCTTTATTTTTTCTGTCAGATGAAAGAGGGATTCACAAACCATTTTTGCAAGTTATTTTGTTGGAGTGGCTGAGAGTTATTTCACCTCACAGTGAGAGTTTGTTGGCCGTGGCATGGAAGTGACCTGTGACCTGCTGTTGTTGGAGCAGTTGTTGGGTCCGCCCAGCTCCCATCTTGTCATGGTGCCCGGCCGGGCTCCTGAAAAATGAAGGAGGCTGATTCCACCTAATTGGATAGCCTCCAGTGAAGACCTTCCCTTTCCATCCAAGGATTGGACTGGAAGGCTGGACTCGGCTAAAATGCTCCACCAAGTAGATGGACTGGGAAGTGATGTGTTCCTGGATGAGGCCGTGGGCTGGGGTTGGACCAGCTGGGTTACCTAGCAGCCTTTTCCCGTTTGCCTATGTTGCTCATTTTCCTTCTTTTGCCTGGTTAATTTCATTTCAATGCCACAAATGAGAGAAGAGGAAAAAGAAATTGAGAATATCTCATGTTACGTGGTAAATATCCAGGATTTGGCACAAGGTAGGCCTAGAGACAGAAGGTTTTTTTTTTTTTTCCTTTTCCTTTCCTTGCCTGAACCTTCCTTGAAAGGGCCTGGACAGTCCCCAAGAAGAAGATCTGTTTTGCCCTTTGAGAAGTGTTAATTTGCATGATCAATCCATCCGTGGTATTTATTGAGTGCTTACTCTGTGCAGAGCACTGTGCAAGCACTTGGAAGTGTACGATACAACAGAATTAGCAGACGTTTTCTGCCCATAACGATCATGGGAACATTTGTTTTCGTGGAGGCTTCAGTTTCAGAATGTTGAAATAGTTCTAATTTCTATGTAAAAAAGAAATGATTGTCATGGAAATCCTCTCAGGCTAGTTGTGTAATGGTTTTGCATCAATGTTGAAAGCGTCATCCACTTCCAGGCTCCCCTTTGAAACTAGGTGTCTTTTTTCCCCCCACACTGTGGTATTTGTTAAGCACTTACTGTGTGCCAGACACGGTACGAAGCGCTGGGTAGGTACAGGCTAATCAGTTTGGACACAATCCATGTCCCACATGGGACTCAGTCCTCAGCCCCATTTTACAGATGAGCTAACTGAGGCAAAGACTGGTTAAGGGACTCACTTAAGGTTACACAGCAGATAGATGGTGGGGCTGGAACCTATGTCCTTCTGATTCCCAGGTCCATGCTCTATCCACTAGGCCCGCTGCTTCTCATTGGCTTCCAACCATTCCACCTTGTTGCAGACAAATGTCTCCGGCAATTTCCCCGAACTTTATGTGATGTTTGGCTGGTTCTTCAGGCAAACAGATCCAGAGACACCGTCCCGAAATGTGCATCTGGGACGTGGAGCTCAGGGGAGACTGGTACATGAGTCAGTAGTCAGGATGGCCGCCAGTTTCACCAGCCCTTGCGAGGCACTGTGGGTCCTGTGTGTAGTCCTTCGTCTAGGCCACGCTGCTTCTCAAGAAATGACTTGAACCCCGGGCGAGGGGGCGGCACAGATTATGTAATACTAGTGTTCATGGCCCCATTTGAGAGATGGAAAAGAAAAGACACTGACAAGATTGTTGAATTCCCCAGTTTTGCAAGCTAGTAAGCCAGTGGCAAGGCTCTCCAAATCTCAGCTAGTTTTGTGCTTTGTTCATTCGACCAATCACAGCAGATATTTTCTGAGCCCCCGCACCCGGCTCTTAGCACTGCCCACAGCCTCGAGGCCTACATTGCGAATTTCCCAGAGGCTCCATCTCTCAGATCTTCTGGTGAAGCGATACCGGCTAAGTCTGCGTGTGCCAGTTTTAATTCTGTTCTCACACAGGTGAAGGCAGAGTTAGGCCCCGACTGGATATTAGCAGAGACTGCTTTGTGTGGAGGAGCAGGGATTTTGGAACCAGTTTCCAGTAGTCCTACCTTGAAACCTGCCCCAGGGACATGATTGATAAGGAATTTGGAAGCTTTTGCCTCACATTCAGCCCCGGCTTTCCCACCCCCTTCTCAATGGGTGGGTGGAGATGGGCGAGGGAGATGGGAGAGGGCAACTGAGCTCTGCCAGTAACCCGGGCCTATTCATGAGGCAGTCAGGGCCAGGGAATGTGAGGTCAAGGGAAAAATACCATGATCGCCGGGCCCTCACCTAGCACTTCCTGTGCTGATTGATGGGGAAAATGTGCTAGAATCAAATTCACCCCCCGAGTCCTGCTGAGTTGAACCTGCTGATTGGGGTTAAGATGCAGGTGGCTTTCTCGAAACGTTTTCAACCCGCCATAAGGCCAGCGCCATGGAAACGTAGCCACCGCCTCTGAATGAGGAACCAACATTCCCTACTATTAAGTCAGGGTGGTAAATACCGACGTTGAAAGTGAACCACATCTTCCCCTCCCCCCTAGATTCTAGCTATCCAGCTTGCTTTTCTGAAACTCTCGGAGTCTCTGAATACCCTATACATCTTCACTTTTGACCCCAGGTGGCACTTTAACATCAGTGGTACAGATGTGTTCTCTGAAATTTTCTTTGATTCAGTCTGATGGCAGCACTTTCATAATGAATTCAAAAGCAACTCGCTTTCTCACTGGTATGCCGTGTAGGAAATAGAGAACAAAAGAGTAGAGTGCTTTTAAATAAATCCCAGCTAATTACACATACAACTCCACTAACAAAATGTGAATATTTGCAGGGCTTTCTTTGCTACTGAGAGCCACCCGTTGGAGATTTAAACTGTTCATAAGTGCAAATTTAGCACCAATTTAAACGTACTACAAAGTCCTCGTGTGCGGCCCAAGCATCTTTTGTATTCTCGATTGAGGTTTAAAATTCCCATTTTATTTCTGGGCTTTCGCCAATGCTGGAATGGCCCCAAGGTGACAAAATGGAATCTCCAGGTGTTTTTACATCTTTGCTGAGATGCACAGCAAGAGGGTCTGTTGTGATGAGCTTTGGGTCCCATATTTAAAAACAAAACAAAACAACGAAAAAAAACCCCAAAACAGGTCATCCTTTTCTCCCCAGGTGAAAAGAATAGACCCAGGACTTGAGGGAATATTCACTTTGAAATGATGATAGCATGAAGAATTTCTAACGATTCTGTAATATTGTACTCTCCCAAGTGCTTAGTACAGTGATGAGCACATAGTAAGCGCTCAATAAATACGATTGATCAATTGCTTGGGAGATATAATAAATGACTATTCAGCCAAGTGGAGCATTTTCTTTAGTGACCTGCAGCCTTCCCAGGGAACATATCGGCCTGGGAGAATGTAAAAGAGCTTGCCAGAACTCAAGCTTGTTCTGCTCGTATTTTGTCTTTCTCTTGGCCAGTTTTCTGAACTCCAAGGCTTATTGCTCCTTAAGATTACTTGGGAACACGCCATGATTTAAAGTATCATTATCTGTGAGGAATTAGTTCTGCCATTCAGGGTCTCTTCCAAGGCAACAAAACATTTTGTGGACAGTATATAGCTTTTCAACTGGGCACATCATTGCTGATTTTTGCCATGTCTCATTTTTGTGTTTCTGAGTCTTGGCAATAAAAACCCAGAATCACTTAGAGTGGGATCCTCTCTGAGAAGGATTATTGATGGTGATGTGTTTTGTGCATTTGGTGTCTGGGGTCAAGTCCTAGAAAAGGAAGGATTCAATCTCGTTACAAGATTTATGCCTTTCATGGCAGATGAAAGAGGTGGTGGGATAATACATTGCTACTTTATGGTGCCTTTTTGCCCTACTTCAGAAGAAGGCAATTCACATTAAGGAAAGACTAGCATGGTAGACATGAAATTTCATCCCACAACACGTGCACGTTAAAGTCCTTACATTTTTCTGGGCCTCCTGATACAAAATATTTCAGGCGAAGAGCTCAAAGCTCCAAAAAGAAGTAGGCCATCTAGAAGAGGTAGTGATTCTTGTCCACACATCACGTCACACAGCAGATCAGTGGCAGAGCCGGGATCAGAGCCGGGATATGTTGCCAACTTGTACTTCCCAAACGCTCAGTACAGTGCTCTGCACACAGTAAGTGCTCAATAAATACAATTGATTGATTGATCAGACCCTAGGTTCGTGGACTCCCATACCTGTGGTCTTTCCAGAATCCAGTAGTCGGATGTGGGGAGAGAAGGGTTTTTCAAATGTACTAAGGAGTGGCTAGCCTTACCAGGGGTGAGTTGATTCTGCTGTGTCGGGCATACTCGAGTTTGTTGAGATGGGACGGAGGCCTCCTTTATTGATCGTTGATGTAAATGTCCCGTAGCCGAAGGATGAGGTCATTCTCTTTGTGTTACTCGAGCCTGTGACCTTGAGGTGATTTAGATGACTGGGCAACCTGGGGAATCACTGATAACAAAATGTCCCCGTTTAAAGTCCATCCTCCTCCACAGAAAACTGAAACTCCTTACCATCGGCTTTAAAACAATTAATCAGATCGCCCCCGCCTATCTCACCTCACTGGTTTTCTACTATAGCCCAGCCCACACACTTCACTCCTCTAACTCCAACCTACTCACCGTACCTTGATCTCGTCGTTCTCACCACCAAGCCCTCGCCCACATCCTGCCTCTGGCCAGGAATTCCCTCTCCCATCCTTTCTGACAGGCAATCACTCTTTCCACTTTCAAAGCCTTATTAAAATCCCATCTCCTCTGAGAGGCCTTCCCTGGCTAACCCCTCATTTCCCTTACTCCCTCTCTCTTCTGCATTGCCCTTGAACTTTGATTAGTAGGCTTTTTCACCCCACCATGAGCCCCACAGCACTTATGTAAATATCTGCAATTTTAATGTCTGTTTCCCTCGTCTAGACTGTAAGCTTCCTGTGGGCAGGGAACATGCCTACCAAATCTATCATAGTCTCCCAAGCAGATGGTAATTGATGAGTCGATTTGGCTTTTTTGGTAACCGATATTTTGAAAGAAATAACTACAAGCACATTTTTAGAAGTCTTAGCTGGACGCACTGCTTATTAATAAACCTTAGAGGCCACCTAAACCGCAAATAGGTGTTCCAGAAGATTTGAAGAATTCCTTTATCTGGGGTCTGCTCCAGTCTCTTTCTCTTCTAGTGAACAACCCTGCCATTTTGGAGTTCCTAGCCAACATCTGGACCTGGTAGCAAACTTTTCTCTGAGGAAAAAGGTAGTGACCCAGAAAATGATGAAAAGATATGTATTATAAGGGAAGATAGGAAATGATCAGAGTCAGTCAGTCATATTTACTGCGTGCTGACTGTGTGCAGAGCACAGTACTGTTTGGGAGAGTACAATATCAGACTAAACCCCCCTTTTCCTCTGCTCCTTCTCCCCATCACCCCGACTTGCTCCCTCTTCTCTACCCTCTTCCCTGCCCCATAGCACTTGTGTGTATATATATGTGCATATTTATTACTCTCTTTATTTTATTCATGTGTATATATAATTCTACTTATTTATATTGATGCCCGTTTACTTGTTTTGATGCCTGTTTCCCCCCTTCTAGACTGTGAGTCCATTGTTGGGCAGGGATTGTCTCTCTTTGTTGCTAAATTGTACTTTCTAAGTGCTTAGTACAGTATTCTGCACACAGTAAGTGCTCAATAAATATGATTGAATGAATGAATATGAGACACAGCCCCTGCCCACAGTGAGCTTACAGTCTAGAGGGGGAGACAGACATTAATATAAGTAAGATTACAGATATTTACATAAGCCCTGTGGGGCTGGGAGGAGGGATGAATAAAGAACAGGTCAGGGTGACACAGAAGGGAGTGAGAGAAGAAGAAAGAAGGGCTTAAGGAAGGACTCTTGGAGAAGATGTGTCTTCAGTAAGGCTTTAAAGTTGGGGAGAATCATTGTCTGTCAAAAGCAATGGCTAGAGAGAACTTGGTTGCCAACCACCTGTTTATTCAATGGCCATATGTGGAAATAATCTAAAAATTGGTTTAGTGTGTTAAGTCCAAACTGAGGTTCCAGTGTCCAGGACTACGGCTGGTCTCCCTCCACACTGGGGTTGGAGCAGGACATCCTGGGTGTTCTGTCCCGTTGCTCAGATGCTTCCCTGTGCAGAATATGTTGCCCTGAGAGGGCCCCAGTTGCCATGAAAATGGCTTAAAACCAACTACACTTGTTCCTGGAAAGGCGGGAGGTGGAGGTGATGCCCAGTTCTGCTCTCCCTTACCAATCGGTGTCACCCCAAAGCCCTAACCCTGGTGTTCCTTCCCAGCCTTGACCGATCAGGGCCTCCCCAGCGGCCCCCATCCTGCCCCTCAAGAATCAACTTTTCAAATTTCAAAACCTTGCTGCTATGAAGACTTTCCAGATCTCTAATTTCCTCTTCCAAATATCTCCATCCATCTGCCACCACAGAGTACTTCTGCTTCTATGGCAAGGCACAGTGGATTCCTTTTTTTGGATCCAGACCTGAAGAGTTGAAGGAGTTATACTCTCCTATGGGCTTAGTACACTGTTCTGCACAAAGTAAGCGCTCAATAAATACAGTGGGCGGACTGACTTCTATCTTTTCCCAAATCTCACTTCCACCTCCTGTACTCCTTCCCAACTTCCCCTTCCCACAAAAATGACTGCCTTCCCCTTCCAACTACTCTCCACCCACAGTGTTCTCCTTTTGAGTTTTCCTTCCATTGTTTATCTTCCTCAAACTCTTTCCTGCTGGAAATTGGCAAATCAAGAAGGCCATCATCTTCAGTGCCCACATTCCTGCCTGAAGCTACCCGTAGATTAAAAAAAAAAAACCAAAAAAAAGCCCAAGATTGAAAATCCTGCCTAGTTTCCAAGAATCTGCTTCCCCTGGTTATCTGTGGTTCATGTTACAGTATGTTACAGTAATGATTCCGTTGGAGTAGAGGCAAGAACCCTTGCATTTTCCTAAGCTACACCCACTCAGACCAAAACATATTTTTATTAAGATTCCATGTTTTTTACTCATGCTGGCTCCATCCCCAACCGGAAACTAGGCTGAAGAGCCATTTCTAGAGTTGTTCATAGCGTCTCTAAAGGTTTCAACTGCCACAATTCCTAGCCCGTTCACTAAGGTTTGAGGAGATACACAAACCCTTAAAAAATAATAGGAAATCTTTTCCCTGATATTATGCTCGAGCTCGTCTTTGCAGCAGGGTCTAGTGGAAAGAGCACAGGTCTGGGAGTTAGAGGACCAGGCTGCTAATCCTGGCTCTGCCACTTGTCTTCTTTGTGACCTTGGATGAGTCAGTTAACTTCTCTGTGCCTCAGTTACCTTATCTGAAATATGGGGATTAGGACCGTAAGCCCCACGTGGGACATGGACAGCATCCAACCTAATTAACTTGCAATCTACCCCAGCACTTAGTATAGTATATGCATAATAAGTGCTTAACAAACACCATACAAAATTTTAAAAAAGGGTTGGGAAGACCACTTGAGACCCTCTTTTTGAAGCCATTTTGAAAATGGCTCTTTCCCAGGATGCCCTGCATTGTGGAGAGAGATGAGCCTGTCATTTCACTTTGGGAATCCTCTTATCATTCTTCCCGCTTCTTCTGTCTGACCCTCAGTTGGCTGCATCTCTTTCCCAGTCCATTCCATTCCCACCATTCTAAACCAGGCTCCCCTACTTGTCTGCTGTATGACCTTGGGCAAGTCACTTAACTTCCCTGGGCCTCAGTTACCTCATCCATAAAATGGGGATTAAGACTGTGAGCCCCATGTGGGACAACCTGATTACCTTGTATCTACCCCAGTGCTTAGAACAGTGTTTGGCACATAGTAAGTGCTTAACAAATATCATTATTATTATTATTATTGTAACCCAGGACAAGTTACTGCCATTGGAATCTAGACTCCAGATCTGTATTTGTGAGTTCTATTTGGAAAGAGTCACTGCAGGTGTTAGGAGCTTCCAATCAATCAGTCATATTTATTTACCACTTACTGTGCACAGAGCACTGAACTAAGCACTTAGGAGAGTACAATGTAACAGTGTAACAAAGTCGGTAACAGATTCCCTGCCCTCAACGAGCTTACAAGAGGAATAAAGCCAAGTGAAGGATTGCAAGCAAGAGAGATGTGCAGTCAATCAGTGGTATACACTGAGTGCTTACTGTGTGTATAGAGCGCTGTACTAAGCACTTGGTTCTTAACAACTGTGGGCCTGTAGACTTGTTCTCATTTGCCGGGTTGACTCAAAGTTATTTCCCTTTTTCTCTCTCCCTCTTGCAGTTTTCCGAAGAAGCAAACATTTCTTCTTGGTGAAGCGAAGTTGCAGTACGATTTCCATAAGGTCAGTGAGCATTAGAATTGGCAACTATTTTATCCACTTGGGTTGTTTTCTTGGTCCACTGCCTCGAATGATCATGGTGGGAAATACTAGCGTCTCTCTAGTTCTTTTTTCACCTTGTCTTCAGCAACTTGAACCTTGCTTCAATATGGGAGATCCTCCGTGTTTTATCTGAAATAGTTTTTGTCTGTTTGTTTTTTTCCGCTGCCCTCTGCTCCTCTTTATGTTGGTATCACGGTGCCATTGCATTCAGTCAATTCAATCATTCGATTGTATTTATGGAATGCATTGTCATGCAAAGCACTGTATTGAGCACTTGGGAAAGTACAGTATAACAACAAGGAGCAGCATGGTTCCTGGTATAGCTGGTCAAATCAGTGCTATTTATTGACCCTCTATTGGGTGCAGAACATGGTACTGTTGGGGAGAGCACTGAAGTGCAAGAAGAAGGGCCGAGAGCATTCTCACACCATTCCAGTTGGAATTAGTCAATTGTATTTATTGAGCACATGCTATGTGCAGGGCTCTGTAGTAAACGCTCGGGAGAGCACATTAAATCAGGCACATTCACTGCCCACAATGAGTTTACAGTCTAGAATAGGAATGACTCTTGGTGCCATTGGGTCACTACAGTTTCAGCCTCAGAGGCTGGAGAAGTTTGCAACTACTTGGGAAGCAGTTTGGTCTAGTGGATAAAGCCTGGGCCTGAGATCCAGAGGACCTGGGTTCTAATCCTGCCTCTTCCACTTGTCTGCTCTGTGGCCTTGGGTAAGTCACTTGAATTCTCTGTGCCTGTTACCTCTTCTGAAAAACAGGAATTAAGACTGTAAGCCCTATGTGGGACATGAACTGTGTTCAACCATAGTACAATGTTCTGCACACAGTAAGCACTCAATAAATATAATTGAATGAATGAATTATCTTGTATCCACTCCAGTGCTTAGTACAGTGCCTGGCCCATAGTAAGTGCTTAATACTATTTTTTTTAAAAAAAAGGGAGAGAACAGATATTGAATCCTCATTTTGCAGTTGAGGAAATTGAGGCCCAGAGAAGTTAAGTGACTTGCCAAGGCCACATAGCAGGCAAATGGCAGAGCTGAGATTAGAACTCAGGTCCTCTGGATCTCAGGCCCAGGCTTTATCCACTAGACCAAACTGCTTCCCAAGTAGTTGCAAACTTCTCCGGCCTCTGAGGCTGAAACTGTCTATTATATTAAACTCTCCCAAGCACTTAGTACAGTGCTTTTCAGACAGTAAGTGCTCAATGAATGACAGTGAATGAACCCCACATTAAGAAAAAATCATAGTTCCATATGTCCACTTCAGTCTATGCCCTACACATGACCATAACTGTTTCACGACCACTAGATTGTAAACTTCATGGGGGCAGGGATCACATCTACCTATTCTATTGTATTTTCCCAATTGTTTAGTTCAGTGTTCTGTTCTCATTAAGTGTTCAATGAATATTGGTTTTTTTTTCTTCTAGCATCATGTTGCATTCTACCTAGGTAGGTATATGCTGTTGGGAGAATGTCCCCTGATCCCTTAGCAATGCTCTAACCAGATGCGTAATGGAAAGAGCTCTGTGGAGAAACTATAATCCCCATTAATAATATTTTAATGGCTACTGGGAGCCCCACTGGCTTCAATGCACTATACTAAGCTCTTGGGACTATGCAAGGAGCACACAAGGGTCTTGAAACTGGGATACATTCCACTTCCAGGTTCCATCCAGAAAAGATTTCCCAGTGAGAAAAATTCCCCCTTTGCTCCTGTGAAGTATCTGGGAGCAGGGTCTGATGGCAGAGTCTGAATAATAGGGATCTCATTTCCGCTGGCTTTGTTCCTGGTGGTAGAAAAAGCCCTCAAACAGGAAGAGAGATGGATGTAAAACGATTGTTCCCTCGTGTGGTTCTGTTGACATTTTTATGTTTAAATTGACTGTTATTTCTGAATGTAATCTCTCTCTCTGCACCTTCTAAAGAGACCTGTTCTCTTCCGTGTTGGCTGGGAGGACTGAAATCAGTTTGATCCAGGTCACAAGTGTGATTCAAAATGAGACAATACTATTTCAGCAATAATGGCAGCAACATTACCTTCCTAAAGTCCCTTGCCAGAAGATTTTTCAGCCTTAAGACACTTTCAGACTAGGCTTTGTATCAGATTCAAAAGGCTCTTAGACTTAATTTTATTTTTCTTGCCTTTCACCATTTGATTGGGGAAGTGTCCTACTTTTCAAGGCTCTTTCTCTTCAGTTCTCACTCCGAGCACTAGCGTATCAACCAGAGAGGCACAACATCTTAGCCCAGGCAGGGGAGAATGGCTGTCTAGAAGACAGGTGTTGGTAGTTTAGAAAAACGTGGGCTAGGTTGAAAAGAAATCAAGGTGCAGGCTAGTAAGAATGTTAGACAATTTATGCTTATGAGTAGAAACCGGGGATAACAAGAAGCAGCGTGGCCTAGTGGATAAAGAATGGGCCTGAAGGGTAGGAAGGTGATGGGTTCTAATCCCAGCTCTGCCAGTTTGTCTGCTGTGTGACCTTGGATAAGTCACTTCACTGCTCTGTGTCTCAATTCCCTCATCGGTAAAATGGGGATTAAGACTGTGAACCCCATGTGGGACAGAGACTGTGTCCAACCTCATCATCATCAATCGTATTTATTGAGCGCTTACTATGTGCAGAGCACTGTACTAAGCGCTTGGGAAGTACAAATTGGCAACATATAGAGACAGTCCCTACCCAGCAGTGGGCTCACAGTCTAAAAGGGGGAGACAGAGGACAAAACCAAACATACTAACAAAATAAAATAAATAGAATAGATATGTACAAGTAAAATAAATAAATAAATAAATAGAATAATAAATATGTACAAACATATATACATATATACAGGTGCTGTGGGGAAGGGAAGGAGGTAAGATGGGGGTTGGAGAGGGGGACGAGGGGGAGAGGAAGGAAGGGGCTCAGTCTGGGAAGGCCTCCCGGAGGAGGTGAGCTCTCAGCAGGGCCTTGAAGGGAGGAAGAGAGCTAGCTTGGCGGATGGGCAGAGGGAGGGCATTCCAGGCCCGGGGGATGACGTGGGCCGGGGGTCGACGGCGGGACAGGCGAGAACGAGGTACGGTGAGGAGATTAGCGGCGGAGGAGTGGAGGGTGCGGGCTGGGCTGGAGAAGGAGAGAAGGGAGGTGAGGTAGGAGGGGGCGAGGTGATGGACAGCCTTGAAGCCCAGGGTGAGGAGTTTCTGCCTGATGCGCAGATTGATTGGTAGCCACTGGAGATTTGACGACCTGACGACCGTATGCCCACCCCAGTGCTTAGAATTGTGTCTGGCACATAGTAAGCGCTCAACAATTACCATGAACAAAATAAAATAAATACCATTAGTCGACCAGAACCTGGGCCATCTCCCCGCCATCCAACCTGCCCCAGAGGGAAGAAGGCAGAGAGCACCTGGATAAGGTTTGAGTTGGGCCTGCTAAAACCCTTGCTGCTGTCAGTCAGGGCATTATTCCCTTGGTCGTAGCAGAGGTCCAGAGAAGCCATCGCTAAGGAAGAGGTACATGTATTTCTTCTCGGAGTGGAAGAAAGGTATGCTTTTCTGATAAATTAGACTCAGTGCACCCCTTCCTCTTTTTTTAACATAGCCGAAATCATCCAGATGTATCCAGTATATTGTATCAATCAATCATACTGTGTGCAGAGCACTGTACTGAGTGTTTGGGAGACTATAATATGATAACATTAGGAAACATGCCATGGTTTCTGGAATATGTTTTCATAAGAACCCAGAAGCCCACCTAAGTGTAGGCCTTTCCTAAGTGCTCAGCACAATACTCAATGCCCAGGAAGCACTCAAATAGTGTTAATTGATGGCGACAGCTTTACTATATGTTGGTGCCTATTTGCTGAAATCCCTAGTGGAGTTTCCCAGTAGTATTGAGAGGCTTAAAAAAAAAATACACAAAACTCGATTGATATGGATAATCTTTTGATGTACTTTTCCTGGAAACTGCAGCAGGAAAAGGTTTAGCGTAAGCCAGCCAAAGAATCTTGGATCTTTTGATCACTTTCCATTAGCATTACCCAGTAATCTGTGTCCTTTTAGTTTTTGTTGGAAAGGAAGTTCTCTGTTTAATGAAGATAAACATATTGGTTGACATTGAATATGTCTCCTCAAGTCAGGGACTGAAAGGCTTCGGGTTCACAAATAGCATACAGAGAACACAAATATACTGAATGACTGAGCCTCCTCCCCCACACCGAGCGTACCCTGATACGTTCGCTTCTCCCCACCTCTCTGGAGCACAGAAGAGGTGGTCAGAGGTCAGGAAGGGGCTTATCAGCCTCAGTCACTTGCAGATGTGGGGGACGAAGGAGGGAGAGAAAGCTTTATTCTCTTGCTGTTGATGGAATTCCTCTAGGATGGTGTTGATTAGAGGAAAAGGCAAGAAGGGACTCACGTCTAGCTACTATAAAGAGAAGTTACTAGAAGGAAATGACATGTCAAAATTCCCCACCCCACACCTGGAATTTTTTGGCCATAGCTTCAGCCTATTTGGTTCTCTTAGAAATCGGGCATGTGTTTCAAATGAAAATGAGTAGAAAGTCCAAATGCTATTCCATTCAGTATAATTCAGGCCATGTTTCCCCAGCCAAAGTGAAGTCAGTCACCGGCATTTATTGAGCGGTGTGGGGGTGGATGATTGAGGCAATTTGGATGGAAAGAGAGCTTTTCTTTGGGTTATTAGTGTGCTGAATTGCTCTAAAACCAAAACACCCAAGATTAAAACCAAAAAAAAAAAAAAAGCAACCTTCCAAATCGGATGCTTCAGGATGGAAAAATCATTTTGCGATGGCAAGAAGGGAGACCACTCCCAGACACACAGTGGGAGAATGAGGGTGAAAGCTAAACCAGACCCTGATGCTGACACTCAAATGCGTAACCGACTGCAGTGCATTCACAGATGACCGGAAAGGCACAGGCAAATTTCCTTAAATTCGCAGGCAGAGTCCTATAACCTTTCAAGTTTTCCTGGGGCCTGAGCGTGGGAACTTAATATTCTCCACGTGAAGAGCCTTTCAGAGGGTGACTCAGCAGAGGGCAAGAGGAAGAAGCCTCAGGCCCCTCTCCTGGTTTAGAATGCCCTGCCCAACTTGTCGATTGGATCTCATGCCCAAAGAATTCTGAGAAATAGTGTTCCCAGGCACCAGGTGTGCTATAAGACTAAGTTTCCCACTTCCCCTTTGGTCCCAGTCCCTCCTCTCCAGGGTAACCGAATATTTCCACCATCGTACTGTGCCAATGCTGAACCTTGCCTTAACAATCAGTCATATTTTTTGAATGCTTACTATGTGCAGAGCACTGTACCAAGTGCTTGGGTGAGTGTAATATAACAGAATAAGCAGGGACGGTCCCTGCCCATAGCGAGCTTACAGTCTAGAGTTCAACTGGTATAAAGTGAGATCATTCCTCCTAGTGTTCCCACAGTGGGGTGGGTTGGAATTGCTTTGTTCCTCCATACGCCCGTTCGCGTCATTCTTGGCCCCAAGTTTCCCCCACTGGGAGCTGGGGAGTTGCTGAGAAGAAAGCCGTCAGCATTTGGGGAGAGGGTTACTGCTGTCCAAGAAGGAGCAGCACTCATTTAGCTGGAGTCCAGAAAGCCTGTGTCTGGGCTCTGGGCAGGATGGTGGGGCTTTTAATTTAGGAATACAAGGCTATAACAGATACAGCCCATCAGGATGAAATACCTTTGTAAAACGTGAATGTACAATTCAGTAAACCTATAAACAAAAGTTATGAGGATAGGTATAAATATGCAAGTGCTACATCAGAGAAGAAGCATGGCCAAGTGGCTAGAACACGGGCCTTGGGGTCAGAAGGACCTGGGTTCCAATTCCAGCTCCGCCACTTGTCTGCTTTGTGACCTTGGGCAAGTCACTTCATTACTCTCTGCCTCAGTTCTCTCATATGTGAAATAGGGATTAAGACTGTGAGCCCCCTGTGGGACAGGGACTGTGTCAAGCCTGATGTGTTCGTAACCACTCCAGCGTTTAGTACAGTGCCTGGCACATAGTAAGCTCTTAACAAATGCCACAATTATTTTTATTATTATTATTACTTAAGGAACCTAAGACTGAAGCAGAACAGAGGATAGCAGCATCACACATTGATGCTGCAAACACTTCTTCCCGTTCTTGCTCCCAACTGAGGATTATTCTACCTAGAATAAACTCTTGTATTGCGGAGGACGCATTCTAATCCTGGCTTTGCTGTGAGTCTGCAGTGTGACCTTGGGGAAGTTACTTTACTTCTCTGTGCCACAGTTAAAATGGGGATTAGTACTGTAGAGAAGCAGCGTGGCTCAGTGGAAAGAGCCCGGGCTTGGGAGTCAGAGGTCACGGGTTCATATCCCAGCTCCGCCGCTTGTCAGCTGTGTGACTTTGGGCAAGTCACTTAACTTCACTGTGCCTCAGTTACCTTATCTGTAAAATGGGGATTAAGATTGTGAGTCCCACATGGGACAAGCTGATCACCTTGTATTCTACCCAGTGCTTAGAGCAGTGCTTTATACATAGTAAGCGCATAACAAATACCAAATTATTACTATTACTGTGAGCTCCATGAGGGACATGGACTGTGTCCAAACTGTTGAGCTTATCTCTACACTAGTACAGTGCCTGGCACATAGTAGGCACTTAACAAATATCATATAAAATGATAATAATTTTTCCAGTCCATCAATCAGTTTATTAAGGAACTATTCTCCGCAGATCACTATACTTTGGAGAGAACAATCCAAATTAGTGGACAGGCTTCGGCCCTCAGACAGCTCGACAATGCACTGGAGAAGACAGATATTTAAATAAGTTAAAGATTGCATTTTATTCTAAAGGTTGTGAGTTGTCCTAATTGTGTTACAGAAGTCCAGGTTCTAGGAGAACTGATTGCACATAGGAGTACAAAAATTTTGAAAAAGGCGGAATGTTTTTCTGCCAACATCCTTTTGGCACCCTGATTGGAATCTGTTTGAATGGACCAAGACAAACCACTTAGATTCCCCCTGGCAGGTTTGCGCTGTGTAAAAACGATTGCCTTCAAGCAGCAGGTCCTGCCCTACCTGCCCAAGAGCTGTTGGGAAGGTAAAGAGGAAAGCATTCTTTTTTATGGTATTTGTTAAGTATTAACTGCGTGCAGGACACTATATTAAGCTCTGGGGTAGAGTGAAGCTAATCAGGTTGGATACAGCCCATGTCCCACATGGAGCTCACAGTCTTAATCCCTATTTTTACAGATGAAGCAACTGAGACAGAGAAGTGAAGCGACTTGCCCAAGGTCACGCAGCAGACAAGGTCCTCTGATTCTCTGGCTCATGCTCTGCCCACTAGCCCACACTGCTTTTCATTTCAGGATTTCCTTTCAGGATGTGCAAGTACTGAATTCCACTACCCGAGCCTGCAAGTACAAAGACTTTGCTCTCTCAGCAAATCTAGCCTAGGGTTACATTTATGCTCACGTTAAATCCTTGCATTATTGCATGGGAGGGGGGGCGGGAAGGATGCATCAGAAGCCGTCTGATTTATTTTACAATGCACTTGGATAGATTGCCAATCCACTTACCCTTGCATAAAACACATGCAGGTTTTTCCTTTCATTAACCCTTGGGCTGACATAGTGACGGAAAGGGCAGAGGGAACCTGAACATTGAATGTCCCAGCCTGGTTGGCCCGAGGTCATAGGAAGCACGTGATGAGGTGGCGGGAAAGGGGGGTGCTTGCTGGATTCCCCATCGTAACCCCAAGGTTTGGATTGTTGATCTATGTTCTGTCCCCTTCCAAGCTGGCGTCCCAGTTTGGACCCTCCTGAAACCCAGTGACGTGTTCTTCAATTAAATCATTCAATCATATTTATGTAGCGCTTACTGTGTGCAGAGTACTGTACTGAGCACTTGGGATAGTACAATATAACAAGAAACAGACACATTACCTGCCATAAACTCCTAACATTGTCCTGTCTGTGCAAGACAGAGGGACTTAAAAAGTGCCCACCATCTGAATTGCCTCGGAGGCTAGTTTTCTCCATGTAAGATTGGTCTGCGATAATGACTTTGGTCTATTAATGTTTTTGAGCCATTGAGTTTTATAATTTGATGGCTTAGAGTAGGTTGACACTGTCACCCTTGGCTAGGAATTGAGCCTTAGGAAGGGAAATGATTTTATCTTTTCACAAATTGCCTAAAACTAGACACCAGAAAGCTTACTGAGTTTATGGACAGAATCCAGATGCCCACTGTTTTTCAATTTGTTTTAATGTGGCAGTATATACAACATATATACATATTCAAACAAAGATAAAGGATATCATTATTTTTAGCCCATTACCAAGAAAACCACATTTTCTCTGAAATGCCTTGATAGAAAGTAATTTGAACAGGATTTCTACGCAAATCATTTTCAAGAGATTGGCTGTCAAGGGTATTTTTAAAAAGTAGCACTTTCCTAAGAACCAATGAAACTTTGCAAATTTAGATTTATTCTGAGCCTGAAATGTGGTTGAAGATGTCAATTTTTAAACGGCACTTTGAGAAGTCGTTAGCTTAAAAGTGTAGCAATTCAATGCACACAGGGAATGATTTTGAAGTGTAAAGTCTTGAAGTACTAGAAAGAAAGTTGACAGATTTCCTACAATCCGGAGAAAGGAAAAGACTTAACTCCCACTTCTGATGAAGTTTCTCATCTCCCAACTCTCTGTGCTAGCCTCATACCTCCAACAAAAACCCTGAACCACTCTGCCTGTCAAAGGACTGAATCCTGTGGTAAAGACCAGGCCTGGGAGCCGCTCCGTTTCACCGTAATTCCCAGAAAGCGTCTTGGTAGTTCTTTACTCTTGGGTACGCTTGTAGCGACCAATTCCAGTCGGGGTGTGTGGATGGGGTTGGCATGTTGTTAACCGGGCCTGCTTTGTGAAGAGACCACTTCCTTTCTGCTCTTAGTTATGGGATTCATTAAGTGGTTCTATATTGGCAAGCGCTGTGATAAGCGCTGAGGTAGACCCAAATGTAATAAGGTCAGACCCATTGCTCAGGCTGCTCTGCTAACAATAATGAGTGGGGTGTTTAAGTGGTTACTATGTGCCAAGCCCTCATTATTTCCTCCACCCTTTATCCTCCCCTCCTTCTCCTTATATTCCCCTCCCTTCCTCTTTGTCTCTCCTTCCCCCTCTCTGTCCCCTTCTATCATCATCGTCAATCGTATTTATTGAGCGCTTACTGTGTGCAGAGCACTGTACTAAGCGCTTGGGAAGTACAAGTTGGCAACATATAGAGACAGTCCCTACCCATCAGTGGGCTCACAGTCTGTCCCGCCTTCCTCAAATTGATGGAATGGATTAGTTGAGGTGGTCCATGATTTTGTGTGGGTGTTCTTCCAGTTTGGTTTGGTACTCATGATCAATACTATTTTGGGTCAATATCCTGTACATTAGCAATGATATTTTTTGGGTGAGGGATATCTTTGGGAGAGAAATAGGCTCCCTGACCCATTTGATTTTTGGCACTTCCCCCCCAAAAGTCCAGGAGCCTCTTTAAAAATTACTGACCGAAGTGTCGGCCCTCCCTTGACCGAAGCAACTTTTTATCTCCAGGGCTGTTTACTGCAGGCTCTATCCACTGATTGGTCAGTGTTGCCATGGGGATTACCAAAAGGATAGGGAGCTGGTGGCTTCTTTGATTGGTCAGTCATATTTATTGAGACCTTACTGTGTGCAGAGCACTGTACTAAGCGCTTGGGAGAGCACAGTGTAACAATGCAGCAGACACATTCCCTGCCCACAACAAGCTCACAGTCTAGAGAGGGAGACAGACATTAATATAAATAAAATTTTATATATAAATTTATATATGGATGTATGGGCTGTGGGGCTGGGAGGGGGGAATGAATAATGGGAGCACGTCAGTGCAGCTCATCTGAGTGGGCAAGGCCTAGGGCTGACAGGTCAGTGGTCAGTCCACCTCCCCCCAGGGTCTGTCGAGGAGAACTGCTCTTTGGGGGGCTTCTGATGAGGATCTGGACTGCATCTAGCAGAGCTGGATTTGGAGAAAATTCTGCTGAGGGAGGGGGAAAAAAATCTCACCGAATGAAGGAAAAAACTTAACTTGAAACTGAAGACTGTACAGATATCATTTGAGCAAGGAGAGGATATATGCATTTGGATGCCTTTTGGAAGGAGACATAATTCTGTTGTATTACGCTCTCCCAAGTACTTAGTACAGTGCTCTGCATATAGTAAGCGCTCGATAAATTCGATCGATATTTGCGGAGTGACTGCCCTGGCCGTGATCAAGTGGGCAACCCACGCATTGAGAGTCCTGCAGGGCCGACTGTAAATCAGCAACCATGTCAGGGAAATGTCAGGGAGAGGGAGCGTGGTGGGTAAGTCTCCTATAAAATGGGGATGGGATACCTGTTCGCCCCAGCCTTTACGTTACGAGTCCCGGCCAGCCCAGAAACTGTTGCAGATCTGATTATCCGTATGTACCCAAATGCTGAGCATAGTACTTTGGAAGGACCTGATGAAAACCATTAATATGACCAGTCAAACCTCAGTCCTTGTATTCATTCCTTCATTCTTGTATATGTACCTACTCTTCTGAGTCCCCTTGTGGTTTTAGAACATTGGATCCTTGAAATTTAGTCGAAGCCCAGTCCTCCTCTGTTGCACAGGCCACTTGCACACAACGTGCACACACACAATCATACACACACTCTCTAAGCTTGGGACTCTCTAGGGCTTATGGGAGCAAATTAGGAAAATCCCTCCAAGTCAAAAACATGCTGTTTCCCCCGCTCAAGAGGACAACCTATCCGCTAGATTGAAAAATCTCACTTGTGAGCAGCAAGATTCATGTGAAAGCATCCGATACCTTTACTTGTAGAGTTTAAAGTGCTTTAATTGAATTTCTAATGTATAGCGTGCCTTTGGAGGCTTTCTGATTGATCTCTCGGCTAGGAGACTCGTCGCCGATGTGGAAAGTGGCTGAATTCATCATCCTTTTCTCTTTCCAGCTGGGGTCAGCAGAAATGTGTGTCTTTGTTCTTATCAGCGTTATTATTATTATTGTTATTATAGCAGAAGACCTCTAAGAGAAGAATGCTGAAATCTATATTAAAAATAGCGTTTTATGTCCTCCCACGCGGTCTACTTGAGTGCACTGAATGCCTTTTATAAATGCAGACTTTCTACCTGGCTAGATAAAAGAAGCTGTCACTTCATTTCCATAACCAAGTCATTCCCAGGAGAATTTCATTGTTTTAGCAATAGAATTTTTCTAAAAGGCCTCTTATTTTGCCTGAAAAAGGTAACAAAAATGAACTTTTGAGAGCTTATTCTACAAAACAATTAAGGAGAGAATGATTCTCACTTTGACAGGCTGAGGAGGATCCCCTGAGCTGTGATAATGAGGCTACTCCCCAAATCCGGAAGGTTGGTTAGGGCGGCTCGGGGAGTGAGAAGAGAGAATCAAAGATCCTTTCCTGCTCGCAGACCCTGAAAGATGCTCTTCCCCGTCATATCCTGTGGCTGGCTAGCAAGCAGCTCCTAGGCATTAGAACAACCAGGCAAAGGCCATGTTACCGCTTTAAAAAGGAAGCAAAGGCAGTGACAGGGCATCTGGTTAATCAATTAATGGTATTTATTGAGCACTTACTATTTGCAGGGCACTATACTGAAGGGTTGGTAGATCACAATAAAATGTAATTAGCAGACACCTCTGCCAATAATGAATGCAGCCTCATAAACACACCGACTTGTATGACCACATCCTCATATTTGTTTATTCCTAAGACTAGTAATGGAGCATAAGTTTTATTTACTTTGATTTCATTGCTTAGGAAGTTGAGTGTCTCACCTGTTAGTGTGTAAGCTACATGTGAGCAGGGAATGTATCTTCTGCTTTTGTTGTCTTCCCGAGTGCTTAGGACAGTGTGCTACATTCAGTAGCTGCTCAAGCGCTTAGTAAAGTGCTTTGCACACTGTAAGGTCTCAATAAATACGATTGAATGAATGAACGCTCAATAACTGCCAATCCTCCTGTCATTTCTAAACCTAAAGCGAGTTGTCTTGTGGGATCAGTATAGTATTCAGGCAAAACTGGCCTCCATTTTGCTTTGACCCTTTGAAATCACCCCATACTTGGGTTTCCACTAGTGGTATTTATTGAGCACTTAGTATTCTCATTATGATTACTCTCCCAAGCACTTAGGACAGTTGTCTTGCACACAGTAAGAGCTTAATAGCATAATTATGTGCCAAGCACTGCACTCAGCACTGGAGTAGATTCTAGATAATGATACCTGTCCCACTTGGGGCACACAGTCTAACTAGGAGGGAGAACAGTTGTTTCATTCCCCTTTCATAGAAAAGGAAACCAAGTCACAGAGCAGTTAAGGGACTTGCCCTGTGTCACAAAGGAGACAAGTGGCAGAGCTGGCTTTAGAACCCAGGCCCTCTGACTCTTTTTTTGGTATTTGTTAAGCGCTTACTATGTGCAAAGCACTGTTCTAAGTGCTGGGGGGATACAAGGTGATCAGGTTGCCCCACGTGGGGCTCACAATCTTAATCCCCATTTTCCAGATGAGGTAACTGAGGCCCAGAGAAGTGAAGTGACTTGCCCAAAGTCACACAGCTGACAATTGGCAGAGCCGGAATTTGAACCCATGACCTCTGACTCCAAAGCCCGGGCTCTTTCCACTGAGCCACGCTGCTTCTCCCAGGCCCTTGCTCTTTTCATGAGGCCAATAGAGTTGGTAGGTACGATCCCTGCTCACAAGAGGCATAACCCTCTAATACCGCGTGTAGATAGTTTGAACACCTTGTGCAGGTGATAAATCACTTCTTTTTTTTTTTAGGAATAGCAAAGCATAGTGGATAGGACACGGGCCCAGGAGTCAGAAGGTCTTGGGTTCTAATCCCACTCTGCCACTTGTCTTCTGTGTATTCTTGGGCAAACCACTTCATTCCTCTGCTCCTCAGTTCCCTCATCTGTGAAATGGGGATTGAGACTGAGCCCTATGTGGGACAGGGACTGTGTCCATCCCACGTTGCTTGTATCCACCTTATGCTTAGTCCAGAGCCTGGCACTTAACACCAAGATCATTATTATTATTATTATTATTATTTCTGCTTCCTTTTTCCCTCCTACTTAGACCGAGAGTCCCAGGAGGTACAGGGCCTGCGTCCGATCTGATTATCTTGTCCTCACCCCAGTGCTTGACCCATAGTAAGCACTTAACCCAAACCACTGGAAAGCAGTGTGACTCAGTGGAAAGAGCCCGGGCTTTGGAGTCAGAGGTCATGGCTTCAAATCCCATCTCTGCCAATTGTCAGCTGTGTGACTTTGGGCAAGGCACTTAACTTCTCTGTGCCTCAGTTCCCTCATTTGTAAAATGGGGATTAAGACTGTGAGCCCCCTGTGGAACACCCTGATCACCTTGTAACCCCCAAGCACTTATAACAGTGCTTTGCACATAGTAAGTGCTTAACAAATACCATCATCATCATCATCAAGCAGTGTGTTCTAGTGGATAAAGCATGGACCTGGGCGCTAGAGGAACTGGTTTTAATCCCAGTTCTGCCACTTGCCTGCTGTGTGACCTGGGGCAAGTCATTTGCCTTCTTTGTGCCTCAGTTTTCTCAATGGCAAAATGGGGATTTAATATCTGTTCTCCCTCTTGCTTAGACTGTGAGCTCCCATGTGGGGCAGGGACTGTATCCAGCCTGATTAACTTGTCTCTACCCAGGGCCTAGAGCAGTGTTTGACAAAGTGCTTAACAAATACCACAAAGATAAAAAAACAGAATGTGATTATGCCTTCCAAATTCTATTAATGGCATTCACTGAGTGTCTACTGTACTAAGCACACAGCAAGCACAAGTGAAATGAGTCAGTCCATCACTGATACTTATTGAGTACTTAATTCCTGGCCAAAGCTACAAACTATTCCTCTAGACTGTAAGTTCGTTATGGGTGAGGAATGTGCTTATTTTTGTATTGTACTCTTCCCAGCACTTAGTACAGTGCTCTCCACACAGTAAGCGCTCAATAGATGTGATTTACTGACTGACTTTCTGTGTGCATTGCACTGTACTAAGCACTTGGGAAAGTACAGTACAACAGACTTGGTGGGTGTGATCCCTACCTTCAAAGAGGCTTCAAGTCTGCAGCGGGAGAGAGATGTTAAAAAAACAAGTTCTCTGCCCACCAGGAGCTTAGAATAAAAGTTCAGGGAATTTATCTGATAACAAAAAATATAATGTTCAAATCAGAATAGTTGAAACCCAGATTCCTATTATCAGTAGAGTCAGTGGCCCCTCGGGTTCTCCAGATAAGTCTGATCCCAGCGGGAACATCAAAGACGCTGCAGTTCCCACTAAGGAACCGGGATTGTCTACTCTTGTACGGAGACATATCTCTCTCTCCCAGTCTCTCTCCCTCCCTCCCTCTCCCTGGATACTCAGATTTTGCGCCAAAGATAATTAGTCATGACCCTATTTTTATACCTTAAAGAGACACTTAGATCTTCCTCATTATAATTATTACTTTCAGGTTTGATGGCAATTATTGCTTCATTCCTGGAGTGAGGGGATTCGGCCGTAAAATACAATTTTTTCATAAATGATCTCTACTGTTCTTGTTCCTTCTGTTCTAGAAAGTTTCCATTTATTCTCTCTCTGTCTCTGTCTCTCTCTTTTGCTCCCCCCCCCCCACAACCTTCCCTCTCTCCCTCTCTCCTCCCTCTTCCCCCTGCCCCAATTTTGGTATTTTGGAGTCCTCTCGATACTTTTGCCCTACATTGTGCTTTTTTTGCCATTGGAGGTGGGAGGAGCTGTGTAGCAAACCAACCAGTCAGTGGGCAGAAATCTGGAGATTTGCTCTCCAGAGCAAAGTCTTCATTGAGGTCGGGCTGCCGGAAGGCAATGTTGAAAACTAATTGATGGTACTTATTGGGCCCTCTCTGTGTGCAGAGCTCTGTACTATGCTCTTGGATGAGCATACAATAACAGTCATAAAGTCGCCCTGTCCTCAAGAATCTTATAATCCAGTGGTGGGGGACAGCACATGTTAACATAAATCACAGATAGGGGAAGCAGCAGGCAGAGTCTAAGGATCTGGACCTAAGGGCTGTGGGAGTTAGGTGAGTATCAAAAAGATAATGCAGACTTAAGTGCAGAGGTGACGCAGAAGGGAGGAAGATAGGGTGGGGAGATGAGAGGTTAATACTTGGTGACAGAGGAGGAGGGAAGAGAGGTTAGTCAGGGAGGGCTTTCTGAAGGAGGTATGATTTTAGCAGACTAGTGCAGGAAGGATCGACTCTTATAAACAACGAGGAAGGGTATTTCCAACCCTCATCGGTCTTTTCAGTCTCATTCGCATGGGAGGGTAAGAAATCATTGTCACTAGTAGTAGTAATAATAATAATGGTATCTAAGTGCATACTTAACAAGCTCTCCACTAAAAGCTGGGATAGATACAAGATAATGAGGTCAAACACAGTCCTTGTACCCCTGGCTGAAGCAGAACTTGAATTTTTAATAGTAAAGGTAATTATTGAGCACCCTCTGGGTGCCATGCACTGTACTAAGTGCTTGGGAAAATATAACAGAGGCAGGAAACCGCTTCCCTTCCCCCAAGGAGCTTTTGTTCTAAGGTAGACATAAAAAATGTTTACAAGTAGTCAAAATAAATAGACTGTATGGTCAATTCTGTATCCAGTCACGTGTGCCAAGGGAGGCTACCAATAATTTGGAGGACTAATTATAACTTACCATACCTGATCAGATTGAGTCAATTAATGAGTTAAATTCTTACCTTCCTCCTCCATTTTCAGCAAGCACTATGCCCCAAAGCAGTGCTCATTAACTGTTGTTTCTTAGGTTTGGTTTTTTTTTTAATGGTGTGTGTTAAGTGCTTATTATAAGCCAGGCACTAAGTGCTGGGTAGATACAAGGTCGGACACAGTCCCTGTCCCACATGGGGCTCACGCTCTTAATCCCCATTTTAGAGATGAGGTAACTGAGGCATAGAGAAGTGAAGTGACTTTTCCAAGGTCACGTGGCTGACAGATGGCAGAGCCAGGATTAGCACCCAGGTCCTTCTGAATCCCAGGCCCGGGCTCTGGCCACAAGGCCACGCTGCTTCTCAGTCAGTTGTTGTTGACTCACAGGTTCGGAGGAGGGTGAGCGGGATTCTGGTTTCCGGAGAATGTTTGAGACCGGAATTGACTTTCCGTGTGGATGGCAGGCAGGTGGCCCGGCCCGGATCATGTTTAACCTTCTCCTGGCGAGGAGTGGCATGAAGGCCCTGCCTATGGGCCCTGCTGAGTACAGGCCTCTCATGGCATAGAAGCATTTCCAAACCAGAGGGCTCCTAGAAGGGATTTCAACTTCTCTTTGGTCCTGGGAGAAAGTGTGAAACTTCTTCTTTCCAGTTAGGGAAGGAGGTTCCTGCTCCCACAGTTTGTAAATAATTTGTGACTGTCTTCCCTATCCTCCTGATCCTACAGTTTGTAATTAATTTGTGCCTATCTTCCAGGAAATTGTATTTCCCTGGAGGATAGTGTTTTATATTTTGTTCCTGTTGGGACCCTCCCTCCTGCTTTGGGCCTAACATAGAGCTTTGCCCTCAGGTGTTCAGTAACCACCATTGATGATATGTAAGCGCCAAGTATCTGTGTCTTCCAACTAAATACTTAGTACAATGCTGTGCATACAATAAGCACTCAATAAATACCAGTGAGCATGATGACATTGCCCTAAAATTGCACATCAGAAGGTCTCCCGGCCTAGTACTTGGAATGAAGCATGTTAAATAATAATTATTGTTATAATGACATTTATCAAGCACTTAGTGTGTGCCAAACACTGTACTGAATGCTGAGATAGATATAGGATAATCAGGTTGGAGACGGATCATGTCCCACTTGGGGCTCATGCTCTAAATAGAAGGGAGTGCTCATTTTACAGATGAGGAAACTGAGGCACAGAAAAGTGAATTGATTTGGCCCAGGTCACACAGCATGCAAGAGGTGGAGCTGGGATTAGAATCCTCCCAGATCCGTATTATTTCCATTCTCTGTAATTCATTCCAGAGTCTGCTGCCCCCACAAGATTGCAAGGTCCTTAAAGTAGGGAATCAGGCCTGCTAATTCTGTTGTAGTCTCCCAAGAGTTCAGTACAGTGCTGTGCACCAAGTAGCCCCTCAGTCAATACCATTACTGTTACTACTATTTTGAATAGGTGGTGAATGGGGACAAAATAATGGGATGCATTCGTAGGCACGGTCTGACCTTTGAGGAGTGACTCAATTCCAAAATTTTGGTAAGTGAGAACCGGTCTCCCTAGGAAGTGTTAGCAAATCGCAGAGGCCAAGACTACAAACCTCCAACTGTGTCGGCCTGGGGCTTCCCAAGCAGGAAAATCCAAGGTATGAATATGCCCTGTGGCTGGCTGGTGGGAATCAGTACTTAAAATTCCATGTTTTTCATAGTCCCTAAACCCCAAAGCCACTAATGGAAGTTCCTCTACCTCAGGTATGCATCTCAAGGGCACACAAGTCAAAACAGCTTGATAGTGTTGGCCTGGAAATAGCGTTTCTGGCTCAAGAAAAGGAGAAAGATCAAGAACCCCAGGTGTGGAAAATATTTGTGATGGGGATTTGAGCCTCTTTTAGCCATGCTTTGCTGTGCCACTTTTCAGTGTGCTCCTTCTCAGGGGTTTGGATCTGGAGAGAAGCCAGATGGAAAATTTCACAGCACCACAAACCCATATAATGCACTTAACACTGTATACTCAACAATATCAGGTAGTTATGAGGTGTATTCTCTGTAGCGAGATCACCACACACCTCATTTGCCTCTCTTCTGTCCCCTATTAGCCTGTCTCTTCTCTTCTCTTTTCTTCTACCTCCCTGCCTCTCCTTATCTTTCTTCCACACTGTTTTCCCTCCTCCTTACCCCATCCTTTGATCTCTCCCTGTCCATCTCTCCTCCCTCTCAGTTTCTCCTCTTCTTTTTTTGTTTTTATTGTTACTTGTTAAGCACTTACTATGCCAGTCACTGAATTAAGTTTGTTCCTCCTCTTTCTTCTCCCCTCCATTTCTTCCCCTGCTCAATTTCTTCCCTTCTCTATTTCTCCCCCATTTCCCTTCTCCTTCATTTCTCTCTGTGCTTACCCTCTACCTCCCTCCTCACTTTTGCCCTTACCTCTGCTCTCTAGTTTCAAAATTCCCTGGGTGTTTTTCCTCCCCTATAAGATGAGCTTTAGCAACCCTGATGCAAAGATACTTGGATGCCCAGAGAGTAATTACAGTTGGCATCAAGCCAAATCTGCTTTTGACATTCTGGCTCCAGTCGGGTCAGGTAACAGGAGTGACCAGTAAGGATACTCTCCTCCTTGACATACTGCCTTTCTACCCCAGAGTGCACGGCAAACCTGACCTGCTTGATCTTCTCAACTAAGCTCATAGGGAGCAGAGTAGAAAAGATGACCGCTCTTTCCCCCTTTGTCCCCGAGGAGACACAAAGACTTCCAGCAGTCAGGTGACCTTTCCCTTGACAAAGGGGGCAGTCAGTGGCAATGCTAGGTACAGAGCAGCATTCTCCCTGAATTGACCCTGGCTTCTCTCTGCCTCAGTTTCCTCAACCGTAAAATGGGGATTTCATACCTGTTCTCCCTCCTACTTAGACTGTGAGCCCCATGGGGGCAGGGATTCTGTCCAACCTAATTAACCTGTATCTACCCCAGTGTTTAAAACAGTGTTTGACATATAATAAGTGCTTAACAAATACCATAAAACAATCAAACACAAAGCTACTAGGAAATTGGCTGGGTGGTGCAGTGTCCCCTAGGTTACGCCAAAACCAGGCAAGGATTGACATAATCAGTGACATATATTGAGCGCTTAATTTTTTTTAATGGAATTTGTTAAGCATTTACCGTTCTGAGTGCTGGGGCAGATACAAGCTCACAGTCTTAATCCTCATTTTATAGATGAGGTCATTGAGGCACAGGGAAGTGAAATGCCCAAGGTCACAGAGCCAATAAGTGGTGGAGCCAGGACTAGAATCCAGATCTTTCTGTCTCCCAAGCCCAGGCTCTATCCATTAGGCTATGCTACTTTGTTCTAAGTACTTGGTGGAGTGTGATACAATGGAGTTGGTAGAAACGTTTCCTACCCACAACATTTAGAGTCTAGAGGAGGAGACCTGGGAGTGAAGAGGAGATGGCCACTGGAACATATCGGATTCAGTCACCACGACAGACAGATTTGCTCAGACCATCCCAATAATTTGATGCCTTTCTCCTTTTCTCTTTCTTCTGCCTTCAATCTTTCCATGTCCTGTGACTTCAATGTAGGAGCTCCTCACTTGCGTGCGAAAGAGAAAAGGCACCAGGATCTTGAAGCAACAGAGGCCCCTCCTGAATAATCCCCCAGGTGAAGCGAGAGAGCGTATGCTACTCCCCGCAGAAAGAACACAGTGAATGTTGTAAGTTCCAAATCATAAACATCTGCAGCAATCATTTGGTTTGCATTATCTGGGCTTGCGATGGGGCTTCAGTGAGCCTTTGATGGCAGGCATTCAATTTACTATCTTTTTTTGGGGGGGAAGGAAGAGAAATTCTTCTCTTTGTGTACCATCCACCTGGGCAGTGTCTATAACCTAGCTGAGGAGGAACAAGCAATAGAAGGGAGAATCCAGTGATAGTTTATCTCCGATGGTTGCAAAACCCTTCAAACTGTTGCACTTGAACAGTTATCAACTTTAGCACTGCCTCTTTCCACAGAGCACCTGAAGGTTTTCGACTGATCCTGGGATATGGTTGTCTTACCAAGATTTCTACCTAGGAAATAATAATAATAATAATGGTGGCATTTATTAAGCACTTACTATGTGCAAAGCACTGTTCTAAATGCTGGGGAGGTTACAAGGTGATCAGGTTGTCCCAACGGGGGGCTCACAGTCTTAATCCCCATTGTACAGATGAGGGAACTGAGGCCCAGAGAAGGTAAGTGACTTGCCCAACGTCACACAGCTGACAAGTGGCGGAGCTGGGATTTGGACCCATGACCTCTGACTCCAAAGCCCGGGCTTTTTCCACTGAGCCATGCTGTAATCTCTTCCTAGAAAGATTTCTGAGTCTCAAGGAACTTAAAGAGTCGGGGCCTATTCAGAATTAAAGATGGGCAAATTCATTCATTCAATCGTATTTATTGAGCGCTTACTGTGTGCAGAGCACTGTACTAAGAGCTTGGGAAGTACAAGTTGGCAACATATAGAGACGGTCCCTACCCAACAGTGGGCTCACAGTCTAGGGCAAATACCCTAATCCCGTATAATAACAGTATTTGTTAAATACTTACTTGTGTCAAGCACTGTTCTAAGGGCTGCGTGCCCCTTGCATTTGGATTTTCACTCATTACTCACCCCTCCCTAAGTCCCACAGCACTTAAGTACATAGCCTTAATTTATTTATTTATATTAATGCCTATCTTCCCCTCTAGACTGTAAGCTCTTTCTGTGCAGGGAACGTGTCTGCCAACTATGTTATATCGTACTCTCCCCAGCATTTATTACAGTGCTCTGCACACAGTAAGCACTTGATAAATATGATTGATTGCTGATTGACTGGTGTAGAGACAAGGTAATCGGGTTGGGTACCGTCCCTGTCCCACATGGGGCTCAGAGTCTAAGTAGAGGGGAGGACAGGTATTGAATCCCTATTTTACAGATGAGGGAACTGAGACACAGCAAGGAAATGTGACTTGCCCAAGGTCCCACAGTGGACAGGTGGTGGAGCCGGGATTAGAACCCAGTTCCTCTGGCCCCCAGGCCCATGCTGTATCCACTAGACTACATTGCTCCTCACTGCTTATGGTGTATCTCTGAATCAGAGCAGGCCTCCATTTGCCTTGCCATTCAGGCCCCACAGTAAGTCGGGAGATGAGGGGTGGATGAGCAAAGGAGGGGCATCAGTTGAGGAACTTGGAGGCTCACAGTTTAGGGGGTCTAGACGCCTCCCCCAACACACCCGGTTTAGTGTCCACATTGGTACTGGGACCCAAGGGCAGAGAGCCAAGCCCATCTCAGCCCACATTGGTCCTCTTCAGCTGTGCCAGCCTAGTCGGCCATTTACCGAGGACTTTCTTCTAGGGTGTTCATTCATGGGGGTAGTCCAGTTTTCCCGAGGTTATAGCATCACCCCTCAAGAGAGGTGCAGATTATTAGTCCCCTGCTTTCCCGAGGGAGAGGTGGTGGCAAAAAGAAGCGGGAAAACCTGGGGTGGGCAGCTCCTCTGAGGAAGCCTCTCTGAAGAATACAGCTGGCAGCCACAGGGCCAGGTGGTCCTTAGCCAGATCGTGGCTCAGAGGGTCTGCCGGGAGGTTGGAGGAGCTGTGGGCAAGCAGCATGGAGTGGGCCGGGGAGAAATGGGGAGCTCTGGCCAGGATATGGGAAAAGGTAGTCCCTTGGCAACCTCACTTTCCCTGGGACAAAGCTGGGGTGCCGAGGCCACGCCAAGGTTCATGCCATCAAAGCTGGCACGAGTCAGGCACCCACCTGCTCCAGGAGGAGAATTGGTGGGGGGGTGGCAGAGAAGCTTTTGGAGAGCAGAAATCAACCTTGACGAAGCCTTAAGATGGAAAATTGGGAATATGTGCTGAACTTTGGTAAATCCTCTAGACTGTAAGCTCGTGGGCAGGGAACTTGTCTGTTAATCTGTTATATTGTACTCTCCCAAATAATTAGCACAGTGCTTTGCACACAGTAAGCACTCAATAAATACAATTGACTGACTATGAACTAGGGGAAATGCTTGTACGAAAGGACAATGAAAGCTTATAGATTCATTCAACTTTCCCTGGTTAACTGATTCCTAAGTAAGACTTTTACAAGGCACATTAACTCCTTCAAGGCTTGCTTAACTTTTGCTATGCTCATCATATGTGACAGCAGGATAATGACATTTCAGTCAATCACAGGCAGCATGGTGTTATGGTAAAGAATGCCCTAGTTATCCGGTGTCAGTAGTAGTTGTAATACTTGACTCTGCTGCCTGGATCATTTTTCTACAAATGGTTCAGTCCATGCTTCCCCAGTCCTCAAAAGCCTCCGGTGGTTGTCCATCCACCTCGGCATCAAACAGATGCTCTTTACCATAGGCTTTTAAACACTCTGTCACCTTGCCCCCTCCTACCTTACTTCACTGATTTCCAAGTCACTCAGTCCACACATTTCACTGCTCTAATGTCAGCCTACTCTCTGGGCCTTAATCTCATCCATCTCATCATTGACCTCCCACCCACATCTTGCCTCTGGCTTGGAATGCCCTCCCTTTTCATTTCCAATGGACAATCACTCTCCCCAATCCCAAAGCCTTATTAAAAGCCCATCTACTCCAAAAGGCTTTCCCTGACTAAGCTCTCATTTCCTCTTCTCCCACTCCCTTCTGTGTTGCCCTTCCACTTGGATTTGCATGCTTTATTCACCCCTTCCTCAGCCCCACAGCACTTATGTACATAACTGTATTTATTTATATTAATGTCTGCCTCCCCTTCTAGACTATAAGATCACTGTGGGCAAGGAATTTATCATCATCATCATCAATCGTATTTATTGAGCGCTTACTATGTTCAGAGCACTGTACTAAGCGCTTGGGAAGTACAAATTGGCAACATATAGAGACAGTCCCTACCCAACAGTGGGCTCACCAACTCTGTTATACTCTCCCAAGCGCTTAGTATGGTGCTCTCATGCACAGTAAGTGCTCAATAAACACAATTGATTGATATGTAGGAGTAGCCATTATTGAGCACCAGACCGTCTTGAAGTAGCTTCCACCTTCAGTCTGTTTTTCTTTCCCCTGCTCTTTGTTTTCACTGTGTTCACAAATCCCAGGTATTTAATGGAGTTTGCAAAGAAGTACCTGTAGAATAGACCATCAGATGCCCCAGTATAGGCAAAGTAATTAAGCAATCCTTCCACAAACTTAGTGGGTAAAGAAACCAGAGAGAGGAAAAAAAAGTTCAATTCAAATTAGTTGCTCCAGTTCTGAGGCTCCCGTCTCTCACTGCCAAACTACATTTTTCTTGGGGGCTTCCCAGTTTTCTCTGGAAATTTGGAAATGACTAGCTTTTCATAATCTGAGTGTGTTTTTATGACATTGAGATCATATTTTCCCCTTGTTCCAGTACAGTTTCTGCCCCAAAGCCAGTTCCATGGAATGCCATGACAGCAGAAGAAAATCCAGTTTCAACGAAAGATTTCTGTTTGCAATGAAGACAGGGTTAGTTTCTAGTGGCTGAAGGAAGATCCAGACTCTCACTGAAGACAGACTATTTTTCACCCTCCCAAGTCCTTGCAGACGTTGTCTAAGTGTGGGTCCTTTTCCTACTTCCCGTTTTCCTCCGCACAAACCTGCATAGTTTGCAGAGTTTTCTGGTTCCACGCCAGGAAAAGTCAAAGATTGGAGATAGGGTAGTACCAACTGACACAGGAAGAAGATATGTGTGAGGGGTGGAACTTTCTGAGGAAGCTTGAACAAATGTCTCTCCTCTCCACCCTTCCCATGGGTTTGTTCAATAATGATAATAACAATAATAATATTTGTTGAGCACTTACTGTGTGTCAAGTACTATTCTAAATGCAGGGAGAAGTACAAGATCATCAGGTCAGACACAGCCCCTGTTCCACATGGGGCTCACAGTCTATTTAGGAGGGAATACAGGTACCAAATCCACATTTTACAGATAAGCAAGGAATCGGTCATCAATTCATTGTAATTATCGAGCACTTCCTGAGTGCAAAATACACTGTTCTAAGGCTTGGGAGACTAGAGAAGAAGCAAGACATGGATTCCGTATCCTCAAGGAGCTGACGATCTCTAATTGTTGAGGCAGACAGACAAAACGTTCTTACAAAAAGTAGTAGCAAGAGGAAGAGCAAATAATGATAATTGTTGTGTTTGTTAAGTATTTATTTTGTGACAAGTGCAGACACACTTCCAATCAGGGCCCCCAGAATAAAGGGAAGGGAGAAGGGTACTGAATATCAGAGTCCTAGTAGACTGTACCCTCTTTGTGTGTACCAACTCCATTTTATTGTACTCTCCTAAGTGCTTAGTACAGTGCTCTGCACACTGATTGATTGAATCCCCATTTTACAACATAATTTTGAATGAGTCAAAGAAATGATGAATGATAATGATGAAATAGCTGAATAAATAGTTGAATATACAAATGAATGTGACTATGAACATGAGTGCTGAGGATAACTTCAAAATGCATCGGTGCTCAGGGCAACTGTTGAATTGGCCCATTTAAGGTATTTTGAATGAATCAGGGAAGGGTTCTCAGAGAGTAGGATTTTAGGAGGCTTTAAGTACTGGGAAATCTATGGCTGGGTAGATTTTGTTGGGGAGGGAGGCTTCAAAGGCAGGAGGTTTGAGAGTGAGGCACGGATGGATGATGATCTTGGGAGGAGGGAAACTGTGAGAGATGGGGAGACCCAAGCAAAGAAATCCTAAATACGAGGTGGCGAAAGCTAGTCAAGAGTCTCTATGTGACCCCCTATTTTCACGGTCACTTCTCAAACCCAGGGCCTGCCCCTGGGACAACCCCTCTGGGATCAAGCAGGTGATGAAATGTTTTCATTGCTTGCCTGCGGGCAGATAGAATTAGCACTCATAGACGTGAAGCTTGTCCTTAGGGAGCTTATGATCTAGCAGGGAGATGGGCACTAAAATAAATTACAGATTGGAGGAAGCAATACAGTGAAAGATATAATAAGCGCTTAACAAATACCGTTATTATTTTTATTGTGTGCTAAACACTGGAGTAGATTATGAAATAATCAAATGGGTCACAGTTCTTGTCCCAGGCAGGGTTCACAGTCTAGGAGTCAAGGAGAACAGGTATTTTCCCCCCATTTTACAGTTGAGGAGACTGAGGCACAGAGCTATTAAGTGATTTAAGTCACAGCAGGCTTGTGGTGGAACCGGGATTAGAACCCAGTCCCCTCCCCCGCCTCCCAGCCCCATGACCCTTCCACCAGGCCACACTCTCACTCAGGTGAGCCCCCAAGTGAGAGGAAGTGCTGAAGTGGGAGGTCGAGGGAAACGTGAGTTGGGGAGATGAAAAATTAATCCGCAAAGGCCTCCTGGAAGAGATGTGATTTCCGAAAGGCTTTGAAGATGAGGAGAGCGGTGGTCTCGTGGAGATGAAGGGGGAAGGAGGTGGAGGCAGAAGGGAGAGCAAAGAGGTCAGTGGCGGGAGAAATGAGAAGGAAGTCCAGTGAGTAGATTGGCTTAAGAAGAACAAAGAGTGCAAGCTGGGTTGTAATGTGAAGGGAGCAAGGATAAGTGGGCAAGTGAGCTGATTGAGCGCTTCAAAGTCGGTAGTCAAGAGTTCATAATAAGTTCATGCTCTTCCCATTGTGGATATTAAAGGCATTAGCCCTTTGGCGCTTGAAATACTGGCGATCGAAAGGCCAGGGGCACTTTATTCTTGGAGAGCAGTTTAAGCCTAGATAGCCATAAAACGGGTTTCCCTTAAGGCCCCTTCCGAAACGGTAGAACGATCCCAATCTGAACTTATCACAATCCCCTTCGCCGAGGGTTCGTAGGTGAGGTATAGAGGGTGCGTTTGCGTGTGTGTGTGTGTGTGTGTGTGTGTGTGTGTGTGTGTGTGTGTGTTTCAGCTTCCTGTGTGAGGGATCCGTCCACCTCATAGGGCCCCTGTGAAGGCAGGGCTCTGTGCTTTGTAGGAGCCGGATCTGGCTGGCCGAGGGTGAGAGAGTTGCCAGCCAGCTAAGAGAAGAATTCCTGAAGTGACTTTAGTCCTCCACGTGGTGAAAAAGCCTCACGGCAACTGGGCAACTCTCCCATCTGCCTCCTCAAAGATAAGTCCCTCCGGACCCTGGGGGCTACATGATGTCCTACCCAAAGGATTCTTATTTCTTGGCTAGGAAATGGCAGGGATTCCTCCCCCGCCCCCCTTCTCCTTTCTCATTTCAGAGGTTTGCAGCATCCAGGGCTGTTGGGCTCGTAGCGGAAGCTGTTCCATCCCTCCCTGTTTCCTCACCGTCGACACTCGTGTTCACTTCCACAGCGGAAGGGGAAGGGTTAATACGTTACATCCACCTGGAAATGGTCTTTTCCCACAAAAGCGCGGTTTGCATTTGGGTGAGATATATTTCGTAAAGGAGCAAGAGATGGGAGCAAATGCAGTGGGCTGACTGGCCTCTGTGCAGTGGGAGTGGGAAAGGTTAGAGTCCAGGACTCAATCACTCAGTGGTGTTTATTGAGCGCTTACTCTGTGCAGGACGCTAGGAGGGAATAATAGAGTTAATAGATTTGATCCCTTCTCTGAAGAAGCTTGCAATCTAGGGGTGGGAGAGACAGCGATCAAATAAAATTTAAGTAGGAGAAAGTAGTAGAGTACGAAAGTGTATACGATAGTGCCGCGGGGACTGTATAAGTACTCCAGTGAGTAGGTGGCCGGAAGTGATAAAAAGGCAGCTGGGAGAGGATGGAGAGATGAGCGATTTGTCAGGAAAGACTTCCTGCAGGAGATGCAATTTTAGAAGGGCTTTGAAAATGGGGAGTGTGGTGGTTTTTCGCATGTGGAGAGGAAAGGAGTTCCAGTCCAGGAGGGCGTGAGAGAGAGGTCAGTGGTGGGAGAGACGAGAATGAGACACAGTGAGTAAACTGGCTTGAGAGGAGCAAAATGTATGAGCTGGGCTGTAGCAGGGGAAGGGATGGGATAAGGAGGGAGAGAGTCAACTAAGTGTCTTAAAGCTGATGGTCAAGAGTTTCTGCTTGCTGCAGAGAGGAATGGACAGCCATTGGAGGTTTTTTAGGAGGGGGGAGATGTGCACAGGATGATGCTTTAGAAAAATCCCCCGGTACAGCCGAGTGAAATATGGACTCAAGAGGGGGAGAGGCTGGAGGCAGGGAGGTCAGTGAGGAGGCTGGGATTTGAGCCGTGCTGGGACCCACGCGTTGACTGTTTGGATGAACAGGAAGGGACGGATGATGGTGTTGTCATGAAGACAGAACTGATGGGATTTGGTGACTGAATATGCCGGTTGAAAGAGAGAGATGAGTCAAGAAGAGGCAAAATAGGGACTTGAGAGACAGTAAGGGCAGTGGTAGTGTCAACTGTGGTGGTGAAGATTTGCAGATGTTTCCTTAGAGAGAAATGATCCCATCTTGTGCCTTTTATGAGTGCAAGAATTGCCCTTTGCATGCAAATCCCAAATCCTCTTTCTCTTCAGGGAAGCTGCTTTAGATGGGGGAATTTGATCTCCCCTAGAAAGCGGTGGGTTGTGCTGCTCTAAACTGCATTCTGTGGTCTACGAAGTGAGAGCTGAATTTCCAGTCCCTAGTGTAGGGGAATTACGTGCACACTAGTGCATACGCCAACAAGAACCGTGTGGGAAACTCCCTACCTGCCATCAGTTCATTATCAGTGGTCCAATTTGCCTTTTGTGCCCCTAGACTGTCCTCTTCTGTGAGTTCAGAGAGAGGGCTGTGGAGGCGGTTAAAGGTGGCTGGGATGAACTCGCAGAATTGGTTCTTTTTCCTCCCCTCCTTTTCTTTGGGCAAGTCTGCCTGCCCTTGGAGAATTTCAGGCTGGCAGGAACTTAGCTGGCTGCTAAATGGGTCTATGGGATGTAATGGCAGGGTCACTGAGCCGGAAGGCATGACACCGGGGTTCTAGTTTTTTTTTCAGCCTCATCATCATCATCAATCGTATTTATTGAGCGCTTACTATGTGCAGAGCACTGTACTAAGCGCTTGGGAAGTACAAATTGGCAACACATAGAGACAGTCCCTACCCAACAGTGGGCTCACAGTCTAAAAGGGGGAGACAGAGAACAAAACCAAACATACCAACAAAATAAAATAAATAGGATAGATATGTACAAGTAAAATAAAGAAAGAAATAAATAGAGTAATAAATATGTACAACCATATATACAGGTGCTGTGGGGAAGGGAAGGAGGTAAGATGGGGGGATGGAGAGGGGGCTCGGGCTTGCTGCTTGACCCTGGACAAGTGACAACCTCTCTGGGCCTCAGATTCCTCATCAGTAAAATTGGCATTAGAATCTGAGCCACTCCCTGCTTCTCCAAATGTTTTGAGGACAAGATAAGACACCGACATGATCACACACCGAAAAAGACCGACACGCTCTATCATGGGGGTTGTGGGTATAACACAAAACCCCATGGGAAGGAAAAATTGCACTGTAGAACCTGCCCCGTCACACGATATAAGCTGTTTCTTCCAACACCACGGCCTGCCGAATTCAAACAGGCTGGCATTGTCAAGCCAGAGAGCCTTCTTTCCCTAATAGTGTTCTAGTCAAACCGTATGGTAAAATTGCGTTTTTAGGAGTTTTTTGTATTTTTAAAATTGTAGTTGTTTAGAACATGGTGTGCCATGCGCTGTCCTAAGTGCCGAGTTAGATATGACCTAATCAGGTTGGACACAGTCCCTGTCCCGCATGGGGCTTGCAGTCTTAATCCCCATTTCCCATTTCACAGATGAGGTAACTGAAGCCCAGAAAAGGTAAGTAACTTGCCCAAGGTCACACAGCAGACAAGTAGTGGAGCTGGACTAGAACCCAGGCCCTCTGACTTCCAGGCCTGTGCTCTATCCACTGGGTCAGGCATAATAATAATAATAATAATAATAATAATAATAATAATAATAATAATGGCATTTGTTAAGCGCTTACTATGTGCAAAGCACTGTTCTAAATGCTGGGGGGATACAAGGTGATCAGGTTGTCCCCGGGGGGCTCACAGTCTTAATCCCCATTTTACAGATGAGGTAACTGAGGCACAGAGAAGTTAAGTGACTTGCCCAAAGTCACACAGCTGACAGTTGGCGAAGCTGGGATTTGAACCCATGACCTCTGACTCCAAAGCCCGGGCTCTTTCCACTAAGCCACGCTAGCAGCCTGGCCTAATGGATAGAGCACAGTCTACCCAGAATCAGAAGGTCCTGGGTTCTAATTTGAGCTCCACCATTTGTGTTGTGTGACCTTGGGCAAGTCACTTCACTTCTCTTTACCTCATCTCGGCTTCAAGGCTGTCCATCCCCTCGCCCACTCCTACCTCACCTCCCTTCTCTCCTTCTCCAGCCCAGCCCACACCCTCCGCTCCTCTGCCGCTAATCTCCTCACCGTGCCTCGTTTTCACCTGTCCCGCTGTCGACCCCCAGCCCACGTCCTCCCCCTGGCCTGGAATGCCCTCCCTCCACACATCTGCCAAGCTAGCTCTCTCCCTCCCTTCAAAGCCCTACTGAGAGCTCACCTCCTCCAGGAGGCCTTCCCAGACTGAGCCTCCTCCTCCCTCTCCCCCTCCTTCTCCTCCCCACAGCACCTGTATATATGTATATATGTTTGCATGTATTTATTACTCTATTTATTTTATTTGTACATATTTACTCTATTTTATTTTGTTAATATGTTTTGTTTTGTTCTCTGTCTTCCCCTTCTAGACTGTGAGCCCACTGTTGGGTAGGGACTGTCTCTATATGTTGCCAACTTGTACTTCCCAAGCGCTTAGTACAGTGCTCTGCACACAATAAGCACTCAATAAATATGATTGAATGAATGAATGAATGAATCTGTAAAATGGGGATTAAGATTGTGAGGTCCATGCAGGACAGGGACTGTGTCCAACCTGACAACCTGAGAGCTCACCTCCTCCAGGAGGCCTTCCCAGACTGAGCCCCCTCCTTCCTCTCCCCCCCATCCCCACCGCCTTACCTCCTTCTCCTCCCCACAGCACCTGTATATGTGTGTGTGTGTGTGTGTGTGTGTGTTTGTTTGTACATAGTTATTACTCTATTTTACTTGTACATATTTATTCTATTTATTTTATTTTGTTAATATGTCTTGTTTTGTTGTCTGTCTCCCCCTTCTAGATTGTGAGCCCGCTGTTGCGTAGGGACCGTCTCTATATGTTGCCAACTTGCACTTCCCAAGCGCTTAGTACAGTGCTCTGCACACAGTAAGCACTCAATAAATACGACTGAACGAACGAACCTGGTATCTACCACATAGCTTAATACAGAACCTGGTACATAGTATGTGCTTAACAAATACCATTAAAAAAACAGGGTAAAGGAAAGCCCTCTCAGCTTGAGCAGTGAGTCTGAGTGGCCGCATCATGGGAGAGGATACCTTCAACTATGAGAAACCTTGCAAACCCTCTGTGGTTTTGAAGTCTGGCTTAAAGTGTGAATGAATCTGGCCTCGACCCCCAAAGATTTAGTAATGCTGAGCCCTTTCTCCGGGAAACAGTTAGGGCTGGAGCTGAGGCAGGCAGTTGAAGCCATCCAAATCACATGGTTCATTTGGGCTATTTCTCATTTATGTGGGAAGCCTCCAGAAAGATGTTGGGAATATTCCGAGAGTGGTGTTATCTTGGCATTATCCTTGAATCCTCTTTCTCATTCAACCCACATGTTCACTCTATCACTAAATCCTGTCTGTTTGACCTTCACAAATCACTAAAATCCACCCTTTACTCTCCATCCAAATTCCTACCGTGTTAATCCAAGCACTTATCCTCCTATCCCTCCTTGATTACTGTCTCAGCCTCCTTGCTGACCTCCCTGCCTCCTGTCTCTCCCCGCTCCAGTCCATCCTTCACCCTGCCACCCGAATCATTTTTGTCCAGAAACGCTCTGGACATATTACTCCCCTCCTCAAAAACCTCCAATGGCTACCGATCAATCTGCGCATCAAGCAGAAACTCCTCACCCTGGGCTTCAAGGCTCTCCATCACCTCGCCCCCTCCTACCTCACCTCCCTTCTCTCCTTCTACTGCCCAGCCCGCACCCTCCGCTCCTCCACCACTAATCTCCTCACTGTACCTCGCTCTCGCCTGTCCCGCCATCGACCCCCGGCCCACGTCATCCCCCGGGCCTGGAATGCCCTCCCTCTGCCCATCCGCCAAGCTAGCTCTCTTCCTCCCTTCAAGGCCCTGCTGAGAGCTCACCTCCTCCAGGAGGCCTTCCCAGACTGAGCCCCTTCTTTCCTCTCCCCTCGTCCCCCTCTCCATCCCCCCGTCTTACCTCCTTCCCTTCCCCACAGCACCTGTATATATGTATATATGGTTGTACATATTTATTACTCTATTTATTTATTTATTTTACTTGTACATTTCTATCCTACTTATTTTATTTTGTTGGTATGTTTGGTTCTGTTCTCTGTCTCCCCCTTTTAGACTGTGAGCCCACTGTTGGGTAGGGACTGTCTCTATGTGATGCCAATTTGTACTTCCCAAGCGCTTAGTACAGTGCTCTGCACATAGTAAGCGCTCAATAAATACGATTGATTGATTGATTGATTGATTTTTCTACAGAAATGTTCAGACCGTGTTTTCCCCATTCTTCAAGAACCTCCAGTGGTTGTCCATCCACCTCCACATCAAACAAAAGTTCCCTACCATCGGCTTTAAAGCACTCAATCACCTTACCCCTCCTACTTCACCTCAAGACTCTGCCACTACAATCCACCCCACACACTTCACTCTTGTAATGCCAACCTTCTCACTGTACCTCGCTGTTGTCTATCTCACCACCAACTTTGCACCCTTGTCTTACCTTTAACCTGCAACAGCCCCACTCCTCATCTCCGACGGACAATGATTCTCCCCACCTTCAAAGCCTTATTGAAGGCACATCTCCTCCAAGAGGCCTTCTCTAAGTCCTCATTTCCTCTTTTCCCACTGCCTTATGCATCTCCCTTGCTTGTTCCCTTCATTCACAACCACCACCACCCCCGGCCCCCACCCCAAATCCTATAGCACTTAGGTACATATCCATAATTTATACTAATGTCTGTCTCCTCCTCTAGACTGTAAGCCCATTGTGAGCAGGAAATGTATCTGTGATATTGTTGTGTTGTACTCTCCCAAGTGCTTAGAGCAGTGCTCTACACACAGTAAGCAGTCAATAAATACGATTGATTGGTACTTTCCACCTGACAGTGTTCTGTAAAGGGGAGCATTCTCACAACCTATTCATAGTCTGCTCAGCTGGTAGGTCATTACTCTAGCCATTGTACAGGTACCTTGGTATTTCCTCAAGAAGACAACAAAATATCGAGCGGGTGGCGTCCTGTCGGCCACAGTGACAATACAAACTAGAACCGTTTCTAGTTAGTCGTATTTATTGAGCACTTACTGTGTGCAGAGCACTGCACTAAGCACTTGGGAGACATCTTCAGGGATTCTCAAATTGTTTAACAACAACTTCCTGAATGCCACCACCTCCTCTTTAATAACTGGGAAGGAATCTTCCTGGGAAATTGAGGCACTTGGCAGTAAGATTCCCAGCAGTCGTTTCTTCCTCTTTTTTTTACAAACAGAAGAGTGAAGGAGGGAAAAAATTAAAAATAGCTGACCGATCCTTTTAGCATCTGACTCCATGGGGATGGCGGTTACCTCAGCTTCTGAGCTTGACTACCAGGCGTGCTTTTCCCGAGTCTCTGATAACAACCTGAGCGTTTCCTGTCATGGCCGAAGAAACAAAATGGTGGTTCTCTGCCCTATTATCTCATTGAAGCTTGTCTTCTCCCAGTCCTTCCTCCAGCCAGTAACCCTGCTCCCTTTTATTCCTGATGCCCATGATGAAAATTGGGCCCCTATGCTCTTGGGTGTGAGGAGAGAGGGTGGAGAAGGGTAAATTTGGCACTGTCTCTTCCCAGCCTCTGAGGTGCCATTAAGTTAATTATGGTGGCAAACTGCTCAACTTCCTCTCAGGAAGTTACTTAGCAGAAGAGAACCAATGGAGTCTTGTCTGTTCCAGGTTTGTTAGCAGCCTAGTCAATTATTGGTGAAGTAATTGACTAAATGGGACCCCTGTGGCCAAAATGAAGGATTTGCCTTCCCACTGGTGGGAACTGGTTGATTATATTAAATGATTCAGAAAGTTTCTTTCCAATTGGAGAAGACCAGAACCCTGGAATGTGCATTCTGGGAGAATGGTAAAAAAATATTCCTACTCGTAGGATTGAGTTAGGAATGATACCACCACTATTCATATAGGCATATATAGATAAATGTAAATAAACTAGCCTCTTTATTTCCTCCTTCTGCCCTCCCCTTGGCATCAACTATGCACTTGGCTACGTACTCCTTAGGCACCTTGATACTCACCCCAGCCTCACCTTACTTACATAATTTCCCAAGTGCTTAGTACAGTGCTCTGCACACAGTGAGTGCTCAATAAATACGATTGAATGAATGAATGAATGAATGAATAAATACTCTCATACTCTGCTATTTCCCCTATCATTATCTATTTTAATGTCTGCTTCTCCCTGTAGATTGTAAGTTCATTGTGGGCAGAGATCGTTTCTGCCAATCCTGTTACATTGTACTTTCCCAAGTGCTTCGTACAATGCTCTGCACACAGTAAGCGCTCAACAAAATACCATTGATTGATTGGTAGATAGGTGATGAGGTGGGTGGATAGATGCACATGTGTCTGGCCTTTGTATTAAGATGGCCCTGCTGAAGGCAAGAGTGGGCAAGCTAATCCATTCTCCACTGTTGGCAGCTATATTTGTCCTTGGCTCCATTGTTACATTGGTCACCTGAAGGGTTCGTCACTATTTTCAAGGCAGGCTGTTAGTCTCCCAAACAGACCATAATCTTGGCTAAAGGACTACAACCCCTTTCACTGTTGTCATCATCATCCTCTGTCGCTATCTCGTCTTATGTGTACAGAGCCTTGAGCTAGGGGCCTGGACACAATCAATCCATGGTTTTTACTGAGCACTTATGAGCACTGTACTAAATGGCTTGGGAGAGAACAGTACAACAGAGTTAGCAGACACGTTCCCTGCCCATAATGAGCTGTGAGCCCCATATGGGACAGAGACTGTGTCCAACCTGATTAGCTTGTATCTACCCCAGCGCTTAGAACATTGCTTGACACATAGTAAGCACGCAACAAATACCATCATTATTGTTATCTTCCCATCTGGACAGATGTGATGTTCCTCCACCCAGGACTCCCTGTGGTATCTCATTCAGGCTTCGCCTTCCTACGTCACCTGGCTTCTCTCCTACTCTAACTCAGCCCCACACTTCACTCCTCTGCCAACCTACTCACTGTATGTACCTCAATCTCATCTATCTTGCTGCTGACCTCTCACGCACATCCTAGAACGCCCTCCCTCCTCATATCCCGCAGACAATTACTCTCCTCCCCGCTTCAAAGCCTGATAGAAGGCACATCTCCAAGAGGCCTTCCCTGACTAAGCCCTCCTTTCCTCTTCTCCCACTCCCTTCTGCAATGCCCTGACTAGCTCCCTTTATTCGTCCCCCACCCTGCCCCACAGCACTCATGTCCCTATCTGCAATTTTTTTCTATTAATATCCGTCTTCCCCTCGACTGTAGGCTTGTTGTGGGCAGGGAATGTATCTGTTGTTCCCCTGTACACTCTCAACCGCTTAGAACAGTGCTCTGCACACAGTAAGTGCTCAATAAATACGACTGGCAGACTGAGCAGTTGGCCGTTTTGCCAAGTTATGCTCTGCCCCCTTTCTCCCTTCCAGACTGGGGAGCTTCCAGAGACTTGAAAAGTTGTTATTTCTCCAGGGCTCGACTCCAAGCCTTTGATCTACACAGGCTTAATGCCCAGGGTGCTACAAGTTGCTACCGGTCATGAGCAGTGTAAAACCAAACCTGCAGACGAAGAGGGTGGGGGCACTTTCCGTTACCACCAGTTTAGGAATCTTGCCTTGTTTTCTCCGCCTCCCTTTCATTTTCTCCTCTGCGTCCCAGTCGTCCTCGTCTCCGGCCCCCACCTCACCCGAGCAGGAGGCCGGAAGCCTGGGTGCCATTGTTTAGGCGGGGGCCAACAATTGTCTGAACAAGCAGGCGGTTTCTTCTGTTTTTTCCTTGGCCGACTCCAAAGCTCCCTCGGCTTCTAGCTGCCGAGGCCCTGTTTAAGGACTCCCGGCCTGCAGCATATTGGCCGGAACAGAGGAGGGTACAGAAGAGGTGAGAAAAATAATAATAATTGTGGTACTTACAGTCTATTTTAGACGGTAAGCATGCTGTGGGCAAGGATCTTGGCTACAGCTCTGTATTGGACTCTCCCAAGTGCTTAATACAGTGCTCTGCAAAGAGTAAGTGCTCAATAAATTCTATTGATTAATGGATTGGTATTTATTAATGGCTTAGAGTGTGTCCAGCAATGAACTAAAAGCTGGGGCAAGATAATCAGGACCCAAATGGGACTCACAGTCTGAGTAGGAGGGAGAACTGGTATGGAATCCCTGTTTTGCAGATGAGAGAACTGAGGCACAGAGAACTGTGGCTTCCCAGAGACATGCCCTCCCTGGGGGAATATCAGCTCTGCCCCGGAACTACAACAGCCTATGGAGTACATGCTGGAGTGTGATTAGTCTTATTATCATTATTATTTATTAATAATCATAATAATGATAATTGTGGTATTTATTAAGTACTAATATGTACCAAGAACTATATTCAGTTTTGGGATTGACTCATTATAAGCAGAGCTCTAGTGGATAGAGCACAGACCTGGGTTCTAATCCCAGTTCTGCACTTGTCTGGTGTGTGACCTTGGGCAAGTCACTTCACTTCTGTGTGCCTCAGTCATCTGTAAAAACAGGATTAAGACTGTGAGTCCCGTGTGGGACAGAGACTGTGTCTAACCTGATTAGCTTAGACCCAGAGCTTAGTACAGTGGCTGGCACATAGTAAGTGCTTAAAAAATACCATTAAAAAAAAAAAGTCAGACACTGTCCCTGTCCCACGTGAGGCTCCATGTCAAAAAGGAAAAGAGAAGACGTTTTGAATCCCCATTTTACAGATGAGGAAACTGAGACACAGAGGTTTCTGACCTACCCAAGTTCATAAAGCAGGAAAGTGGTGGAGCTAGAATTAGAACTCAGATCTTCTGACCCCTAAGCCAGTGCTGTTTCCACTAGGCTAGCTCAGGAAACGTGAGGAGGTAGGATTTTCTGAGGAACAAGATTAGCTTCTCCCCCAGTTAAGAAGCTTGGGGTGTGGAAGCTCTGGAGTTGGTGGTACTGGGGAGAAATTTGGGAGGGCAAAGAGGGGCTGCTGAGCTGACAAACAGGGAATGGAGCTGGGCAGGGCAGCCTTTCCTGTTGACTAGTCAGGGCTGGGCACCGAACAATGCAACTGGCAGATGAGCAGCCTGCCCCCTCCTCTCTGTCTGTCCAAGAACTTTGCTCACCCTTTGCCTCCTTTCCTTTCTCTTTATTATCATGATTGTGGTATGTAATAATAATAATAATAATGGCATTTATTAAGCACTTACTATGTGCAAACCACTGTTCGAAGTGCTGGGGAGGATACAAGTTGATCAGGTTGTCCCATGAGGGGCTCACTGTCTTAATCCCCATTTTACAGATGAGGTAACTGAGGCACAGAAAAGTTAGGTGACTTGCCCAGAGCCACACAGCTGACAAGTGGTGGAGCAGGGATTTGAACCCATGACCTCTGACTCCCAAGCCTGTGCTCTTTCCACTGAGCCACACTGCTTGTACTAAGGCAGGCCCAGAGGGGTGAAGGGACTTACCCAAGGTCACACAGTGGAACAGTCGTAGATATAGGTTTTGAACCTGTGTCTACTGACTCGCAGGTTCAGGCTCTTCCCACTAGACCCTGCTGCCCTGCCGTGGGCAGGGAATGTGTCTGTTTATTGTTGTATTGTACTCTCCTAAGCACCTAGTACAGTGCTCTGCACACAGTAAGCGCTCAATAAATACCATTGAATGAGTTACTAACCTCCGCATCAAACAGGAACTCCTCACTAGTGGCTGTAAAGCATTCAATCACCTTGCCCCCTCCTACCTTGAGTCATTGCTCTCCTACTATAACAATAATAATGACAGCATTTATTAAGCACTTACTTTGTGCCAAGCACTGTTCTAAGCACTGGGGTGGTGACAAGGTGATCAGGTTGTCCCACAGGGGGCTCACAGTCTTAATCCCCATTTTACAGATGAGGTCACTGAGGCACAGAGAAGTTAAGTGACTTGCCCAAAGTCACACCGCTGACAATTGGTGGAGCTGGGATTTGAACCCATGACCTCTGACTCCAAAGCCCTCTTTCCACTGAGCCACGCTGCTTCACTACAACCCAGCCCGCACGCTTGGCTCCTCTAATGCCAACCTACTCACTGTACCTCAATCTCATCTTGCTCGCTGCCGAACTCTCGCCCACATCCTGCCACTGGCCTGGAACACACTCCCTCTTCATATCTGATGGATGATTACTCTCCCCACCTTCAAAGCTGAATTAAAAGCACATCTCCAAGAGGTCATCCTTGACTAAGCCCTCATTTTATCTTCTCCTGTTCCCTCCTCAGTCGTCCTTGCATTTGGATTTCCTCCCGTTTTTCACCCTTCCCTCAGCCTCAGAGCACTCAAGTACTTATCTGTAATTTACTGACTTATATTAACGACTGTCTCCCCCTCTAGACTGTAAGCTCATTGTAGGCAAGGATTGTGACTACCAACTCTGTTATATTGTACTCTTCCGAACGCTTAGTACAGTGCTCTGTACACAGCAAGCATCCAATAAATATGATTGACTGATGGATTAGTTCCCATTTTACAGATGAGGTAACTGAGGCCCGGAGAAATTCAGTGACCTGACCGAGATCACACAGCAGACAAATGGTAGAGCCGGAATTAAAACCCAGGTCCTAGGCCCCTGCTCTTTCCACTCGGTCACGCTGTTTCTCATTTCATTTAAGATCCTGCTAATCAATGCATCTTCCCAGCCAGGCATTGAAGCCAGGAGCAAAAATTTTGCAAACATTGATCCGACTGCTTTTTCCCCTTCACTAAAGTCAAGTGCTCAGAGGATGAGTACTTGTGTTTTTTAAGGACAGGTTACAGTCACTATGCCTGACTCAATTCGGCTGCTTTTGGTAATTTCTGGTGGGAGTCACAGGATCTTTTTCTATCCTCTCAGATTAAACCAAAGCCAAATATGCCATCAGCTGTTTTCTTACAAAACAGCTTGCCCATCCAGTTTTTAGCAGTGAATATTTTGGCGGTTGCACTCTTTCTTACGGCAAAAAGCGCTCCCCAGAAGATGCTAATCAATTGAGCCTTTGTTGAGCACCTGCTATGTACAGAACAGTGTACTAAACGCTTGAGGGAGTACGACAGAACTGGGAGACACAGGTTCTTCCACCGAAGAGCTTACAGTCTGTTAGGGGTGGCAGATTCTGAAATAAATTCGAGGTAGGATGAATTGCTAATCAACATGTGATATCTGTTGAATGCTTACCCCGTGTAGAGCACTGTAGTAAGTGTTTGGGAGAATACAACATTGTTGGTAGACATGCTCCCTGCCCACAGAGAGCTTCCAGTCCTGAGAGTGTAAGATAGATTTATTAAGTGCCACAGGCAGGTAAGAGTACTTACACAATGCAGAAATGGTGAATTGGCGGTTGAAGGAATAACAGTTGGGGAAATTCCCGCCTAAAGTCCTGAATGAAATGAATGGCCTCTCCTCATGTTGGCTCTTGGCTTTGCCTGCCAAGGAGTGGGGTGGCACTGTGGTCTAGTGAATAGAGCACAAGTGTGGGAGTCAGGAGGATCTGGCTTCTAATCCTGGTTCTGCCACTTGCCAGCTGTGTGAACTTGGGCAAGTCACTTCACTTCTCTGGACCTCAGTTACCCCATCTGTAAAACGGGGATTAAGATCGTGAGCCCCATCTGGGACAGGGACTGTGTCCAACCTGGTTGTTGTATCTTGTAGCTTCCCCAGAGCTTAGAATGCAGCTTGACACATAGTAAGAGCTTAAAAATGCCATTAAAATAAAAAACCCTCAGCTGCAGGTATGGGATGGGAGAATCAGATAGTAATAACTGTGGTATTTGTAAAGCTCTCACTATGTCCCAGGCACTGTACTAAGCGCTGGTGTAGATACAAGATAAGTTGGGCACAGTCCCTGTCCCACATGGGTTCACAGTCTGAGAAAAAGCACAGGCATTGAGTCCCTATTTTACAGATGAGATAACAGAGGTACGGTGAAGGGACTTGCCTGAGGCCACACAGTAGACAAGAGGCGAAGCCAGGATTAGAACTCGGGCTCTCCGACTCCCGTTCAGGAGACACAAAACATCCGGGACGCAGGGGGATTTTCTGGATGGTGTGAAATCCTGATTTTCTCAATTCAGAGGGTGCCCCTGGCCTTTGAGAACCAAGTCCCCCTAGGTGACACCGAGGTGTCACTGGAGAGATATCCCTGTTTGCTCCCGAGAGATAGGGTTGAAAGATAATGGTAGCAACACTGGCGTTTATAAGGAATTTTAGGGCTGGCAGTCCCCTGTGTGGATGACACGCCACTATTAGCAACCATTAAATCAATGGAAAGCATTTTGCAAGCAAAGGAAAAGCTTTAATCTCCAGAAGACTGGGTCAGAATCTAAAGGGAATGGTTGGCTGTTCATAACCAGAGCAGACATTTTAGACATTCTTATCAGAGTGTCTCAGTTAAACAATTATGCAGAACACTGATAAAGTAATGTATGATGGGAGGCTTCATAATTTAAAGTGCCCAAATTTGGCAAGCTCCTTAATCATGCTAATGGAAAGAAAAATAAGGCTTGTGTTTTGGAATTCCTGATTCTGCTTACTGGCTTTAATGACAGATCATTACATAAACATTGACTCATTGCATTCTCTACTGAAAAGAAGAAATGGTTTTCTGTCAGGAGAGATGTTTGAGCTGAACTGCCTTCCCATGCAGAGTGAAATGAAGACTGGGTGAAGAATTAGTACAATTTTAAAATTTACCCTTGAAATGGATTCTGTCTTCACGGGCACGTGGGCTGAAGTGTGAATGTACCCACAGCATGCAGATCAAATGATGTGTATTTCAGTTTTTTGTGTTTCATTTCTCGTCTTAACCACCATTCGGGCTGGGGCCAGATTTTGCATGTTGCCAACAGATTGAACCAGGACTCCTGATATTATTTATTCTTTTTTAAATACGTTTCACTGGGTCGTTTTCTTTTCCACGATGGTTCGCTTTAAATTTACCTGTTTAGGCTTTTTTCAGCTCTACCTTGAAACAACTATGTAATCATGTCAACAGGGAATGTGACTGATTATTGCTGTATTGTACTGTCCCAAGCGCTTAGTACAGTGCTCGGCATACAGTATGCGCTCAATAAATACGATTGAATGAATGAATGAAATAAGCGGACCACTTAAAGTCAACTGTCAGACAGAAACCACCTCCTGTTATTGTGACATCACAGAACTTTTCACGTAAATAATAATAATTATCATGGTATTTGTTAAGCGCTTACTATGTGCCAGGCACTGTACTGGATTCTGGGGTGGATACAAGCAAATCAGAGTGGACACAGTCCCTGTCCCACATGGGGCTCACAGTCTCAATCCCCATTTTACAGATGAGGGAACTGAGGCATGGAGAAGCAAAATGACTTGCCCAAGATCACACAGCAAACATGTGGCAGGGCCAGGATTAGAACCCAGGGCTTCTGACTCCCAAGCTCATGCTGTATCCACTTTGCCACACTGCTTTCATTAAGAAGACCGGGCAGTATGATGGAATCACTTCCAGACATGTGAAACTGAGACGTCATTAAGTGTTTTTAGATGATTGCAAGAAAGGACTCTTATGAACACAAGGCGTTATTACTGTTGGTGGGTTGGTCGCGATAAAAATAATTATTATTACATTTATAGGCACTACTGGGATAGATACAAGATAATCACGTCAAACATGGTCCCTGTCCCACATAAGGTTCACAGTCTAAACAGGAGAGAGAAAACAGGTATTGGTTAATGATATGAGATAGTAATAGGTCCCCTGGCCTTCCACCCCTACCCTAGCTGGTCTTGTCTTCTCCTAAACATCTTAGTTGACTCTCCGGTCAATAAACTTCACCCCTGATGTCATAGGCCTGCACAAACCTCTACCACTGTAATCCAACACCTCATATGAGGTTCTCAGGACCAAAGTTCAAATGCCTCTCTCAGTTGGAGACTCCATCATCAGTGTGTGCCATGGAATATATTTTTCCCCCATTTTCCGGTACCCAATCCCGGCTGTCCTTATCCAATCGACAGAGGACAGGCCCGGGAGTTAGAGGACTTGGCTGCTAATGCCAGCTCCACCACTTGTCTGTTGTGTGATCTTGGGCAAGTTACTTTGAACTGCAGTTACCTCATCCATAAAAAAGGGATTAAATCCTACGCTCTCCGACTTACTGTGAGCCTCATGTGGTACATGGATTGTTCTAATGTGATTACCTTGTGACTACCCTAGCACTTAGTTCAGTGCTTGGAACATGGATAGTGATTAACAAGTACCGGGGGAAAAAAAAAAAGAAATCCATTTCAGGATTCCAGAACTACCCTTCATTACAGCTCCGCAGGCAGACAGATTTGATGACATAAGGGAGAAGAGAACAAAGAATGCTAAACTACATCTCAAAGGTCAGTCAAGGTAATCTCAGTCGAGACATACTAGCTAAATCCGATGTAGCTGAGAGCGAAACTGAGAACTGGAAACTAGTTTCTGTGAGGCAGTTATTTGGCTGGAGCTGAAAATGACGTGTGGAAGATTTGTTCATTTTTTTGATTGCGTGAGTCACGTTTTGAGCTGCCACCTTTTAATATCAGAGCTTAGTGGACAATGGGATGTCCACTGAAAGGACAAGAGTAGGGTACATCAAAGGCAGATTCTCGTGAGCTCACTTTCTGCCCTCTGGACTCTAAGCTTGTTATGGGAAGGGTACTTGTCTGCTAATTTGTATTGTACTCTCCCAAGTGCTTAGTACAGTGCTCTGCACATAGTAAGTGCTCAACAGATACCATTGATTGACTGGTGCATGAACCCAGAGAGAGGCAGCTCACAACTCCACAAGTTTGGAATACAACCAACAGTGTAGCCCATTCAGGATGCACTCAATAATGACCATTAGGATGATGATTATTACTATCATCATCATCATCATCAATCGTATTTATTGAGCGCTTACTATGTGCAGAGCACTGTACTAAGCGCTTGGGAAGTACAAATTGGCAACATATAGAGACAGTCCCTACCCAACAGTGGGCTCACAGTCTAAAAGGGGAGCAATATTACTACTATTACTGTTCTGTTGCTGCTGCCTCCTGTAACTTGCAAGCCCATTGTCACATTATGATGATGGTTACTATTATTATTAGTACTAATACTGCTACGTAGTATGCGTCAAACACTATTCTAAGCACTGGGGTAGATACAAGATAAGCTGGATACAGTCCCTGTAGCACAGGGGGCTTACAGTCCGGTAGGAGACAGAAGAGGGATCAAATCCCCATTTTACAGGAAACTACTCAGTTTCCTCAACTGAGCCCCAGAAAAGTTAGGTGACTTGTCCAAGGCCACACTTGCAGGCAAGTGGCATTGCTGGGATTAGAACCCAGGTCCTCTGACTCCCAGGCCGGTGGTCTTTCCATTAGGCCACACTGCATCTATCATGCTTAGTTTGGTGCTCTGCACACAGCAGAAGCTCAATAGGCACTGTTTCTCAGCTCTGAAGTTCTGGAGATGGCTGGAAGGAGCAGATCGGGGAAGCTGAAAGGGGGCAGGGAAGGTCGAGACGTTGCCATCTTTAGACTGCTCCCATTGGGGTGGAAATTTCAGACAGGGATTGCCTGATTTGAATGCAGGTGGTCAAGAAGCCACCCCTTTTCTGGAAATGGGACATAGTCATTGCCAAAACTACCTGCATCAAGAGTTTTCTGTCTGAAATGCCTACAAACTCTCTGAAATGAGAGGGCCCAGGAGAAATACTCAAAGTGGAGGGGAGCGTTTGATCCTGGGAGGGAACTTCCCTCTGCTTTGAATTGGTTCCAAATTCCAACCTCTTCTTCAACCCCCAGATTGCTGATGACGATCCACCAGATTGTCGACCAAGTAATCCACTTCCAGGTTATAGAGCCAGGTTGTTGTCTGGACAAAATGACCAGGATCATCACTTGCCCTGAGTAATATCAAGAATAATGATTGTGCTATTTAAGTGCATATGATGGGCCAAACACTGTACTAAGACCTGGAGTAGGTACAAGATAATATAGACTTTGTATTTCACTCTGTGCAGTGTTGCCCCGGCCTAAAAAAAAACACACCCCTATCTTTGGGGGTTTGTTTAGGAAGTACCCTTTGGGTCGTCTATCATTCAAGCTATTTTTCCCCTTCATTGCTATTCCCCTTTTGCAGTTACAGCCAACTCTTTAGGGGAAGCAGCATGGCCTAATGGAAAGAGCACAGGCCTGGGCGTCAGAGGGTCTGAGTTCTAATCCTGGTTCCGCCACTTACCTTCTGTGTGACCTTGTGCAAGTCACTTCACTTCTCTGGGCCTCATTTCCCCTCATCGGCAAAATGGGGATTCAATTCCTGTTCTCCCTCCTACTGAGACCGTGAGCCCCATGTGGGACCTGACTATCTTGTATCTACCACAGGGGGCAAACAGCTTGGAACATAGTAAGCGCTTAGCAAATGCCACAGTTATTATTATTAAACTGATATGAAATGACCTGAAGGTATTGAAGGACAAGTTCTCCACCCAAAACATCTGCATCTTAAAGACTAGAGATTCCCAAGTTGGCTTGGGTTCAGCCTATGAGAGAGAAAGAGAGAGAGAAAGAAAGTGTGTGTGTGTATTGGAAAAGCTGACAAACCAACACAAACCGCTTCCTTTTACTGGCTTTCAGGACCCTCATTAGCCCGAAAGTGGCTCCTACTGGAGTGGTGGTTACTGGGATAACAACTTGATTGTGCTTCCTGTTTATGAGGTAATGACCATATCCTGAGCAAAAAAGATCACCTTAGGCGTTAGCTGCAGCCTTTATTAGTTTATGTGATGCCGTTATTTTAGAGCAAATTGCAAAAGTCTTAATAGTATTACTGACCATTTAATTGAGATTACTGCTAAACTGAAATATGCATCGACCGTTTGAATTTGATAATGAGGCTATTGATGGTGAAATATAGTGAAAAAAACTTCTCTTGCCTGAAGTAACTAGCCAGCCATTCCCTTAGGTATCTCAGTGCTCTTATATATTTATCTATTAATGTAGTATTGGTACTGTCTTCCCCACTGGATTTTAAGTTCCTGGAGGGCAGGGATGATGTCTATTGTACTATGCTCTCCCAAGCACTTAGTACAGTGCTCAATAAATACCACTGATAGGCATTGATTTATTCATTTACTTGGGTTCCTCATATCTTCCTACTCTTATGCTCTCTTAACCCTTTAGTAGGGAGAAGGACTAATTCACGTCTGGTTTTCTATCCAGTTGTCCGTCAAGTTCCTCATGAGCAGGGATGTCTCATATGCTTTCTGCATGCCCCACAGCATCCCCAAATTCACCAGGGTGTTGTGTTCCCGATTAATGTTCACCCTGAAGCTTCTGTTCCCCATTCTCATTTTTTTTTACTCTTGGCTTCTGATCCCCTATTTCCCCCAATAGGCACTAAAGGCTTTGATATCCTCACACATGCCTCGGAAATGCTAGTAGACTTATTGCATTGTAGGATCGTCCAATTCATGATTCTGTCTTGATAATTTCATGCTGAGAATGGTCTCTAGGTTATGCTTATGGAGCTGCTCGAGGGGCCAAATGAGATCTGTTTTTTTTTGTTGTTGTTGTTTTTAATGATATTTAAGTGCTTACTGTGTCAAACGCTGTTCTAAGCACTGATGTAGGTACAAGTTAATTAGGTCGGACATAGTCCCTGTCCCCCATGGGGCTCAGAGTCTTAAGTAGGAGGAAGAACGGCAGTTTAATTTCCATTTTACAATTGAGGAAATGGAGACACCGAAAAATTAAGTGACTTGCCCAAGTCACCCAGCAAGCAGTTTGCAGTCGGAATTAGAATGCAGGTCCTCTGATGCCCAGGCCTGAGATCTTTCTCCACTAGGCCATGCTGCTGGTTTTCTTTGTGTCCAAATGTTTAAACTATAGAGGAGACTGGTTATTACAAGGATCTACAGAATTTTAGGGTTTTTACTGTTTCAGTCTGTGACCCTTATTGGTGTCACTTGTGTCACTGTTCAGGCTCCAGTACAATATACTGGCCTTCTTTATTGCATATTTCACTCCTTTCCCTCTCTATGAATCACAATACATTGTGATGCCCTGGTAGCAGAATTCAGAATTTATCAATGGTATTTACAGAGCACTGTACTAATCGCTTGTGAGAGTACAACGGAGTTAGCATACACATTATCTGCCAGTGATGAGCTTACAGTCTATTAAGTTAGAGTTGGCTCTAAATCACTAACAACCATCAGCTGTGTATAGGACTTCTCAAGAGCAGGCTAGTACTTAATCTCAGACTTCTTAAGGTTATTTGTTAGTTCCTTGCCTTGAGCTGATTCTACCAAGACCTTGTATTCATTTTAAAGTAGTCATGGTATAAGTTTCCAGAGTCCCTTCATCAGAATACAGGCAGATTCTTCTTATGGTTGTCACTGCTTTTTTTTATTGGGTATATCAGTAAAGTGAAATAGGCAGTTGTCTCTAGGGGTATATCATCTAACCAATACCACAATTATTGTTATTATCTGTGAATACAGTTTAAGGATTTTGATGTCATTACCTGCTGCTTAAGTGCAGTGAGGATCAGTCAGTCAATCCTATTTATTGAGTGCTCACTGTGGGCAGAGCACTGAACTAAACACTAGGGAGAGTGCAACAGAACAATCTAACAGACACATTCCCTGCTGACAATGTGCTTACAGTCAAGAGGCAAGCTTACAGTCTAGAGACGATTGTTCCCTGTTGTACCGGAAGACTAAACCATGGTTCTGGGAGAATCCGAGGTCACAATTTATCAGTAGCCCGGAGGTAGGATTCTGGTCCTGATCTTGCCCGGATGAGCCCAAATTGGGCTGAGCAGCCTCTGAATAATCACACCTTTATTCTCCAGCTGGGAGCTTGGAGGAATCATGGCAAGGGAAACCCTATGTATGATCCTTAAAACCACATCCCTATTGGAACCGGATCTTTTTCTCTCCTCTCCCTTTCTCCTTGGGAAAGCAGCGGAGTGGGGAGAGATGTGTGGGATGGGCCGCATTTGAGATTGTGCCCCCAAGAGCCAATCAGGCAGATCCACGGATCCAAAGAAAAGTGAAGAGGTTCCAGTCATCAAATCTCTATCCTTCACATCTGCACCGGGCCCCACTCCTGCAATAGTTGCCAAAAAGGCATTCATGCCATGGGGCGAATGTGCATATCATCTGCCTTTTAAGGCTATTTTTAACTAGATTTTACAACAGAGACATTAAAAATAGACTAATCAAGAAATCTCCCCTAGATCCAGGGAAACAATACTAGGGGCCAGTAGGTTTTTTTGCTTTTTAGCCAATGTTCTTTGCTTGCTGGTGGTTGTCATTGTCTCCACATGGGCACTTAAGCACTTCCATTGATTTTTTTTTTGGGGGGGTAGGGGGACATCAGAATGTGATGGTTGAAATAGCTTGTTTTATGAGCGACTTCACCATAATGATGTGATGCATCCATTGACTAATACATAAGCACTAAGCAAGAGGTACAGGCTTTGAAAGTTGTTTTTGTTTTAAGGGACAGGATGGTCCATTCTTGGGCCTCATCTTTTTCTGTTTTCCTAGCTGGCCCTGCTGATGGGCACATCTTGCTATTTTCTTCACTCATTTTCCAAGGTGCCTATAAATTTGCTACACCTCTTGTCCCAGTAGAAGTCAGATTTGTCTGTCTGGTTATTGATCTGAGTCGAATAATTCTCATGAGGGGCCTTTTTACTATGATACTGTCTAGGTTCTCACACAGGGATAAGAAGACAAGGGTGAATAAGAGGGAAACGTCAGCATTGTTCTGAATATTATTATTCAGCATTATTAGAGAAGCAGAATGGTCTGGTGGACAGATCACATGCCTAGGAGTCAGAAGGACCTGAGTTCTGATCCTTGCTCCACCACTTGTCTGCTATGTGACTTGGGTGAGTCACTTAATTTCTCTGGACCTCATCTGTAAAATGGGAATTAAGACTGTGAGCCCCACATGGGACATGAATTGTGTCCAACGTGATTAACTTGTATCTATCCCGGTATTTTGGACAGTGCCTGGTACCTAGTAAGTGCTTAACAAATAGCATAAAAAAGAATCTCATTGGCCAACAGCTCAGCAGTGATGAGGGCTGAGGGAGCATCCCCTGAGCTTGGGATTCCAGACTCTCATCTCCAAACCAATCCCATTTTACTCCCTCAGCTTTCTGGTTTCTCTTGGAGTTAACCCCCTAGCTCTGCAACCCATCTTTAACCCTACATAGGTCCCCACAGAGCCTAGAGTCACAGGAGATCCAAGCCCAACCCTGAATAGGGATGGAGTGGAACTTAGTTGAGGTAAAACTGGACAGAAAAGAATCACGGGGGAAGAGGAGGAAGAGGAGTCCCTGCGGACTCTTGAAGTAAATCTGATGCCATCTCCTCACAAGAAGGAATGTCTTCAGAAATTTCTCACCCTAGCAAAGAAAAAAACTAGTAAGCCTATTTTTTTTCAGTCTTTCGTTTGGAGGCTGAGTCAGTCAGTTGGTCGGCTTACTCCATTTCTGAATCACCAAACAGTTTTTTTGGAAACTCACTGCTCATTTGGAAATATAAAGACTCGCCTCTTCTGTTTTGGAGTCCTCAAAGATAGCTGTTTGGACCTGTGATGGGCAGCTGGCTATATTTTGGTGTCCAGGCACTCCAAAAGGGTGACGGTCGTTGCCCTCCTTGCCCATGGCCCGGCTCACCAACTGATAAAATTTGATCAGAATTTGGCTTTGAAGTGGGGTGAATCAGCAGTTGTTGAATTTACATTTTTCATGGATTCAGACCCTCTGTCTGGTGTTGAGAGCTTCCAGGCATTTCTCCTCAACCCCAGTGGGCCTGCTGTAGATTATATTAAAAGCAAAAAAGACACCAAAGTGTGGTGTGTAGTTCGGAGGAGGCGATTGGTGATTGTCCCATTGATTGCATTTGAGAGAAGCATTGTGGCTCAGTGGAAAGAGCATGGGCTTTGGAGTCAGTGGTCATGCCTTCAAATCCTGGCTCTGCCAGTTGTCAGCTGTGTGACTTTGGGCAAGTCACTTAACTTCTCTGTGCCTCAGTCACCTCATCTGTAAGATGGGGATTAAGACTGTGAGCCCCCCGTGGGACAACCTGATCACCTTGTAACCTCCCCAGTGCTTAGAACAATGCTTGACACATAGTAAGCACTTAATAAATGCCATTAAAAAAAAAGCCACCACCAGAGCTGCTATTCTAGGTTGCATTGGTACAAAAGAGGCATCAGATTACGGGTTTTTGGTTGAAAGAGTGGGAGACTGCAGAGAAGGGGAAGAAAGGCTGCTAACCTTGAGAGCCACATTTTTCCCATTCGGTTTGCTCATATTTGCCTTGATAAAAACACACGCCCACATGCACGGCTTTCTAATTACAAACTCGACACTTCTTTCAGATAGACTATTTTCAATCGTGTATAATTTGTCCAGCTGAAAGGGGAAGTGCTGGCTTTTTATGTGCTGAAGAAGGTGCCTCATTTAATGCAGAATGAGATTGGCTGCCCGCAAACAGAGGGAAAATTCCTGGGCGTCTATCCCCACTGCTCTTGCTAGTATCTGCAGTACTCTCGAAACCTCTTGGACCTGATGGCAACCAATCCATCACTGGTATTTATTGAGCACTTGCTAAGGGCTTGGGAGAGTACGATATAGTAAACAGGCACAGTCCCTGCCCTCAAGGAGTTTAGAATCTAGCAACCCAAGAGATCTTTGGAGAGGGGCTGAGGCAATGAAAGGGGAAGCAGTGGCTACCCAACTCTCCCAAGAGCTCATGGCTTCCTGGGGGTTGAGCTTTGCAAACAGTTATTGGGGCTTTTGAGATCAGTATCCATCAATCACCTCCCCTGTGAGCAAACTCCTTGCCTGAGGTGGCTGGGAAATGCATTTTCCTAATAAGCCAAAGTCACCTAATGAGCACATCTCCACTAAATTGTAGGCTTCTTGAGGGCAAGGGTCATGTCTACCGACTCCATGGTACGCTTCCAAGCACTTGCTACAGCAGCCTGCCTATGTAGTAGACTGTAAGCTACCTGAGGGCAGGGATCATACTCTATCGTACTCAAACAAGTGCTCAGTACGGTCTCTGCACACAGTAAGTGCTTATTAAAGACCATTGACTGATGGAATGAGGATGAAGCTAATGTATCATCCCCTCAGGGCTGTTTATTGAGAGGCCATGTGGAAGATGAGGTTCTCTCAGTAGTTCCCTAACACAGGGGTTGAGTTCCCACATATAGCACCAGGCATTGCCAACATCAAACTTAGCAACAAAATAAGGGACAGCCTTTTTTCATTCATTCATTCAATTGAATTTATTGAGTGATCTCCATGCAGAGCACTGTACTAAGCGCTTGAAAAGTACAATACAGCAATAAAGAGCATAATGTGGCTAGGGCTTTGGGTCTAATTCATTCATTCAATCATATTGAGCTCTTACTGTGTGCACAGCACTGTACTAAGCGCTTGGGAAGTACAAGTTGGCAACATATAGAGATGGTCCCTACCCAACAACGGGTTCACAGTCTAGAAGGGGGAGACAGACAACAAAACAAAATATGTGGACAGGTGGCTCACACTCTAACCCCTTAAGGACTCTAGACTGTAAGCTCATTGTTGGCAGGAAATATATCTCTTATATGGTTATATTGTATTATGCCAAATGCTTAGTACAGTGCTTTGCACACAGTAAGTGCTTAATAAATACAATTGACTGACTGACTGACTTTAATGCCCTCTCGGTTGGCTTTATACTTGACTGTGTATCACTTAAGTACTTTGATAGTCACTTCAACCCCACAATACTCTTAAATATTCTTATATGCTACTATTTCCCCTGTCCCTAATGTATCTTTAATGTCTGCCTCCCCCTGCAGATTGTAGGTATGGGATCTTCCAAACTTGGTTGTATTGTACTTTCCCAAGCACTTAATCCAGAGCTCTGCAACCATTATGCACTCAATAAATACCATTGTTTGTACAATTGCGAGACTGCTGGGGGCCAAGGCTATGGCCACTTGACCCTAATTTTTGAAGAGGAAATACCTGGCCCACAGCTCAGCATTTAGTATGGTGCTCTGCACACAGCACTCGATAAATACAATAAATACGTACACCTGTCTACGTGTTTTGTTTTGTTGTCTGTCTCCCCCTTCTAGACTGTGAGCCCGTTGTTGGGCTGGTACCATCTCTATATGTTGCCGAATTGTACTTCCCAAGCGCTTAGTACAGTGCTCTGCACACAGTAAGTGCTCAATAAGTACGATTGAATGAATGAATTGATTGATCTCAAGTGCCCTCTTACCGTCCTTTTCCTTTTCATCTGCTCCCGTTATTGCTAAACTTAAGTCCCTGAGTAATAGCCCCTTCCCTGTTTTGGGTGCGGGGCAAAAATTAGGCAAGAAAGGTGGGCCAATGAAGTCAGTGAATATGTTATCTCTCTTTCACCCAAAGTAAGAGGTTTTGCCTGCTTGTCTCAGTTAAGCACTGAGAAAGCATGAAACAGTAGCCAAGTTGTTATGTTTCTGTATCCATTCATTGTATCTGGCAATTTTACATTTTAACAGGTGGTCTGCCTAAATAGCAGAGACACTTTATCAGCAGGGAAGTTAGTTTGTTTTTGGTAATGAGGTTTTGGGTAGAAGGCTCCTAAAAGGTTGCATTTTTAATTTGTTTTTATTTTTTGGTGGAGGGGGAAGTGGATGTGGGTGGCCATTCTCAAACTCGATTGAGTATTCCCCGGGATATGAGATGGGACGTCTGGTATTGTGTGTAAGAATTTCTACCTCACGTCGGCTCCTTCAAGAAGGTTGGCAGTGAAGCAAGAAGGTTGGCAGTGAAGAGGCGTTCTGGAGTGGTCGAATTCTAGGAGTCAATTTTGAACCGGGGGGGATTGAGTGTGAGACGGAATTTGGTTCTGATTCAGCCTGCAGAAAAAACACAAAACAAAAGTCTTCCCCAAATGGAAGTTCCTTCTCCCGCAGCCCCTGAAGGGAAGGTAGTGGGTTATTCGCTTTCCCAATCGATCAGTGCTATTTATTGAGCACCTGCTGTGTTCAGGGCACTGAACTAAATTCTTGGGAGAATACAGTAAAACATGACTGGTCTTTATTAACATTGGAGGTTTATCTCCCCCCACCCTCTACCCCTGCCTTTTCCCCTCGACTCTTTCTGGCAGTTTGAGCTATTCTTCGACCAGACTTACATGGGAAAATTGACTTGGCTTCAGAAAGCATAACTCTTAGATAAAGCAGACCCCAGCTCAAAGCCTTCTTTGCAGCTTTGGGAAGCAGTGTGGCTTCCTGGAAAGAGCACAGACCTGCAAGTCAGGAGACCTGGATTCTAAACTCATTTCTGACACTTGCCTTCTGTGAGACCTTGGGCAAATGGCTTAGTTTTTTGTGGCCCAGTTTCCTTATCTGTAAAATGAGGATGTTACCTATTCTCGCTACTTAGACAATGAACCGCATATAGGATAGGCACTGTGTCCGACCTGATTTTATACGTATACGTATATGTTCTTTGTCCGTCTGTCTCTCTCCATATACCTAAATATATAGATATATATATAATGTGTATATATATATACAGATATATATATATATATATATATATATATATATATATATATATATATCCAGAAAGAGAGATCTTAAGCGCTTACTCTGTGTCAAGCACTGTTCTAAACACTGGAATAAATACAAATCAATCAGGTTGGACACAGTCCCTATTTCACATGGGGTCTACAGTCTAAGTAGATGGGAGAACAGGTATTGAATTCCAATATTATGGTTAAGGAAACAGAGGCACAGATAAATTAAGTGACTTGGCCAAGGTCACACAGCAAGTAAATGGTAGAACTGGGATTAAAACCCAGGTCCTCTGACTCCTAGGGCTATTTTTTTCCATTAGGCCATGCTGCCTATTTTCATTCATTCATTTCATCATATTTATTGAGTGCTTATTGTGTGCAAAGCACTGTACTAAGCAATGTACTAATTATATCTTCCCCATTGCTGAGTACACATAGTGAGTGTTTTTCAAAATCCACAATTATTATAATCATTACATTCATTAGCAGTCATGGCATTTATTGAGTCCCCATGGGGAGAAAATTAAACAGAAACATGGGACACATTCCCAAGCACAAGGAATTAACACTGTGATGGGGAACTTTATCTCGGAGGGGGAACTTGCAATAGAGGAAGAAATCCATGTGTCTGAAAGTGTTGAGGGATTATCCACATTATTGTTATTGTCGTGGACTCTGATTCCGGCATATAGGAATATCACTAAATGGGTAACCATCCACTAAGATGTCAAAGTGAGTCAAATATGTCCTCCGTGACTTGTTTCAGGCCCTTCAGAGTTTCCAGGCAACTGTACAAATGACGGCCAAAAGAAAGGTTAAGCAAATTTTGTGGCTGAGTATGTTCAGGGACATGTGTATCTTATGATTCTGGATCTCACCACCATGGGATTCCGATTTCCACAGCCCCACAAAATCCCTGTGCTCGAAAGAACTCATTTTCTCTTTGTCGTGCATTCTCTAATTCTCTCTCTTAATGGTTCATCTCTGTAGCCCGGTTTGTCTTAAGAGCCGAAACCACCCCATCTTGGTAGTGAGCACATGAAGATGGTCGCATAAAGGCAAGACCAAACCAAACAAATCCTGGGCAAACAAGCTACCGAATTGGCCGATTTGTATATTGTTGTTGGTTTGGTGGTGGTATGCATAATGAGAGCGTGGTAAGTCTGTCTTTCCCCCCCTCACGATGGGATCTGTGTCAGTGGGCACCCCCAAAGAGTGAGTTTAACAAATACTACACTATCCTTTTCGGTGTGGTTTCTTTGAGCCCTTGAGCAGCATACAGCAGTTAATAGTGACAGAGAATCAATTAATGCTATTTAGAGTCAAAATGTTTGGGAAGCAAAGGAGAGAGAGTGTTCTACACATCTTCCGCATGGCTGAGGCAAGTGAAGCAATCACAAATAATTGTTCCTTCCAACTTTCTTAAAGACGTCCTTTCCTGGTGTGATGCACTGGCCCTTTTCCATCTCATTTCTGGAGATTAGGAGAGCCTAGAAGCAATAGACAAGGAAGTTGGTTTTTTGGGTTACTGACCTGGCAGAATAATATGTGCTGTACTAAAAACATAGTTCCTTGAAAGCTGAATCTTCTGAAACTGTTTATCTGGGTTCTAGGTCTGACTGCCAACTGTTTGTCCTTGGGCAAATCACTTAACTGCTCTAGGCCTCAGTTTCCTCATCCGTTCTCCTTTACGTGTTCTCCTTACCTTCTGGACTGTTAGCTCATTGTGGGCAGGGAATGAATGTTATATTGTTGTATTATGCTCTCCCAAGCACTTAGTACAGTGATCTGTGCACAGCAAGCGCTCAATAAATAAGATTGACTGACTTAACCTGTGAGCTCCACTTGAGGCAGAGATTATGTCCAATCATCTAATATCACTTAGCAAGCAGTCTGTTTCAGGATAAGTGCTAAACAAATGCCACAATTGTTATTATTACTAATAACTATTATTCATCTCTAGAATCTACTGCTGATTTTAAGATACGAAGGAAATGCAAAGGGAATTGCATCATTTTAGGGTTTGTTTAGTTTTGGGCCCTATTGATGTTTGGTTCTAGAGTACCTCTGGTGGTGAGGGACCCCATCTCTTACCCTCCCTGCTCCCAATTTAATTTCGGGAATAAATGTCAGGCCTTTGGTTTAAAAATCAAATAAGAGTAACAGGCCACAGTCGAAGCTGTTGGCAAGCAGCCCCTGAGCAGAATGTTCTCCTGGCTGGTGGCAGCACCAGTAAAGCAGAGATATTTTTAAAATCCATCCCTTTCAGCCCAAGTTGTATTTTCTATTGTAAAAAACTAGGACGTTGTCTAAATTTCACATCTTTCCTCTCTCCCCCCACCCTTGCCCTCCTCCTCCTCATTTCCCCCCTCCTCTATCCTACTCCTCTTCCTCCCCTTCCTCCTGCTCCTCTTTATCCTCTCTTCCCCAGTTATTCAGGTGGTGCTCTCTCTGATCCCATCTATGTGCTTGCTGCACTGTCATGACTGAGTTCACGGAAACAAGAGGGCTGATCTCTCCTCTCCTGCCCACCCTCCCCTCCCTTTGAATTCACATTTCTCCCCTCCCTTTTTTCTCCTAGAAATATGCAAGCCTGCTTTAGAGAGGCTTCTGTTAATGTGTTATCCTGAGGGAAAGAGTGAACTCTGATTATGCTCAGCATACCTGAATCCAGCAGGATTTTTTCAGGTGGGGAGGAAGCAGGCAAGCATGAGCTAGAGAAGTAGAGGAATTTAAAAGTCCATGCTTGCATATGTGTATGTATGCAGACACACATACACACACACACAAATATACCCCAACATTATATTAAAGAAACACAGCATTGTAGGTTAAAGGCTAAAAGTTTTTTCCTCGTTACAGTTCCCCACACAGTCTGTTCCATCGTTCCCAAAAAGAGGGAGGAAAAAGGCTTTCTTTGGTTTGGACATATGTAAAAAATTATGTGAACATCTGTGTAAGTAACAACATACAACAAGGCAAATTATTGGTGGTAAAAGGAAAGCTCTTGTTTGAAAAACATGTCTGGGGATGGTGTGTATACAGAAACTCACTTTGTGCTAATTACACATAATAACTGTCAGCTTTATGTTCCACAGGCTTCACTGCTAATAACTAATGGAGTGGAAGGGAGGGGGCCATGAGCTGAGAGGGTGGGTTGTTTTTTTTTTCTTTTTCTCTTTGTTTTTCCTTTTTTCTTTCAAACAAAGCGCGTGGTTCCATTTTGGTAACTGATGTTATCACGAAAACTATAACGGAATGGTGTGGGATCGGGTGACTCATTTCTTGAAATACTCTAGTGGGCAGAACAATCCATTACTACCGTTCCGATCCGCCCTTAAATGTTTTCTTCTGTTCCTCCCCGCATGCTAGACCACAAAATGCCACTCTGTGTTCATTGACACTTGTGTCTGTGACTCTTTAGAATGAGGTCCCATGGCCTTTGACCTTCTGAGAGGAAAGTTTTCAGAAAGCTGCTGATAGACGGGGCTCATGTCTACCAACAGGATCATACTCTCCCAAGTGCTTAGTACAGTGCTCTACACACAGTAAGAGTTCACTAAATATGACTGATTGATTGATTGGCTAGCTAGACTTTATGTAAGCACCAAGGCTTTTATGAATGGCTCGCAAGTCTGTCTGCCGGTCCTCTCCTTCCCATTAGAATGTAAGCTCCTTGAGGGCGGGATTTGTGCCTCTTCCTCAGTTTCACTCTCTGAAACACTTGGTACAGTGTTCTGCATGTGGTGCTCTGTAAATGTGATCTACAGAATTTCAAATTATGCAGGAGAGACCCTGGGCTGTCTCTCAATAAAAGGGCATAGAACTGAGGAAAAGTCAGTGGGAGAAAAACCTCTTGTCCTTAAACCTCCAAATTTCAAACACAGAATATCCAGGCAGAGACACCTCCTGCAATATACTTTTGAATAAAGTCTTTTGAATAAAGTTTACTATACTGTAAGCTCTCCACTGGACTGTAAACTCCTGAAGGGCAGGTAAGTTGTCTATCAACTCTGTTGTGCTCTCCCAGGCGTTTATAACAGTGCTCTGCACACGGTAAATGCTCAATCTAGACCATGAATATATTGACTGAATAAAGGCAACCAAGAGTGAGTGGAATGCATGGGTTTATTTTTTGTTAAATTCATGTGAGGGAATGACTATGGCTGCTGATGCAGATGTTTCTAAGCAACATCAAGATCCCATGGAGTGACTTTGTGAAGTTGTGGCCTTCAAGTGTGGTTTGAAAACTCAACAAAGCCCCCACTTTTGGATCATCCCAAGACAACCACATGGGTCCCCGCAAACTGCTCTTGATGCCTGTGCAATCTCATCACTCTGGTGCAAGATTTAGGACACAATCAATTAATCAATTGTATTTATTGAGTGCTGACTGTGAGCAATGGCACATAGTAAGCACTTAACAAATACCATCATTGTTATTACTACTAAGCACTGGGCAGAGTATAATTTAACAGAGTTTGTAGACATGTTCACTGCCCACAAGGAGCTTACATTCCAGAGGAGCAGTCATTAATATAAATAAAGGAATTACAGATAAGTATTTAAGTGCTGTAGGGCTGAGGGAAGGGTGAATTAAGGTTGCAAATCCAAGAGCAAGGGTGACACAGAAGGGAGTGGGAGTTGAGGAAATGACGGCCTAGTCAGGGAAGGCCTCTTGGAGGAGATGTGATTTTAATAAGCACATCAGTCAGTCAGCAGAGTTTATTGAGCGCCTCTGTGGGCACAACACTGTTCTAAGCACTTGGGAGAATTGGTGGATTTGATCTCTGCCCTCAAGGGTCTTTCACTCCCTCAAGGAGCCAGGGTAGGAGAGGCAGAACAAAGCCCAGGTCTGCGTGGGCTCTGAGCTGACACCACCTGAGTATTTTCTTACTGTCTGGAACCCGCTTGTCAATTCCGAGAAACTTTTGCTCCTTTAGAGGGGAGGGCTGACCCCTGGCAGAGTCCAGAGAAATGAACTTTTTCAGGGCCCAACCTCAATTCAGTTTGCCGGCCTTTATCTGAAACTTAAAGTCTTTGGTGCTTTTTATTTTTTTCCGTTTCCATTTGTGGCCCTAGGCTATGTTGCATGAAGCATAAAGGCGAGAAGTAGAGGGGGGCGGGGGCAGTGGTAGGAGACTCAGAAAGAGGAAAAGAAAAAGCAAGAGAAGCTTCAAGCATACCCAATTAGTGGCTTAGCTACCAAATCATTCCTGGTGTATTTAGGGTGGGGGTCTAGCTAGCAGGCTGCTAAAGTCCCCCTTACTGGCATCCCTTTGAACCTCACACTACCACCTGGGTCAGATCGTTACCGCCTAAGACAAGGCACAACTCATTCATTCATTCATTCATTCATTCATTCAACCGTATTTATTGAGCGCTTACTGTGTGCAGAGTGTTATACTAAGCACTTGGGAAGTATAAGTTGGCAACATATAGAGACGGTCCCTACCCAACAGCGGACTCACAGTCTAGAAGGGAGAGACAGACATCAAAACAAAACATGTGGACAGGTGTCAACAGAATAAATAGACATAAAGCTAGATGCACATCGTTAACAAAGTAAATAGAATAGTAAACATGTACAAGTAAAATAGAGTAATAAATCTGTACAAACATATATACAGGTGCTGTGGGGAGGGAAAGGAGGTAGGGCAGAGGGGATGGGGAGGAGGAGAGGAAAAAGGGGGCTTAGTCTGGGAAGGTCTCCTGGAGGAGGTGAGCTCTCAGTAGGGCTTTGAAGGGAGGAAGAGACCACACAAAACTCCTCCCTGAGATTTGTCATCCATCCACTTGCACAAACTCTGTCTGTTTCCTGCACCGCTAGTGGTCGGCTAGCCCTGGATAACACCGTTTTCCAAACACCTCATATCCCTCCCTATGGTATTTAAGCGCTTACCATGTGCCAGGCACTGTACTGAGAGTTGGGATACATATAAGCTAATCAAGTTGGACACAGTCCATGTCCTATGTGGGACTCACAGTCTTAATTCCCATTTTTACAGATGAGATAACTGAGGCCCAGAGAAGTTAATTGATTTGCCACTTGTAGCAGGCAAGTGGCGGAACTGTGATTAGCATGGGCTTTTTCCACTAGGCCAATCAATCAGTTCACCTTATTTATTTAGCACTTACTGTGTGCAGAGCACCATAGCACTTGGAAGAGTACAGTATAACAGAGTTGGTACACATGTTCTTGGCCCACGAGGAGCTTACAGCCTGGAGTGGGAGACAGACATTAATAGAAATAAATACAATGTGGATATGTACATAAACGCTGAATATCATCACCCCATCTAGCTTTCCCCAAAGCCTGTCACAGGCAGTGGCTACTGAGTTTGTGTGGATCTTACCATGGACTGTAAAGGAAAATTCCGATTCTTCATTCTAACTGTTTCCATCTGCTTAAGGATCATCAGAAATTTCCCTCTAGCCACCAAGAGGTTTTCCCTGAAGGTGGAGCCTCTTGCTTTATTGTTTGTAGATTAAAGTTTGGTCTGCCTTTGGCAATGAAAAAACAAACAAACATCTAGCAGGAGGAAGAATTCAGCAAGAGATCAAAGCAAAGCTTAGTAATTTTGTAGGCTGAGTACTTTGGCTGATTCATTATGGAAGAAACCCCTTGATAGGATCCATCACTCAGTCAATCAATCGAGTGATTATGTTTCCATTTTGTGCAGAGCACTATACTAAGCACATAGGAGAGTACAGTGGAGCTAGTAGACCTGATCCCTGCCCTCGAAGAGCTTACAGTCTGTTCCTATCGTGTAGTCAGCACTTAGGAAAGTGCTTAGCACATTGTCAGCATTCAACAAATACCACAACAACAACAAAAACCTCACAGTCTAGTAACTTAACATTTTAAACTCATGAATGACAGGAAAAGCATTGGAAAGGAATAGAATAAAGCCATCTTTGGAATTGAGAACTGGAAATCGATAGATTGAGCTGTGCTTCCAGATTGGCTTGGAAGCCAGAGGTCATGGGTTCTAATCCCGGCTCTGCCACTTGTCAGCTGTGTGACTTTGGGCAAGTCACTTCACTTCTCTGGGCCTCAGTTCCCTCATCTGTAAAATGGGGATTAAGACTGTGAGTCCAACGTAGGACAAACTGATCACCTTGTATCCCCCACCACCAGCGCTTAAAACAGTGCACATAGTAAGCGCTTAACAAATCCCATCATTATTATTATTATCATTACCTGAAACTTCATGGGTCCTCCTTCAATTTATTATTATTATTGTTATTACTATGTGGCATTTGTTAGGAGTTTACTGTGAGCCAAGCACTATACTAAGCGCTGGGGTAGATGCAAGATAATCAGGTTCAACATGGGACTCACAGCCCAAGTAGGAGGGGAAAAAAGGTCTCCAAAATCCCAAATCTTGCAGATGGAGGAACTGAGGCACAGAGAAGTTAAGCAACTTGCCCAAGATCACCCAGCTGGTACTTGATAGAGCTGGGATAAACACCCAGGTCTTACAACTCCCAGGCCCTTGCTCTTTCCAGTAGGCCACACTACTAAATTGCTTCCACTGTGGTGGAGACTCCAGCATGTGCTGGGAGTGAGCAGGAGAAACTGAATCTGTCATGTTCTCAAGCCCAGAATGCTGATGGCAAGGGAAAATGATTCCAGAGACATGATGAAGCTGTGTTCCTTATTTATCGAGTTAAACTAATATTTATTAAGTCCCCACAGCCAGAGCAGATAACAATCCATGTGATTTTTCTGGTTGGCTGAGATTATCAGCGGGTGTTATCCAAATTGGTTCCGAGGTAGCGTATTATTAATGATGATGCTAGTGATGGTGAGATTTTTCCCGTGTGCATAGGTGTGGCTGACAACACCGTTGTGTGACTGACGAACACTTCTGCTCCTTACACACAGAAAAATTGCCTCCTGCTCACCTAAGAATAATAATAATAATGACATTTATTAAGTGCTTACTATGTGCAAAGCACTTTTCTAAGCCCTGGGGAGGTTACAAGGTGATCAGGTTGTCCCACAGGGGGCTCACAGTCTTAATCCCCATTTTACAGATGAGGTAACTGAGGCCCAGAGAAGTTAAGTGACTTGCCCAAAGTCACACAGCTGACCGTTAATGATAGTCTTTGTTAAGCATTTACTATGTGCCAGGCATTTTTTGAGCGCTTACTTTGTGAAGAGCACTGTACTGAGCACCTGGCACTCTCTTGTTGTCTCACGCTTCCTGAAGCCATGACGATCACCCCATTTCTGATGGCCACCCGCCGTGCTCATCTGTCTTCCTGTGGCTGGCTGTCTCCCACCCCAAACCCCTGATGGTGGCACCAATTCTCCACACCTGGGTGGGTCTCCTCCACCTTTCTAGAGTGCCCCGCTCCTGCCTTTGGGCAGGGAACGATCCGGCAAGCCCGGCCCAGAGGTTCAAATACGGCATTAGATCTGAGTAAGCGACTGAGGTGAACTCTGGTACGAAAGTTGACTCACGCCCTTCCTGCTGACACACTGCCCCCGCTGCCCCCAATCTGGAGTCCGCGCGGGGCACGGAAGGCTGCCGCGTCTCCCTGGCAGCTCCAAGGAGGATCGGCCCGAGTCGCCGTTGGCTGTGCCGGGGCTTGACGGCTTGCCAGCCCGACCGCTGGCTGCCAGGTCGGCTTTAGTCAGCGCCTTCCTCCTCCTCCTCCTCCTCCCCGGGCTGTGCTCTCCTCTTTCACCTCACTGCTCATCACGGGGAAGGCACGTTTCCACAACTGGGACCAGCAGAGTGGGGCTCCTCTTGGGGAACTATCCTGGGAGCTGGAATAAGGTGGGAGCGAGAGATTGGGGGGTACCCCAGGGCCTTGAAATGCAGGAGGAAGAATTCTGCCCTAATATTCAGAACGGCGGGGCTTCGTCCCTCAGGATTCAATCAGGTAAAACATAGTTGCATTTTCAGTGTCCTCGTGGCTGGTGCATTTTGCGGGGACCAGTACCTATTTCTTGTTTGCAATGTTCCCCTAACATGCAATACAAAATGAGGGAGTCTGCAGACTCAATCAGGTAAAATATGGTTGCGTTTTCAGTGTCTTGGAGACAGGGCCTAGGGGCATTTGAACTGGCCTGGTGCATTTTGGTATTCCCGTAACATGCAATGCTGAGTGAGAGAGCCTGCAGACCGAAAACACTCTATATTCAGAAGAGGCAAGGATGGCACAGATGCAAGTTAAAATGCCAGCACGAGGGATTTCAGGATAATTGAGATGCAGCAATTTGCTTGCATAATACCGGAGACATCGTCTTTGGTCCATTAACCCGTGGAAAGCCTAGCGGTGGGTTCTTGGATGTTCTGAGTGGTTTCCTCAATTTTGAGTTGGGAAAAGCCATTCCTCTCCCTTTCTGGCATCGCGATAAATTCTTAAAAGTGGAGAGAAATGCTTCCAGTCGGATTCAGAGAGCACCGGGTGGGTCTGATTTGTGACTCCAGTCAGTTCTCGGCTAAGGTGTTTTGAGTTAAGACGAATGGCATTTAAAGAGTCTCAAAATTTACTCCCTGTTTCAGCTTTGCAATAATGGTAGTAATAATTGGGGTATTTGTTAAGCACTTACTGCGTGCCAAGCTCTGAGGTGATATAGATCAGATACGGTCCCTATCCCATCCAGAACTCACAGCCTAAGCGGGGAGGGAGAACAAGTATTGAATCCCCATTTTATAGATGAGGAAAGCGAGGCACAGCAATGTGAAGTGACTTGCCCAAGGTCACAGCAGGCAAGTAGCGGAGCCGGGGTTGGATTCTAAAGTCCTGTGTCCTTTCCATTAGGCCTCACTGCTTCCCAGTCCGAAGATTTTAACTGTTCAGTACCAGTCCTTCAGCCCCAGCTCCAGAACCAAGAGAAGTAGTACAGTGCTATGCACACAGTAAGCACTCAATAGTCAACTGCATTTTTTGAGTTCTTATTCTGTGCAGCACTGTACTAAGCACCTGGGAGAGTACACTATAACAGAATTGGTAGATATGTTCCCTACTGACAAGGAGCTTGCCATCTGGAGGAGGAGACAGGCATTAATACAAATAAATAAATTTTGTTTTACGTACTCAGGCGCTGTAAGGTGATGCAAAAGGGAGTGGGAGAAGAGGAGAAATATGATTGATTGAAGATAGAGGGGGGAAGAGGGAGGGCAAAACAGCTGGCCCAACAAGGGAATTAGGGGAAATGAAGAAACAAATTCAAGGGTTTGATCATGGAGGGGAAGAGAGGGAGGGAAGAACGCAAAGGAGGAGGGTGCTACCTCGTCTCCAGGTAGAGTCACCAGGGAGGGTCAACAAGTCCATTTGACAGACTTGGAATTGGACTACTTAGTGCCGAGCCTCTGACTTAATCCGTAGCTCTATTACTCACCTACGGATTTATCGGAACGGCAATTCTGGATCATTCTTGCATAAAATTGGGATATCCGCTCTTGGTTCTGGAATCACGTACAAGAGAAAACCAGTTATGACGTGCCTTGGTTTAACCTAAGACGGCGCTTTCAGGAGTCACTCTGTCATTCGTCTGAGGCCCGCGGGGGTGTTCGTTAAAACCATCTGATTTGTTACTTCTCGACTGATGCTAGCTTCCTCCTTGTGAAAATTGAGGAAAATGGAAATTGGGGTGCCGGAGCCCAAGATCTAGGTTTTGGATGTTGTTAATACTTAATCACTGGCATTTGCTTGGCCCTTTTCAGGCTGTGAAGCCCCGTCCTCAATTCTGGGGAGACCACGTTGGTTCATTGATTGGTTCATTGATTGGCCGAGGGACTCCTGATGCCTAGGAGAGAGGGACAGGTGAGGAGCTAGGTTCAATCGACCGGAGACCAAGTCAGGGAACGTAAACTGTTCCATTCACTGCCGCTGAGAGGGAATAGCCTTCAGGCTCCTTACTGCAGCAGGCAAGGATGTCTCTGATCCAGTCTGGTCGTACAAACACTCCCACGTTCCGGGTTTGAGGTTGGAGATTTGTGGTCACTTTGGGCTCCTGCCCCAGAGAAGGCGAAGGAGAGGGGTTCTTGATGGAGTCTGGTGGGAGGATGAGTCGGGGGGCAGGGCTTCACTCCCACCGGGGCAGGCGGAAGGAAGGGAAAACCACCATAAGTGGAAGCATGAGAGAACTATTCATGGGTATGAAATGCTGGCTATTGGCACTGCTTAATACACAGGTCACTGCACGTCTGTTGTGTATGCATCTTTCACGGCAAGGCTGCCTTTTGGAGGAGGCAAACGTTTAACTCTGTACCTTCCCACCGAGGGGTTGGATGAGAAACTGTGCAATGCTGGCAAATCAACGTCAGTTTAGAGTTGGATTTTTCTGGGTGAATAGGGCCTCCCGCTAAAGACTCGGCCTCTCCTACCTCACCTTGCTACTCTCTTACTATAACCCAGCCTGCACACTTTGTTCCTCTAGTGCCAATCTTCTCACTGTACCTCAATCTCGTCCATCTCCACTGCCGACCTCTCTCCCACATCCTGCCTCTAGCCTGGGACACCCTCCCTCTTCGTATCTGACAGACAACTACTCTTCCCACCTTCAAAGCCATATTGAAGGCACATCTCCTCCAAGAAGCCTTCCCCACTAAACCCTTGCTTCCTCATTCCCCATTCCCTTCTGCATCCCCCCACTCACTCTCTTTATTCATCCCTGCTCCCAACCTCACAGCACATATAATAATAATAATGTTGGTATTTGTTAAGCACTTACTATGTGCCAAGCACTGTTCTAAGCGCTGGGGGGATACAAAGTCATCAAGGTTGTCCCACGGGGGGCTCACAGTCTTAATCCCCATTTTACAGATGAGGGAACTGAGGCACAGAGAAGTTAAGTGACTTGCCCAAAGTCACAAAGCTGACAAGTGGCGGAGTTGGGATTAGAACCCATGACCTCTGATTCCCAAGCCCGTGCTCTTTCCACTGAGCCAAGCTGCTTCGTTGAAGCCACTTATGTCCATATCTGTAATTTTATTTATTTATATTAATGTCTGTCTCCCCCTCTAGACTGTAAACTCATTGTGGACAGGGAATGTACCTGTCATATTCTTATATTGTACTCTCCAAAGTGCTTAGTACAATGCTCTGCAAACAGTAAGTGCTCAATAAATGCTTTGACTGGCTGACTGCCTGGAGCCAAGTTGGGCAGGTGGGCTATAGTGCATTTGGATTTCCCAGAGGTGACCTGTTCTCCCTTTACTCTCACCTCCCTCATCTATGCCTCGCTTCCTGATTTAGGTCTCCTCAGGCAAGCGGAAAGGTAACTCTCATATCGGGCACTCGGAGTGAGATGAGGGGTAGCATCTCCGCCTCCAGAAGGCAGAAAAGAGATGGAGGTAGGGAAGCAGCATGGCCTAGTGGATAGAGCCGGGGTCTAGGTGGGAAGAGTGATCTTCTGTCGGATATGAAGAGGAGGGTGTTCCAAGCCAGTGGCGAGACATGGGTGAAAGGGCAGCAGGGAGATAGACAAGTTGGAAGGAAAGCCTGGGGTCGGGCGGTAGTAAATTCAGCAATAACAGTGTCACGTCCAAGCCCCCCTGAGGCCTGGGACAGTTGGAAAGGCAGGCATGTTTGCTCCGGGTGGGGGTGGGCACGTGGATAAGGGGCCTTGTTGTCTGTTGCCTCGGTAACCGGGCGTTGGCCTTGGGGATCTCTGGGGGCACTTCTGGGTAGCAAGCAGGAGATGGGTCGCTCCCCATTTTTAGTTAACGGAATCAGCACAGCTGACCCACAGCGTGTACTTGAAAAGATACCAGACCTATTTAAATCGGGTCTCTGCAGCAGGTGATGGGATTTTGATATTGATTAAAGAGAAACCAACACGGACAGTTGTTTCAAGATGAACTTTGCTCAATGCACCGTTAATGCCAGCGAGCCCCGTTGAAGTTAGTTTTTTAAGCACTGGGTGTTTCAGGTCTTCAGGATAGGACTCAACTATTGATTTGATCTGCCCTGGCAAGTCGGGCTTGAAGCAGTCTGGGTTGATGCGCATAAAGCAGCTCTGTGTGGATGGAAAGAGCTGCAAAAGCAGACAGAACTTTGAGAGGTACTTCTGTGAAAATTTTCAGAATGGAAACAAAAATTCAAAGTTATCCATTCAGAAGAGAGAGAAAGAAAACAAACCCCAGAAAGCAAGCTCTGTATCTTAGTGGAAAGGACTTGGAACTGGGAATCAGAGGGCCTGGGTTCCAGTGAATAAAACCTGTAGACTGTAAGCTTCTTATGGGCAATGTTCACATCTGCCGACTCTATTGTATTATATTTCCAAGCACTTAAATAGTGCTTTGCGCATACTAAACGTTCAGTAAATGCCATTGATTGATTAACTAATAGTCCCTCCTCCTCCACTTGCTCCCTTAGACAAGTGACTTAACTTCCCTGTGCCTCAGTTTCCTCATCTACAAATTGGGGGTAAAATACCTGTTCTCCTTCCCCCTTAGACTGTGAACTTAGTGTAGGATGGGGGACTGTGTCCCATCTGATTATCTTATATATTCCCCTATTTTGGAACAGAGCAAGTGATTAATAACTGCCATTATTATTGGTGGTAGTAATAGGACAGAATTTTCAGGTCTTCTGATTTGGAGGCAGTGCAAATGCCTGGTTTCAAATGGTTTTTCTTTTAGCATTGTTTTACCCGAACTATGTGTAGGAGTAGGTTGGAATGTGGTAAATCACTTTTTTTTTCCACAGAGGATTCTAACAATTGATTCAGGGATTCATTCCCAGTTTTAAAGGTTTCAGGCTTGGCAACAAAGAGAGCATGTCTCTTTTTCAAAGGTGCAGCCTTGGAAGGTGAGAAACCCCCATTCTATCAATCAATCAACGGTATTTATTGAGCACTTACTATGTGCAGAACGCTGTAATAAGCACTTGGAAGAGTACAGTACAACAGAATTAGCAGACATGTCCCCTGCCCATAATGAGCTTACAGTCAAGAAGGAAGGCAACAGTCTAGAAGGGGAGACAAACCCCTCTGCCCTCAGTAACTGTATTATAATAATAGTGATGTCATTTACTGAGGGCTTACCACATTCCCTAGTGCTCAGTGCTGAATATATTTAAGATATTCAGCTCCTACAAATTCCCTCGTCCTCTCAGGTGCTCAAAATCAAAAAGGGAGGGAAAGCAGATTGTTGTATTTCCACTTTTCAAACGAGTCTGAGAGAGCCCGGGTGCTTTGCCCAAGGTCACACTGAAGGCTAGGGGCAAACCTGACTGATGCATGTAGTAAGCGCTTAATAAATGCCATTATTATTATTACCCCAGCCCTTAGAACAGTACCTGCCACATAGTAAGTGCTGAACAAATACCATAAAAAATTTTTAAAAAAGTGTTGCACCTCCATCCTAAGGATATTCTCCTGAATTCCAGCTGTGAACTGTGTGGATTCAGTGAAAGAATCAGATGGGAGAATGCAAAATTCTTGTCCGATCATTTCGCTGGGCTGGAAGCTAGCTAGTGTACCTGTGACTCACATGGAAATCGCAGCCAGCTGGAATGACAGTTAGCTGTGCTGCTCAGTAGAAATTATATAAAATGACATAGCTTGTTTGTGTGCTACATTTGTCTATCTTTCAGAGCTCAAATCTTCAATTAAAATACCCACAAGGAATGCCCAAGGTGGGTGTTTGGAGTTTACCCACACTGTTAGTAAGCTAATAGCATGGCACATGGCTTTTTATGGGTCATTCAGTCTATAGTCTAAGAGGAAGGGAGACCAGGTATTTTATCCCCATTTGTGCAGCTGAGAAAACTGAAGCACAGAAAGTTTAAGGAACTAGTCACACAGCAAGCAAGTGGCAAAACCAAGACTAGAACCCAGGTCTTCTGACTCCTCATCTCAGGCTCCTTTAGCTGATGCTGCCTCCACTGGTTTGTGGAACAGCTAATTACCAAGGTGCTGTAATTTTGGCACCCCTTAGGTACCCCCGGAATATTCTGGTTCATTCGTTCATTCATTCAATCGTATTTATTGAGCGCTTACTGTGTGCAGAGTACTGTACTAAGAGCTTGGGAGAGTTCATTACAACAGTAAATAGTCACATTCCTTGCCCACCAGGAGCCTAGAGGGGTTTTCTTACCAGTTCACTCTCCTCGGGGTGTAGGAAACTTGGGCCTTGCTTTTCTGCTGTATTACTACAAACACGGTACTGCCCTTTTGTTTTGTTTTGCTTCCCGCTGTGCCGCCTTTGGAAACAATGAAGTAGAATTTCCTTTGCCTCAGAAGGGTAATGAAAGAGCTGCACTTGTGGAATTGTGCAGGAGGAGGGGCTGGCATGGGGGTGGAATAGGCTGAATCATGCCCCTGAAGTTTCCCAGAGTCACCCATCAAATCCCATCCGCTTCAACTGGCTGAGACCAGAGTGAGACCTAATGGCATAGTGCCCAATCAATAGGTGTCTAACGCGTAGATAAACACATCTGTCCCCAGAGTCGGAAGGAACTGGGGTGTCTGTTGAGAAAGAGTATTTAATGAGCACTCACTGTGTGAGGAATGCTGTTCTGAGCCCACGAGGGAGTTCATTAGAACAAGTAGACATGATCTCTGCCCTCAAGGAGCTTACAGTCTTGGGACTGTGAAGTCTACGGGAAGAGAATTGAAAGCAAAGACAGTTTGAGTTGGAAATCGGCAACTAGCCCTTGTGCCTTCTATTTTACTACTGAGAACGATTCCCCTAGTTCCTCTCCTCCAGCCCCTCCCATTTCCGGACTCGGTTGCTGACTGGAGAAATTCCCAACAAACATCTAATCGGCTTTTAATGAACCCCAGGCACTTTGCAGTTTTTGGCACCGGGTCATCATCATCAAGAGTTAGCTCGCAGCAGATCACTAATTAAACAGCGCTCGGTGTGAGAATGTTTGTCAGGGATTTCAACACTTGTTTTCGCTGTTCCCGTTTTCAGCCTAGCGTGGTGGCTTCATTGTGTCAAAGTAGCCTTACACTTGATGATCCTGCCACCCAACCATAGCTCTATGGGCAAAGCAGAGCTAGAATGGGGAGGAGCAGATTAATACGTTTGGGTGAGGCCAATCAATCAATCATATTGAGTGTTTGCCATATGCAGAGCAAGAATAATGTGTGGTATTTGTTGAGTGCTTACTATATGACAGGCACCATACTAAGCACTGGGGTGGGTACAAGCAAATCGGGTTGGGCACAGTCCCCGTCCCATGTGGGGCTCACAGTCTCAATCCCCAGTTTACAAATGAGGTAACTGAGGCAAAGAAAAGTGAAGTGACTTGTCCAAGGCCAAACAGCAGACAATTTTGTGGAGCTGGATTGGAGCCTTCCGATTCCCAGAGCCATGCTCTGTCCACTATGCCATGCTGCTTCTCAGGTACTGTACAAAGCACTTGGGAGAGAACATTTTAACAATTATACCAGACTCATTCTCTGCCCACGAGTTTAGACTGTAAGCTTGTTGTTGTCAGGGAATGTGTCTACCAAGTCTTGTATTGTTTTCTCCCAAGCGCTTAGTATAGTGCTCTGCACACAGTAAGCTCTCAACAGATATCACTGCTGATGATGACGAAGCCAGCCGAGGAATGATAAAAATTCAAATGGAAAAGATCTCAGGGACAGGGGTAGCCATGGACCTGAAAGAGAAGGAGCTTATGCCCAGCAGGACTTTCCAAATTCAACTCAGAGTGGAAAACCTGCATAGGCCTATTTTCCAAGGACATAAACCGCAAGCCAAAATTTTAATGTGCCTTTAAAAGTAAGCACTCAATAGCGACTACAATTACAGAGCTTTTAATTTTCTTTTATCGCCATTATATTGTGGGGAGGTGGGGGGGAGCAACAGCAAATCTGTGGAATAGAACAATGCCCCAGGTTAATGGCCCCATGCTGATTCAGAAAAATGGGGAAAAGGCGAGCATTTATGGAAAATAAATGTCAAAGCAAAGCAGAAGTATTTATTTTCTTAGCAGGAGATATTGATCCTGTGCCCTTGTGCGATTTTAACAAGAGCATTTCTGTTCTGTTAAGTGGCTGGTGTGTATTCAATTAATTTACACTTGAAACGCTGCTCATTGGGTGATTTTAATTGCCCAAGAGAACAGTACACACATATAGTATGTTAAGACCAATCGGGAAGGAGTTTAGTTTTTAAGCTACTTTTAAGAAGGTGGTAAACAGTGTTTTTTCTGAAGTCACTGATAAAGCCTATTTCATTTTGGACATTTTGTTGTATTTTTAGTAGTCAGCTGTGGTAATAATTGAATGGGAACCAGATTAAAACACACTAAAAGCATGATCAAACACGGCCTAATGGATAGAGCACAGGCCTGTGAGTCATAAGGACCTGAGTTCTAATCCCGGCTCCGCCACTTGTCTGTCGTGACATCTTGGGCAAGTCACTTCACTTCTCTGGGCCTCGGGTACCTCATCTGTAAAATGGGGATTGAGACTGTGAGCCCTACATGGGACAGGGACTATGTCCAACCTGATTTGCCTGTATCCACCCCAGCGCTTATAACAGTGCTTGACACATAGTAAGTGCTTATCATACCATTGCGATTATTATTGTTTGGGAGAGAGATGAGGCAAAAAGAACCTGTGACACCTGATAAATGGGCTCCAGTCCTCATTGCGCTGTTGATGATCAGGGAGACCTCGGGCAAGTCACTTAACCTTTCTGGGCCTCAGTTTCTCCCTCTGTGAAAAGGGGAGAGTGATAGCTTCCCAACCCTGAAGGGTGTTGTCAGGACAAATCCACTAACATATATGATGGTATTTGGAGACGGGGGTGGATCTTAAAAGAAAGGTGCCATTCACGAATGACAGATGCTGTTACTTTCTGTTCTTGAGAAATTGATCCAAACAGGCTACTGTTATAATACAAAGGTGCAAAGATCTTCCTGGCAGACAGAAGTCTGGTCAGAGGACAGAGACTTCTTTCTTTCAGTAGAAATTCCTGTCGGTTGGGCACACTTGTGTGTGTGTGTGTGTGTGTGTGTGTGTGTGTGTGTGTTTTGAACTGGAGGGTTTGGAACTGTGATATTTCACTGTTGCCTGCGTCAGCCACTGTCTGTCTCCCCACATGGAGCCTAGGGGCCAAACCACCTCACCTCTTTCCAAATCCAAGGGCCTTCTGTAGTGTCACAACTTGCATGAGCCACCCTGGTTATGTTCTCCGTCCCCTTGGCAATATCTTCTTTCCCAAAGCGACCAGTTGAGCTTCAAAGGGTTTTTGTTATGGTATCTGTTAAGGTCTTACTGTGTTCCAGACATGGCAGTGAGGCACGGGAAAGCAAGTGACTTGCCCAGGGTCACACAACAGGCAAGAGGTGAAGCTGGGATTAGAACACAGGTCCTCAGACTCCCGGGCTCGGGCTCTTTCTTGCCGAGCAGTGTGTGACCGCCAAACCCGAGGACAGCCATTCTACCTGGAATAAGAGGCAAACCTAGGGAAAATGTACTGTTCTCTTAAAACACAGGGGTCATATTCTTAAAGAACACCACAAAAGGAGAAATTGCATTCTACTTGGCACATCTTAACTGACATCATGCTCATGTGCTTCTTCCAAAAGCAAATCGCGATCTACCTCTTCACATTGTGCAAAGAACCTTCCCTAATCCTCTATAATGTTCTACCCAAATGGCTTAATGAAGGCACCCATTTATGGCAAAACTGACTGACTGTGAAGGATAACATTTTAAACTCACTTCTCCCTTGTTCATGTCCAGTGGAGTCTGGGCAGACAGAAGAACTCTACCTTGAGTCTGGGGAGAAAATGCCATCCAAGATTCCCAGACACTCCCTCCCTGTGTTACCAGCTGCCTTTTCAGCCTGTTGGAAGTTGAACCTGGAGAGATCAAGGGAAGGGATGATGCTCTAGCTAAGTCACTGTAAAACCATGCCCTCTCTGGCTCTGACCCTTATCCACCTCCGGCCAAGTCCTCAATCCTCAAACCAGCCTGTGCAGCCTGGGAAAGGTCCAAAGTAAACAGCCAAGCACAGAGCTAGCCACCTAGTCTGGGAAAGACCCAGGCTCAGTAGCCGAGCACAGAGCAAGCAACTCCACACTCCCTGAGGAATGGAATGGCGGTGACACGTTGTTTTTCCCATACCACCCCTAGGGAAGCCCCAAGTTTTCTGATCGCTGTTTTTCCCCTTGCATAGTTGAGAGGCTATTTCACGCACAGGCTCTGCAGAAGTATGACAAATGGTGTGAATTGCCTTAGGTCAGGAAAGGATGTACTTAAAGATTTAACACCATAGGCATGTGGATAGAGGAAGGAAAGGAAGGCTTCAATACAAACAAAGTGAACAGAGAAAAGACCATAGGCGATCTTCCCCTTGCTGCAGTGTAAGCAGATTGGGGCTGGAAAGGTTATGGTGAGGTGTTGTAATGAAAGGTCAGGGAGAATGACCCCAACTCCATACTGCATTCATCCATCAAGTCTTAGCATGCCAAGGGGCAGGTTAACATCTGGGAGCAGAAACTAGCTGGAGTTTAGGCGAGCATCTCATTTGAGATTTAAGACCTGATGTTCTCTGGAAGGAGAGGAAAGGGCACCAGATGTGCCAGGGCAGAGAGGAGAAAAGCCAACTGCTTCAGGCAAAGGAAAACACCTGTTTGAAATGGGGAAAACGTGTCTGACTTGAATGATTTTCTCTCTCTTCTGTTTCCTTCCATCACTTGATTGCTTCTTGGGCACAGGGCTTTGGGAAACTATGCGCTTACGGTCTGTGCTTTCCAGAGGTCACGGGTGGAAGAAGGATTGTATTCCCTCCCTCCTTTTGAATGAGGAGCTGTTGGCAGAGGAAATTTTTGACTTCACTTTTTCTCTCACTTGCCAGTTCCCTTGAATATTGGTGGCAGTCCACCAGCTCAGATCAATAGAGGGAGAGGGAGGAGCACAGAGTGAGGACGTTGGAGCCCAACAGAGAGAAAACGGGGCTGGGAGAGAGGAGACCTGCGTCCTAATCTCAGCTCGGCCACTGGCCAGCTGTGGGAACTGGGATCAATCACTTGGCCCTGCTGTGCCTCAATTTCCACATCTGTCCGGGGAAAAGAAACGTCCCCTCCTCATGTCTTAGATCACAAACCCCACGTGGGACAGGAACCAGGTCCCATCTGATTATCTTGAATCTGTCCCAGTGCTTAATAGAGTTCTTGGCACATAGTAAGCTCTTCTTGACTAGCAGAGTTAAATCAGCCTGTAGGAAGGGAAAGAGTGGGGAACTGGCATCTGGGGTTTGAAAGCCTTTGGGGACAGAAGGTGTTGCCTGTTTTTCCACAGGCAGAAGACTACATGCATCTCTGGTTCTTCCCTTATGGTGACCCAGGGCCGAACGAATCCCGTTTGGGTTAGAATTCAACCGGCCCGGTCCCAAGCCTGAAATGTGTGTCGTCTTTCAATGCCCACACAGAGTGGTAAGAAAGGGGCTGTCTGAGAACGTCCAACCCCTACTAAATCTTTTTGAAGCCTTTTCTGAGATCATCAGATATCTGAGCTGTTTGATTCCCAGATGGGAAAAATGCTGTAAAAGTTTAAGGATCTGATTTGGGTGGTTGGGAAAGAGATATTGGATGTGTGAGAGACCTTCTCTTTTTCCATCTAGAGCAAAAATAACATGATAGGAGAGGCCAAAAAAAACTTCTCATCACCTCTGCCCAAAAAAGACATAAACTTGGAGAAGAAAGAAAGAAGGGAAACTTTAAAGTTGCAAACATTCCACTCTCATTTTTCAGATTTCTTTTTCCTCCTTTGGAAAAAGTCCCGGCCACTCCTACCAGGTGAAAGAAGGTCAGAGCCCAAGAGGAAATCTGGCATCAGATTCCTTTTCTTCTCTCCTTCTTTTCCAACCCCCGTTCAAACCTCAATGAAATCTGGATCCAGTGTACGCGGGGAACTGGAGAAGGAAGGTGGGGCCATAGAAATGATAATCATATGAGGGGGAAAAAAAGCAGTCTTCCTGATTTGTTCCAGCTAAGCTTCACACGAGAGCAGGCTGTCAGTAGTGGAACCAATAATAATAATAATAATAATGGTATTTATTAAGCTCTTATGTGCAAAGCACTGTTCTAAGTGCTGGGGAGGTTACAAGGTGATCAGCTTGTCCCACGGGGGGCTCACAGTCTTAAATCCCCATTTTACAGATGAGGTAACTGAGGCACAGAGAAGTTAAGTGACTTGCCCAAAGTCACACAACTAATTGGCGGAGCCAAGATTTGAACCTATGACCTCTGATTCCAAGGCCCGTGCTCTTTCCACTGAGCCATGCTGCTTCTTTAAGTGCATGTGCTATTGCTCTGAAGCAGCATGACCCAGTGGAAAGAGTCAGAGGACCAAGATTTTAATGCTGGCTACTCCACTTTGCTGTGTGACCTTGGGCTGTCACATAATTTCCCTCTGCCTCTGCTTCCTCATCTGTAAAATGAGGATTCAATAGCAGTTCTCCCTCCTACTTATACTGGGAGTCCCATGTGGGACAGGGACTGTGTCCAGCCTGGTTGTCTTGTATCTACCCCAGTGCTTGGTACAGTGCTGGCCCACAGTACCAAGTTAATTCCAAGTAATGGAGATCTAGCCCAGTCCCAGCCTGGGCAGGTGTGACGGTTGTCAGGGGTGTTTTGAGATTGAGAGAGAGTGAAGCAATGCTACCTGGGGCATGTCAGCAAACTAATGGCAGTGAACATCTAGCTCGGTTTGCCCAGTTGGAGCAGAAGCCCCTTGGAGGGGTGGTGACAGCAGAAGGAAAGAGGAAGGGATGCCAAGGTGGTGGCGAGCTGGGAGGGAAGGAAGCTGGGGAGCGGGATGAAGGCAGTGGGTGGCACATGCCCTGATGGGATCCCGCTCTGGCCCGTCCAGAGCTGACACTGAATTCGTGCACACTGCTGTCGCCGGTGGGTGCCCACCCGATCTCCTCTCCCAGAATTGCCAGTCCCCCCTCCTGCCCCCCCACCCCCACCCCGAGCAGGGACACTCCAACCGGCCCCTCGGGCTCACCGTGTGGCTTGGAGTCGAATCAGTTTCCTCCACTCCTCCCACAGGCCACGCAGCCCTTTCTAGGATTCAGCCTTAGAAATGCAAAAATGTACCCAGTTTTAATTGGACCATTTGATTATCTTCAAATGTCCCAAACATGATAGTTAACACACACACACACACACACACACACACACACACTCTTTCACTCCCTCTCTCCCTCTCCCTCTCCCTCTCTCTTCTCCCCCCCCCCCCCCCCCCGCAACCAATGAGCAGTTTGACCAAAGCCAGCGGGGATTTCTTTTCCAAGACAATGCCAGCCAGATGATCTGACATCACTTCATCTCTCGCCCCTTCCAGAATTCCAAGAGAGAATGGAAACCGCATAATCTGTTCTCACGGTACCGGCTCTAATCATTCCCCATCAGCTTCCAGCATTCTCTCGTCACCCCTCCCCTGCCACATTGTACATCTCTTGCAAAGTCTTTTTTGAAATATATTGTCCTTCCCAGATCATCATTGCTGGGTAACCCAAACAGCTTAACAGAAGGACAGGCCAGTTTCTCTTTGTCATGGCTCCCGCTTGTTTTGGTTAGCGTGTAGAGGGAAGAATCAAAAGTCTTTGAACTTGGGTTTTGAGCTTCAGTACTGAGGCCTGTGTGGTGGAATAGTGCTTCATTTATAAGCTGGGATGATCAGCTGCTTAAATCCAGTAAGATCCTCCGATGTACAGTTAGATGAACTCGCGCTTGAAGCCAAAGCAAACTTATAACCAAGCACACGGTTCTAGTTTCATCATGTTGAAAAGACTCCCCCAAGTGCCGCATTTAATAAGTGAGGCTGTTTTTACTGGAAAAGCATGTCTCTAGCCAGACATTCTTCACATTTTTCCCAGGATTCAGTCATAAAATCATCCTAGACATATTACAGGGATGAAATGTGTTCTCATCTGATCAAGGGCAGGAATGCCTTTTGGCTGCAGATCTCCAAGGAGACCCTTCTTGTCGCTGTTCAATCCATTATCAGCATTAGCTTGGCTTCTCTCTCGACTTTCACCAAACTGAGAAGATGCTTGAACATCAGAGACGACACAGGACTTCAGTTGGATGTGTCAGATGCCAAGTGGAGAGACCTCTGCAGCCAGAGCAACACCACTCCGCTCTGGAGAATTCGGGCTGGGGTTAGCGCCTGAACCGGGAAAGTCTAACGGGATCAATCCACCCTCTCTTGGATGGCGGAGGAGGGAGGAGAACATGGAGTGCGTGGGACTAGAAACTCCAGGACTCGGTGCTGATTCAACCTGCTGGCTCTGGCTGGGAATGAACCTCATGGGTGATATGGGGTAGGAATTACCCTTTTTCCAAAGTTGTGGCTACACATGGCATTTATTGAGCACCCAATCAATTGTATTTATGAGTGCTTCTTGTGTGCAGAGCACTATACCAGGCACTTGGAAGAGTACAATAAGACAGAGTAGGTAGACAGCTTAGCTTCCCATAAGGAACTTACAGTCTAGAAGAGGAGCTTACACTAAGTGCAACGTACCATCCTAAGTGTTTGCGTGTAAGACAGAAACTTGAGGGTCCAGAGACCTTGTTCTAGTCCTGGTTCCACCATTTGCCTGCTCTGTGGCTATGGAAAGTCATTTGACTTCTCTGTGTTTCGGTTTCCTCATCTGTAAAATAGTGATTGAATACCTGTTCTCCCTCCCCTTCAGAATGTGAGCACTGAGAGGATTGGGGGACATAGCTGATCTGATTAGATTGTTTCTACTCCAGGGCTTAGCAAAGTGCTTGCCAGATAGTAAGCTCTTAACAAATGCCACAATTATTATTATAACTAGAAGACATTCCCTTGCATAGGTGTTTGTTTATTTTCAAAATATTTGAAAATAGTAGAATCAGAATAAATATTGTATTGTAGATATTGGTATTTGTTAAATGCTCACTATGTGCCAGGCACTGTACTAAGTCCTGCAGTAAATACGAGATGATTGAGTTGGACACAGTCCATGTCTCACATGGAGCTCACGGTTTTAGTCTTCATTTTGCAGATATGGTAACTGAGGCACAGAGAAGTGAAGTGACTTGCCCAAGGTCACATAGCAGACAAGTGGTGGAGGTGGAATTAGAACTCAGGTCCTCCAACTCCCAGGCCGGTTCTCTTTCCACTAGACAAATTGTTTCATTAAATGTACAATTGAAAATACATACATCCATATAGGTATGTATGTGTACACTCCAGTTGAGGTTGGCTATATACCCTATATCACAGATGCACATATACACACATAGATGTATATATGCGCACATCCACACATGTATATATCTGTGCATATGCATATATACACAGATATATAACTATCATATAGATAGCTAACATATATATATGAGCTATCATTTGTGTGTGTGTGTATATGTATAAAGAGAAACAGAGCTATACATCAGCTCTACAAGTAGCCTTTACGTTGAAGCAATTGTACCAGTTTGCTCAAAAGGAGGTGGAGAAAAATCCAATTCACATGTGGGGAAACTGCTTCAATTTTTACTGCTGAGTCCCTCCATGTTGATAGTAATGACACCAGGCTATAGGATTGGTAATGTCCCCACTGACTCTATATTCCAGAGGGACTCTTCATGTGGCTATGCCAATTGGCAAAACAGAATGGACAGTTGCTCAATTGTCCAGTGCTGGATGAGCCCTCTCCCAAGCCTGCCTGGAGAATTCAAGCACAAGGGTTTGGCTTCCCTTTACTTCCCTTTGGCAGTGTCAGGGAGAATTGAAAATAGGCATGTGGATCCGCTTCTTGGAATCCAAACTATATTTCAGTGCTTTTTGATGGAAAACTAGGACCCACCGGGAGCTCCGCTCTGATTTTTTTTCTTTTTTTTTTTTTGGTGGTCTAGAGAAGATGGTTCTGGGAACTCCAGGACAAGCCTGTAGTGAATGCTGAAGGGCACCTATGGCTAATCAAAGCCCCCAAGAATACAGCCCGGCAACCAGGCTTTGCCTCTGCAGATAATAGACTTGGTATAAGTTCCTGCTGTTGGATAACCCACTGTCGGTGCCCCCCGGGGAATTTGACAAGAGCTGTTTTTGAGTGGCAGGGGAAAGAGCTTTCAGAAAGACAGTTTGGGGCTGTCTTCCCTGACAGTCGCTTATACTAGTGAAATTGGCAGGCAACGCCAAAGTTTTTTTTTTTTGTCAGTACAATCCAGAAGCTATAATTGATGAACTCTGGTAGCTAGAAAGCCAAATGACACGTAAGATGAGACTTGAGCTCGGTACTGGTGAGAAAAGCTGGAAAATACTCAAATGCTTATCGTCCAGGGCCTTCTCTTAGATGGGTGTCTAAGAGAATTTTCCTTCTTTTGAAAATTAAAATTAAGAGCTCCATTTCTTCACCAGAATTGTAAAATCTATGTGGAAATCTGCATCTACGTTAGGTCCAAGCCCTCTGGTCCCACACTCAGAATCTGGCAGATGCTTTTGGAGACTAATCAAAAGCCCATCCTGCTTCTTTTCCTTTTATCAAGTGCTTACTATGTGTCAGGCACTGTACTAAGCACTGGGGTAGATAAGTTAACTAATTCTAAATAAAGAAGGCTGCTTTCAACCAAGAGCTGTAGCTCATTTCTTGGCTTGCCAGGGAATGTGAGTTGGCGTTTCTACTACTCGAATGAAATGACTTTTCCTCAAGTAGTACATTTCGCCTCTGCTTGCCGAGCTCCTGGAGGTGAAGAAATTTCCATCCGTGCCTCTTGGGAGGGAAAGCCCTCCGGTTTCTCTGTTTATCATTGAGTGTCCTGAGATACCTTACGAACTGAAGACCCACTAATGAGGGTCTAGAAAATGCTCTGAAGCCACTCAGCCGGGAATAGCTATTGACACGGGATCTGTCAGATCCGGACGGTAGAGCGAGTGAACTTTCATTCATTCACTCAATCGTATTTATTGAACGCTTACTGTGTGCAGAGCACTGGACTAAGAGCTTGTGAAGTACAAGTTGGCAACATATAGAGACAGTCCCTACCCAACAGTGGGCTCACTGTCTAGAAGGGGGAGACAGAGAACAAAACAAAACATATTAACAAAATAAAATAAATAGACTATGTACAAGTAAAATAAATAGAGTAATAAATACGTACAAACATATATACATATATACAGGTGCTGTGGGGAAGGGAAGGAGGTAAGGGGGGGATGGAGAGGGGAAGGAGACTTGTGGCAAAAGTTTCTGAGAGAATTTTCTTCTCCTTTCGAGGATGGCTGTTGGCCTGAAATCACTTCGCCGCCTTTCTGTGAGTGAACTGTGGAGGCTGAAGGAAACCTCCAGCTCTGGTCAACAGGGCAGGAGAGATGAGTGTAGAGATGCTGCCCGTGGCTAATTGCTCACACGCCATCCATTCTGTGAAGTGACATCACTTTCCAGTTTGCCTTATGGTTGTAACGAACCTCCAAGCCCCAGCAATGTAGCTAATGTACTTTATTTTCCAATGGTATTTGTGAAGTGCTTTCTATACATCAAGCACTGTTCTTAGTGCTGGGGAAGATACAAGTTGCAGAGGGCGTGGAAAGGTCCTTACATGCAGTTACGGCCAAGGTGTCTGCATTGTAGAGGCCAAGTTGAGCCATAGCCCAACAGCAGGTCTTGGAAGTCTTCCGAGGCCTCTTCCACCCATGTTTGCGAACTATTCTTCAGAATTCCTCCTGCACCTGTCCACCTCCTAGAACACCCGAGGTGGCTTGTTTGTCAGAATCCTAAGCAGCGTGGCCAAGATAGATCATGGGCCTGGGAGTGAGAAGGCCCTGGGTTCTAATCCCAACCCTGCTGTTTGTCTGCTGTGTGACCTTGGGCAAGTCACTTCACTTCTCTGTGCCTCAGTCAACTCATCTGTAAAACAGGGATTATGACTGAGCCCCATGTGGGACAGGGACTGTCCAAATTTATTAGCTTGTAACTTCCCCTGTGCTTAGAACAGTGCTTGGCATCATCAATCGTATTTATTGAGCACTTACTATGTGCAGAGCACTGTACTAAGCGCTTGGGAAGTACAAATTGGCAACATATAGAGACAGTCCCTACCCAACAGTGGGCTCACAGTCTTTATTGGCACAAAGGAAGTGCTTAACAAATACCATATAAAAAAGCCCTCCACCTCTGACTCAGCCCCAACAGGCCCTTGCTACTTGTGGAGCCAGATTTAGAACTTGCGTCCCCTGATTCCCATGGGCAATGGCAAGGCTAGCCAAATAGTCGTCCCACCTTGAGTTTGTCGAGCATTTTCCTTTTCCGAAAACCCCCTCAATTCATTCATTTTATCCTCACAGCATTCCCTGTGAAGAAGGGGGAGGAAGGCATTATTTTACAGACAAGGAAACAGAGGACCAGAGAAGTTTGGTGACGTGTCCACAGCCACTCAGCAGACCAGTGGCTGAGCCAGGACTTGAACCCAAGTCTCCTGAACCCCAGAACCACTAGATCATATTGACTCAAGTGAGATTGCAACCAGTACTAACTCCTCTTTGTGCAGCTGGGATTCTTTGCTCAGTCACAAAACCTGCCTCTTTGAGGGATAGAGTGTGTCAATAGCACGGAGGGGACAGGGGTCAGGTTAAATGGGGCAAACTCACCTTGGGTCAAAGAAGCCCCCTCACCCACTCCCCGTCTCCCTCCTCAGCCCCTCCAGAAGGGCTTCTGTGGTTCACATGTGTTCGGAGAACCACGAACCAGAGAAGCAGTGTGGCCCCATGGAAAGAGCAAGGGCTTGGGAGTCAGAGGTCATGGGTTCTAATCCAGGCTCTGCCACTTGTCAGCTGTGTGACTTTGGGCAAGTCACTTAACTTCTCTGAGTCTCAGTTAACTCATCTGCAAAATGGGGATTAAGAATATTAGTCCCACGTGGGACAACCTGATCACCTTGTATCCCCCCAGCACTTAGAATAGTGCTTCGCACATGGTAAGCACTTAACAAATGCCATCATTTTTTTTTTGCGGCTGATTTGGGCTTGAAACCCCCCCACACCAAAGCCTGCACACTGGCCCAAGAAGCCTAGTGGAAGAAAGCAGAGATCATCCTCACGCTCAGAAAGATAAATTATTTGCAAATTGCCCCCTGGGTGGTGAGCTGTCAGTGATATGAACCTTAGATATATAGATATGTATTTTTTTAATTTTATTTTAATTATGAACAGGAGGGTATCAAGAGTAGTTTGGATTCTGCATAGCTGGGTGTTCAAATTAAGAGTAATTGCGCTTCCCATTGTGCCAAATTTATTCTCAGAGAGGGTTCTGGGTGCTGAGGAGGTCAAAGTCCCCTGTGATTCAGGCAGAATTGAGTCAGATGGCTGGAATTCAGGCTCGTCTTTGCAGTTTCCTTGCCCAGATTATAAAGCTTTTAACTCCAAACGGGCAGTCCTAAGGATAAGGGCTGAGTGTCCTGGTGGAGAATGGTGCCAGCATCAGTGCAGTGACCCAGGACCAGGACTCTTGCTGGCCCCCAGACTCAGCCTGAGTGCTGTTTATTCAGTACTCACTCAGGGCTAAGCACTGCAGGTGATACGGATAATCAGATCGAACATAGTCCCACTCCACCCTTGGGGTTCCCTTCAGCTGCCGAATCTGATCCCTTCATCAACAGTAAACACTAAGGACAAGAACTCCTACAGCCCCAGGGTGAGTCATTTTCTTCCCAAGGAGAAAGCGTCACTATATTGATACACTGTGGTTGTGCAGGAAGCCTTAATAATAATAATAATGGTGGTATTTGTTAAGCACCTACTATGTGCCGAGCACTGTTCTAAGCACTGGGGTAGATACAAGGTAATCAGGTTGTCCCACGTGGGGCTCACAGTCTTAATCCCCCTTTTAGAGGTGAGGGAACTGAGGCCCAGAGAAGTGAAGTGACTTGCCCAAGGTCACACAGTAGACAAGTGGAAGAGTCGGGATTAGAACCCACGACCTCTGACTCCCAAGCTCGGGCTCTTTCCACTCAGCCATGCTGCTTTCCACGCTGCTTAGAAGGTAAGAGTAAGGTAGGGACGGAGTATGGAAGCAAGTAGTTTCAGTAAGCTACCTAATAAACTAAGAAAGCGTTGGCTCAGGGTAAACGTATTTTCGTGTGAAATCCTAATAGAGAGAAAACGGACAGCAGTATCTAGACTGTAAACTCACTGCGGGCAGGGAATGTGTTTATTATGTCGTACTCTCCCAAGTGCTTAGTACATTCATTCATTCATTCATTCAATCATATTTATTGAGTGCTTACTGTGTGCAGAGCACTGTACTAAGCACTTGGGAAGTACAAGTTGGCAACATATAGAGACGGTCCCTACCCAACACAGTCTAGAAGGGGGAGACAGACAACAAAACAAAACATGTGGACAGGTGTCAAGTCATCAGAATAGACATAAAGCTAGATGCACATCATTAACAAAATGAATAGTAAATATGTACAAGTAAAATAGAGTAATAAATCAGTACAAACATATATACAGATGTTGTGGGGAGGGAAAGGAGGTAGGGCGGGGGGGGTTGGGGAGGAGGAGAGGAAAAAGGGGGCTCAGTCTGGGAAGGCCTCCTGGAGGAGGTGAGCTCTCAGTAGGGCTTTGAAGGGAGGAAGAGAGCTAGCTTGGCAGATGTGCGGAGGGAGGGCATTCCAGGCCGTGGGAGGACGTGGGCCGGGGGTTGACGGCGAGACAGGCGAGAACGAGATACAGTGAGGAGGTGAGCGGCAGAGGAGCGGAGGGGCAGGCTGGGCTAGTACAGTGTTCCACACCCAGTCAATGCTCAATAAATATGATTGAATGAATGATCCCCACCACCTCCACATTGTCCACCTCCAACTGAGTCACCATGACCACCCGCGCTGCCCTCACCACCACTTCCCAAAGGGTCGCCATCTCTGCCACTTCCACCACCACCTCCATCAGGATCACAGTCACCCCACCGCTGCTGCAGCCATCAAAGCCACATCACCGCCAATATCATCACAACCACCACCTTGGGAGCCCTGTCGCTTGTGCGCTGATCCCCTTAATCTAAAGCGCACGTGAATGAGGGACAGTGAATGAATGCCCAGGCATTAGTCTTGGGAGGGAGGAATCTCATATTAGTACTCTTCGCTTCCCATCTTTTCTCAGCTGGTATTTTCATGTTTCCATAAGAAAGAGAAGCAAAATGTCTTCGGTGCAGTTCGTATAGACTGATGAGCTGAGACAGCTAGACTGCATCACCTCTCCTTTGTTGAGTTTCCCCACAGTTTAAAGTAGCCATGAAAATAAGGCTCTTCTGCCTGCTTCTCTCGTCCACATCAAGCCACTGATCGTGGATCCGCTATGTCAGCAATGTCATCTTTAAACCAAAGGATGTCTCTACCGATTATAGGCTATGGCCCATTCTTCCTTGCTGCTCAAATGATCAGCCATTCAATCAATCATCTGGAACATTTTAGATTAGGAGCCTCTTAGGGGCCCCGGACCCTGTCCAATTACCACCTGTATTCTTTCTCGGTGAGGAGGTACAGAGCTTGGCATATAGTCAGCACTTATAGTTAGCACAGTTACTGCCACTGACTGGTACTGTGTACAGAACACTGCACTAAGTGCTTGAGAGAGTATATGAGAAAAAAACCACACATTCTGTGTCCTAAAACAACCTATAATCTAATGGGGGGAAACAGACCCAGATTTAGGTTGGGAAAGGGGAAGAACAAGAATGAATTAGTAGAATGAATGTGTCAAGAAGAAATAGAAGAAGCAATTGAATGTGTGATTGACATTCTACAGTTTTCTAGACTATAAGCTTCTTAAAGGCAGGGAGCGTGTCTACCAACTCTGTTGTATCGTTCTCTCCCAAGTGCTTACTAGGGGCTTTGTACACATGAAGTGCTCAATAAGTCATTGATTGAGTGAATATGTATTTATACCCAAGAGCTAGGCATGGATAGAAATATAGAGTAATATATAGAGAGAAGCAGCGTGTCTCAGTGGAAAGAGCACAGGCTTTGGAGTCAGAGGTCACAGGTTCAAATCCCGGCTCTGCCAGTTGTCAGCTGTGTGGCTTTGGGCAAATCACTTAACTTCTCTGTGCCTCAGTTACCTCATCTGTAAAATAGGGATTAAGACTGTGAGCCCCCCGTGGGACAACCTGGTCACCTTGTAACCTCCCCAGTGCTTAGAACAGTGCTTTGCACATAGTAAGCGCTTAATAAATTCCATCATTATTATTATTAATGGGAATGAATATGAGAATGAGAAATCATAATCCAAGCAAGAAGCAGAGACTGTTCTGGCAAAGTGGCCCTTATTCTCTAGAGACCTCGGTTTCGTAAGGCCACAGGCAGGCGTTCAGTTGGCTTTGAATTATCCATTGGCACCTACAGAGCAAAGCGTAAGTGTCTGTACATTTAATTCCAGGATCCTTGCAGCAGAAAACATTCCCCGTGTCTCTGCGTGGGCTTCTCCCTGGTGCAGGGAGGCACAGTCACTATGGGAATGTTCCCGTCTGCCTTCCCTGACGTTTGGAGGAGTGAGGCGTCAAAGCCAGAGTGGTGCTTACAAGGATTTCAGTTGAATTCTTTGATGCAATTCATTCGACTTGTGGCCGGGGTGCCATCCGACACGTGTGGTCAGACGGTTCCCCGGTGGCCACCTCGCCAGAACTGCATCTCCGCTAATCTGGTAGAATGTTCTTCCAGCCCCCCTCCGGTCCGAAACTCAACATTTTTCACGCTTAGCAGGCTGTCACCACTACCCAGCAATCTAGGAGAAAGTGGCAGGAGCGGAGAAGAGAGATGTTGCGCTCTGTAAAAGCGGCTGATGTGCTGTCATTGCGTTGAGGGCAAGCTCAGATAGGAGTGGTTGATGTCTGGCTGAACCCCCTTTTCTTAATTTTTTTCTTTTGCACGGATGGTTTTGTCTGTTGGAAGCCTCACCAGGCAAAACCCCAGACCAAACGTTTTGGACATTTATGGGATTTGGAGAAGCAGCGTGGTTCAGTGGAAAGAGCACGGGCTTTGGACTCAGAGGTCAGGGGTTCAAATCCCGGCTCCGCCAATTGCCAGCTGTGTGACTTTGGGCAAGTCACTTAACTTCTCTGTGCCTCAATTACCTCATCTGTAAAATGGGGATTAAGACTGTGAGCCCCCCCGTGCGACAACCTGAACACCTTGTAACCTCTCCAGTGCTAAGAACAGTGCTTTGCACATAGTAAGTGCTTACTAAATGCCTTTATTATTATTATTTGAAGCAGAAGCAGCATGACCTAGTGGATAGAAAGCAGGCCCGGGAGTCAGGAGGACCTGGGTTCTAATGCCAGTTCTGCCACTTGTCTGCCGTGTGACCTTGGAAAAGTCATCTCACTTCTCTGGGTCTCAGTTACCTCATCTGTAAAATGAGGATTAAGACTGTGAGCCCCCCATGCAACAACCTGAACACCTTGTAACCTCTCCAGTGCTAAGAACAGTGCTTTGCACATAGTAAGCGCTTACTAAATGCCTTTATTATTATTATTTGAAGCAGAAGCAGCATGACCTAGTGGATAGAAAGCAGGCCCGGGAGTCAGGAGGACCTGGGTTCTAATGCCGGCTCTGCCACTTGTCTGCCGTGTGACCTTGGAAAAGTCATCTCACTTCTCTGGGTCTCAGTTACCTCATCTGTAAAATGAGGATTAAGACTGTGAGCCCCCCATGCAACAACCTGAACACCTTGTAACCTCTCCAGTGCTAAGAACAGTGCTTTGCACATAGTAAGCGCTTACTAAATGCCTTTATTATTATTATTTGAAGCAGAAGCAGCATGACCTAGTGGATAGAAAGGAGGCCCGGGAGTCAGGAGGACCTGGGTTCTAATGCCGGCTCTGCCACTTGTCTGCCGTGTGACCTTGGAAAAGTCATCTCACTTCTCTGGGTCTCAGTTACCTCATCTGTAAAATGAGGATTAAGATTGTAAGCCATTGTGGGGCAGGGACTATGTCCAACCCGATTACCTTGTAGCTACCCCAGCACTTAGTACAGTGCCTGGCAACATAGTAAGCGCTTTACAAATACCATTATTATTATTATCATTAATAATGTGGTCATCCATTTCTTCCCTCTGCTCTTGGTCTCGAGGTCTTTGTGATTGGACTAAGGTCCCTCCATCAGTCATGAAGGGTGACACCACCATCATCATCCTCTTCTGGGGACCATTCTTGAGAGCTGCAGGGAGGAAGTCCACATTTTGCTATGAAACCAGGCCCTGGCATCACTGCAGACTGCGCGAAGGGCCCGTTAATGCCTCCTTTCAGATGTGAAGCCCTGTCTCTTGGGCACTAGACTCTTTGCTGAGAGATTCAGCAGGATCTGGCAGTCAGAGAATTTGGGTGTCCAAGATGGCAAGTTGATTAATAAGGCTGTTCAGCTCACTGTTGAGCAAGCCATTGACCCAATGGACTCTGTTCTGCTACTAATGCCTATTTTCACTAAGCGTTTCAGGTAATGTTTTGTCAGGAATCAGTGACCAGTTCCACGACAAAGCAAAACTGCTTTTATGCAGTGTGACCGAATGGCAAACTATTCCAGTGAAATTAGCATGGGAAGTTGCCTGATTTAAGTGGAAAGAACATGGTCCTGGGAGCCAGGAGACCTGGCCATCTCAGCTTCACCACTTGTCTGCACCGTGACCTTAGACAAGTTACCTAACTTCTCTGTGCCTCAGTTTCCTCTTCTGTAAAATCGGAGTTAAATACCCATTCTCCCCCCACCTTAAACTTTTGCTTTGTTCTTATTCTTATCTTATTCTAGGGTCTTGTCTTGCTCTGCAGACAATAAGAAGCTCTATTCTTCCCCGTTGCTTAGTGCAATGCTTGGCACACAGTCAGTATTTAGCAAATACCACAATTAGTGTTACGTTTCCCAAAACACAGGCTCTCTAGGAGAATTGAGTGTACTTTTAGTCAGCCCAGGGAGCCACTGAAATGTTGTAGTTTCCCTTGCTTAGTTGACAACTGTTTCATTTTGGGCCACTTCACAGTTTTATATCACTCTATTTGTTAAGCACTTAGTATGTGTCAAGCACTGTTCTAAGCGCTAGGGTAGGTACCAGTTAATCAGGTCAGACACAATCCCTATCGAGAAGCAGCATGGCTCAGTGGAAAGAGCCCGGGCTTTGGAGTCAGAGGTCATGGGTTCAAATCCCAGCTCCACCAATTGCCAGCTGTGTGACCTTGGGCAAGTCACTTAACTTCTCTAGGCCTCAGTTCCCTCATCTGTAAAATGGGGATGAAGACTGTGAGCCCCCCGAGGGACAACCTGATCACCTTGTAACCTCCCCAGCTTTGCACATAGTAAGCGCTTAATAAATGCCATCATTATTATTATTATTATCCTAGGGGGCTCGCTGTCTAAGTAAGAGGAAGAACAGTCATTGGATGCCCATTTTACAGATGTGGAAACTGAGGCCCAGGGAAGTTAACTAAGTTGCCCAAGGTCACCCAGCAGGCAAGTAGCAGAGCTAGGATTAGAACCCAGGACATCTGACTCTAAGGCCCTAGGCTCTTTCCACTAAGGCTTCACCGCTTCCCATAAAATTGCCTGTATCCATAGCACTTTAGTGTCCTTCGGTGAAATCAACAACATTTAGTCACTTAGCAGTAGACTGTGGGGGGAAACTGCCAGCTGATTGGCTTGTGCTTGTTTTAAGCACTAGAATCAGAGACAGTCAAGAGAGAAAAATATTGACTAGCCCATGTATGTGTTCCTCTGGCTGTCAGGTGAGTGGTTCATTTCCCTGGGGGATGATCCGGATTTTCCGGGCTCCCCTTAGGCCCCGCAGAAACCTTTCCCTCTCTGCCAGTTCCACCCAGTGGAGAAGAAGGGAGATGTTAGCCAGAATGCTTGGGGGCGGGGGCTAGTGGGGAGTTGTTGCATTCTACCGTTTCCTTAAAATTACCGAAAGAATTCCTTTAATGAAGCATTGAAAATGGATTGCATCTTGCCAGGAGGGATCTCCCTAAGTCTTTAGAGATGAAAGATTTCATGCGAACCACACGAAGACTATCTTCTTGAATCATTTACATTTTTCCCCCTTTTATAGGCTTATGTAACCATGCAGAAAATCTAATAATAAGTGTGCTATTAGAGAACAGTGTGCCATCATGCAAGCGCTGGTGTCATATCATTACAAATACCAGGGCACAAATGTTATGCTCATAGAATTTAAGACCAAAACTTATGTGAATAACCTTTATCGAAAAATCCTCCTCTAATTGGACCTAGGTTGGCGCTTCTGTCTTATTTTCTCCTGGTCCTCTCTACCACCTTTCTTCTTTCAGCACAGCCATAGGGCCCAGGGTGGGCGATAATTCCTCTGATGGTGGGCACTGGATAAGTCAGGTGGGCGTAGACAGGTGTGGGGAGAAGGCCCAGCCCATCACAGACTGCTGTTCCATTTGAGGGAGCCTGAGGGCTGAAAAATGCACCTTGAGGGAGAGCGTTTAGCTAAGTGCTCTGCATACAGTAAACTCCCAATAAATGCAATTGATAGATTGATTGAAAGCACAGTGTTGAAGGCAGCTGAGAGGTTGAGGAAGAACTGAGCAGAGTAGGGTCCTTTAGATTTACCAAAAAGGAGGTTACAGGTGACCCGGGAGAGAAAGCGGTCTCAGTAAACTTATTATTATTATCAAATATTGTCAAGTCATTTCCGATTCCTAGTGACTCTATGGATATATTTTCTCCAGAACGTCCTGTCCAAAATCCGTAATCTTGCTAACGGTTCGGGAGTGGAAATCTGATGATAGAAGATCAAGGAGAGTGTTGGAGGAGAATAAACAGAGGCAGTGGGTTTTGACAACCCATTTGAGGAGGTTGGTCAGGAACAGGAGGAGGGAGATAGGACAGTAGCTGGTTAATAGATTGATCTTTTATAGTAGTTAAAAATGGCAGAGGGGCAGTGCAGGGAGTCAGTCATTCAATTCATTCATTCATTCAATCGTATTTATTGAACGCTTACTGTGTGCAGAGCACTGTACTAAGCGCTTGGGAAGTACAAGTTGGCAACAGATAGAGACGGTCCCTCCCCAACAGTGCGCTCGTATTTATTGGGTGCTTACTGTGTGCAGAGCACTGGACTAGAACTGTTCTGGGGGCATCTGGAACTCCACCAGATTGTAAGGTCCCAGAGAGTGGGGATCATGTGTATTTGCTCTCCTCTCCCAAATGTTTAGTAAAATATTCTGCACACAGTAGATGTTCAAGAAGTAGGACTGCTTGAGTATGCGTCAGGAGCTGCTACCCTTTTAGGATTGAGCGTGGAGGGAATGCTAATTGGACATGCTTATGTTAATACAAACTTCTCCATCCAAGTGTATTTTTGGTGGTTTGTTTGTTTATGGTATTTGTTAAAAGCTTACTGTGTGTCACCCACTTTTCTAGCGCTGGGGTAGATACAAGTGAATTAGGTTAGACACAGTCCCTGTCCTGCATGGAGCTCAGAGTCTAAGCGAAGGGAGAACAGGAGCACTGAGGCCTAGAAAAGTGAACTGACTTGCCCAAGGTCACACAGAGAGCAATTGGCAGAGCTGGGATTAGAACCCAGGTCCTTTGACTCCCAAGCCCGTGCTTTTTCCACTAGACTAGGCTGCTTCTCTAAATGCATGACCAAACTCCTTTAGATGTGTTTTTGGGGTTAGAAACAAACTCCTCCCTGCAAGGCAGGGTGCCAGCAAATGCAGAAGCTCAATCAGTTACGCTCCGGTTATCTGATTATGACCTGATTAACTCGTATCTACTCCAGCACTTAGAGCAGTGTTTGACGCATAGTAAGTGCTCAACAAATACGATGGTATTGTAACAATAATAATACTCTCCCAGATTCGGCGAGTGGCATTTTCACCGCACCACCCATTCCCCCGTTGTTCACACTTGGGTTTATTAATAGTAATGGCACAGTGGGGATGTTCTGGTGGAGCAAAGCACCTGTCGACATGATACGAGTTGCCCAAAGCCACTGCAAATTGCACTCCCGTGGCGTTGGGCTGGGGAGGTACAGATTGTGTTCCCCGTCAGGTGAGGGAGAAGCCGTTAAAATGTTCCGGGTCTTTATTTTCCGATCTGAGTCACAAGCAGCAGCATCCAAGAAAGGAAGGAAGAAGAGCGGGACAGGCGGAGGACAGTTGTGCTGGAAAATACTCCAGTTTCCATCTGCGAAACCACAGTGTTCCTTTCGAGCGTCTGCTAATAATAGTCCGTACACTCATCCTTGAGTATTCTCTCACACTTTCTCGGGGGCGGGGGGCTTATGGCATCCTGTTGGGATCGGCAGTTACTGCAACCCACCCCTTTCCGTTTCTGGATGCAGTCAGCCTTGCTCAGCCTCCCTGAGGATTTAGGAATCATTTAGGGTTCTTGGGTTGGGGGGCTGGGGGTGCGAGATGCATTTTTGGAGCTGTCTCTGGAGTTTGTTTAGGGAAATGGAGTGATGTGTTGATTGATTCAGTAGTTGGAAGTTCATAGCAGAGGGAGTCACCTGATTCCCTGATTAAGCCCTCCTTTCCTCTTCTCCCACTCCCTTCTGCATCACCTTGATTTGCTTCCTTTATTCATCCCCCTTCCCAGCCTCACAGAACTTATGTACCTAGCTGTTATTTTATTTATTCATATTAATGTTTGTCTCCCCCTCTAGACTGTGAGCTTGCAGTGGGCAGGGAATTTGTCGGTTATGTTGTTATATTGTACTCCCCTAAGTGCCTGGTGCAGTACTCTGCACAAGTAAGCACTCAGTAAATACTATTAACTGACTGATCGTGGGGAGCGTATGGAGCGAGAGGAAGGGAAGGAGGAGACTCAGGGGGATCATTTCGGGTTAGTGTGGATACAGATGTAATGTGGTTTCCTGGGAAACCGTTAGATGTGTCGTGCAGACCTAGAGGACATAGGAGTTCAGGATTTCTATTTATATGTTATTATTGTTGTTATTATTATGCAAACCTACGTGATGAGATCGCTCCCGTCTCTGCCCTTCTGCCAATATATCGTACCAATGCAGGCAGTGGATGAGCGATTGGTTAGGTCACCTCCAGCAAACTGATCAGGTTGAGGCCCGGATTCTGTTTCCAAGCGCCAAAACCAAACAGAAGAGAAAAAAGGGAGACGGAACCTGGGAGCCATCTTTTCCAGCCCACTGCCTGGGTTTCACCGGCCTCGCCACCTGGTTTCTGGAGGCTTCCCCTGACCCTTCCATCTTCACCCCCTACCCCATTACCCCCCAGGTAGGGCATCTGCTCATTTTCATGGGCAGTGAGTAGCCCACGGAAGCTGGAGGCTTTGGGGCGAGAAGAGAGGCTGAAGGCCGCAGACATCGGTGGTGGGAATGAACCCCATAGAATTGGTGAGGGCCTGGTAGTTTCACCTTCCAGATAGTTTTCCAAACAGGTTTAGGTGGTCTTTACTCGGATCTGTCAATATCCCCACCTTAGACTGTAAACTCATTGTGGACAGGGAACGTGTCTACCAACTCTGTTATATTGTACTCTCACAGGCGCTTAGTACAGTTTGCACACCGTAAGCAATCAATAGATAACTATTGGCTGACCGACTGACAGGGGGAGGAGGGTGTCAAACCAAAAACCAAAGAGGAGGACACCCCCTCTTGGTCTTCAAGAGCTGATTCTCCAAGGCTGGTTTTGCTAAGCTCCTGCATTCGTGGTCTCACGGACGGCCTGTGAATGCGGTGCCTCAGTGGTTTATGGCAATGCAGAGGCTTGAGGGACACGGGGGATGGCCCATTTTCCCAACCACCACCATTCCAAGCACTTGGATTCCCACAAAATCTCTCTTCTCCTCCCCCAGTGCCTTGAGGGTACTCCAGCATGGCCCAAGGAACCAAATATCATAGGGGCATGAGTGGTCTCAGACTCCAGCCGGGGCTCGGGGGAGTTTCATTCTTTTCTCCAGATGGAAGGGAGGACGATAAAGCCAGTAGGACCAGAGGGGTCAACTGCCAGAGTGAAGGGCGTTCTTCAGGGGTCAAGAAGCCTTTTCTTCTAATCGATCCGAAATCCAGCCTCGACCTGAAACCCCTAAGGAGGTCAGAAGCTTTGAGCGGCTTTCCCAGTAGGTGGGCTTTCCACATCATTATGATTATGACAAAATGCGCTTTGGCGGCAGGATTCCGGTATTTATTTTCCAGTCACTGGACTTTTAAGTATCAGGTTCACACAGTTCACTTGTTAGAATCAATTAAACACTGACACTGATAGATGAGCAAAGATGCCCCCTGGGTTCTTCATTAAACTAAACCCTGGTGCCCCTTTTCAGCTGATAAAACATCAGAGCCCCGTATGCAGAATGCTTCACTGCTTTTGATTTCCCTCTGCTGTCCAGATTAAAAATTTGACAGGGGCCTGAGTCTCCGACGAGTTGAAAAGCTATAACTCAAGTCTGACTTTAGCAGAAGTTCATGAGAAGTGTGGAGGAGAGGCGGGGGATAAAGAGGGAGAGGACATCTTGGGAAGACTAATGCTGTCTATGGGGAGTAAAGTTTTGAGCCTACAAATTTTAATCTGAGAATCATTTTGTTTATACTCTGGGAACTGCTATGTACTTTGATTTGTTTATACAAGTTTTGGGGACAAGTTACATTTTTATCGCATAATCTACATTTTCTCCCAGAGAGCTGCCCCTCGACAACTTTACTTCTAATGCTTTGCTCCAGGCTATTAAGAAGCGGAAAAAAAAACCAAGATAGATGAAGAGGTGGGTGTGTATGTGCAAAACATGTTCGTTTTAAAGAAATCTTCAGTGCTGAGGCAATAATTAGCCATGTGCACGCACCAAAATAATGAATACCAAATGGAACGAATATCCTTTTGGAATCCTGTGTCAGAGTAAGACTGAAATGCCCAAGGTCTCCTCTGCTCTTTTAGCTCCCACATGCCCTCCTCAGTGATATAAAAACTCCACTTCCCCTGCGGACTGGGGATTAAGCTGCAGAGCGACCCACTCCATTTATGACCTCTTGGCACCCCCGACTCTTCCAGATGCCAGGACTCCTTTTTCAGCTGGACACTGGAGGGTTTTTTTCCTCACGAGAGGCTCTCAGAGGCTGAAGTGAAGTCAGATCATGACCTCCTGGATTGGATTGTCCACTCCTCGAGGGCAGGGAATGTGGCTTTGGCATTGTTTGTACCCTCCCAAGTGCTTCATGCAGTGCTTTGCACTCAGCTGCTCAACCAAGACTAGGAACGGACTTCAGTGATGATTGTTTACCTCCGATGTGCCTTACTGAAGGCACATCTCCAAGAGGCCGTCTCTGACCAGGCCCTCATTTCCTCTTCTCCCATTCCTTTCTGCTCCACCCTTACACTTGGATTTGCACCCTTTATTCATTCAATTATATTTATTCAGCGCTTACTGTGGGCAGAGCACTATACTAAGTGCTTGGAAAGTACAAATCAGAAACATATATAGACCCCACCCAACAACGGGCTCAGTCTAGAAGGGACTAGAAGGGTCCAAACCTAGCCCCTCATTGCAAGATGCGGCACTTGGGAGAGTACAATACAATTACCCCTCAGCCCTAAAGTACTTATGTACGTGAGTACATAGAGAAGCATCGTGGCTCAGTGGAAAGAGCATGGGCTTTGGAGTCAGAGGTCATGGGTTCAAATCCCAGCTCTGCCAATTGTCAGCTGTGTGACTTTGGGCAAATCACTTCACTTCTCTGGGCCTCAGTTACCTCATCTGTAAAATGGGGATTTAAGACTGTGAGCCCCCTTTGGGACAACCTGATCGCCTTGTAGCCTCCCCAGCACTTAGAACAGTGCTTTGCACATAGTAAGTGCTTAATAAATGCCATCATTATTATTATTACTATTACATATCCATGATTTATATATATTAATGTCTGTCTCCTCCATCCAGGCTGTAAACTCACTGTGGGCAGGGAAAGTGCCTGTTATATTGTATTCATTCATTCATTTAATCATATTAAGCACTTACTGTGTGCAGAGCACCATACTAAGTGCATGGGAAAGTACAATACAACAATAAACAGTTTCATTCCTTGCCTACAGCAAGCTCACAGTCTAGGGGCAGAGGGGATAGTGTATTGTACTGGGAGAGTATTGTACTCTCCCAAGCTCTGCACACAGTAAGCACTCAGGAAAAAGCATTGCTTGATAGTTAATGGGCCTTCTTGTCGACTGGGCAGCTACTGGGTTTGATGCTGTTGCTGCCTGGTATTCATTCAGGGTGGGGTACAGTTCAGCTTAGAGAGAAAAGGAATGCAGAGCGGCCTATTAGAAGGAAAACAGGCCTGGGAATCAGAGGTCCTGGGAACCGATCCCGGCTCTGCCACTTGCCTGCTGCATGATTTTGGGCAAATCACTTCACTTTTCTGGGCCTCTGCTGCCTCATCTGGAAAATGGGGATTCAATACCTGGTCTCCCTCCAGTTTAGACCGTGAGCCCCATGTGGAACCGGGACTCTGTCTGACCCCGGCTACCTTGTATCTATCCCAGTGCTTGGCCCCAGAGTAAAGCACTTAACAAATTGCAATTTTTAAAGAACTGCTGCGCTGGCACATAGGGCTCAGTTTGACTCGTTGAATCAAGTTCTGGTGGAATTAAAAGTTGGGGTCAGAGGTGGATTGAGGGCAGTGGAGGTGGCTGGGAGGGGAAGGGTTTGTCTGTAACCATGTGCGTGTCTGTGTGTGTGCGCCCATGGGTTTATATAAAGATTGTCTCTTGGTAACCGTGGTGACAGCGATCTTTCCCCTTACCTCAGTGTGAGTTTCAATCCCTCCGGCCGCCATCATGGGAGCTGGGCTCAGGAAGACATCCTCCTGCTAGGAAACCCAGGGCTGAGGTGGGGAGAGGGCTCAGGGGGAGAGGGCAGAGCTTTCCAAGGTGTGTCCTCCCTAGGATTGACCCAGCCTGCCTTGCCAGCTCTGAGCGCAGGCCCAAAGTCCACCTGTTGAGTGGAGCATTTACCTATGGAGGTGGGACAGTGAGGCTCTTCAGTCGCAGTCCTCTGATATTTAAATGTTTTAATTTTGTTCATCACCCCCGTGCTTGGGGGCCCCGTTGCTGGGTGCAACTTGAAAAAAAAAAAATGAAACATCCTATAATCCCGTGGGAAGCAGCGTGGCCTATTGGAAAGCGCACTGGCCTGGGAGTTAGAGGACCTGTGTTCTAATCCTGACTTTGCCACTAGTCTGCTGTGTGACTTTGAGCAAGCCACTTAATTTATGGGATTGAATAGCTGCTCTCACTCCCTCTTAGACTGTGAGCCTCATGTGGGGCAAGGACTGTGCCTGGTCTGTTTTACTGTATCTACTCCAGTGCTTAATGAAGTGGGTAGCACATAAGAAGTGCTTAACAAATACCAGTAGTAGTAGTAGTAGTAGTAGGTGCTTACTATGTGCAAAGCACTGTTCTAAGCGCTCTGGAGGTTACAAGGTGATCAGGTTGTCCCACGGGGAGCTCACAGTCTTAATCCCCATTTTCCAGATGAGGTCACTGAGGCACAGAGAAGTTAAGTGACTTGCCCAGAGTCACGCAGCTGACAATTGGCAGAATGGGGATTTGAACCCATGACCTCTGACTCCCAAGCCTGTGCTCTTTGCACTGCGCCACGCTGCTTCTCTTAGTAGGGTTATTATAGTAAGCTCATTGCGGGCAGGGAATGGGCCTGTTAGAGTGTTATGTTGAACTCTCCCAAATGCTTAGTACAATGCTCTGCACACAGTAAATGCTCAATAAATTTGATTGATTAGTAGTAGAAGTGTATTAATGAACCACACAGTCAATCAATGGTATTTATTGAGCCCTTACTGTGTGTAGAGCACTGTAATAAGCACTTGGGAGAGCACAATACAATAGAACTGGTAGACATATTCCCTGCCCAAAATGAATTTACAGTCTAGAGGGGGAGATGGACATTAATATAAATAAATCAATTGCGGATATGTACATAAGTGATAATAGTAATTGTGGTATTTGTGAAATGCTTACTAAGTTCCAGGCACTCTGGAACTTATTTATTCTCTATTATTTATACTTATTTATACTCTATTTTATTTTGTTAGTATGTTTGGTTTTGTTCTCTGTCTCCCCCTTTTAGACTGTGAGCCCACTGTTGGGTAGGGACTGTCTCTGTATGTTGCCAATTTGTACTTCCCAAGCGCTTAGTACAGTGCTCTGCACATAGTAAGCGCTCAATAAATACGATTGATGATGATTGATGATGATGACTCTGCTAAGCAGTGGAGTGTATAGAGGCAAATCAGGTTAGTCCCACGTGGGGCTCACAGTCTTAATCCCCATTTTACAGATGAGGGAACTGAGGCTCAGAGAAGTCAACTTACCCAGACAAGTGACGGACAAGTGGCGGAGCCAGGGTCCTTCTGACTCCCGGGCCTGTGCTCTAACCGGTAGGCCATGCTGCCTCTCTGAGTGCGGTGGGATTGAGAGTGGGGTGAACAGCAAGTGCCCAAAGGGTGTAGATCCAAGTGCATAACCAACACAGAAGGGAAGAGGGAGTTGGGGAAAAAGGATCTGAGGCAGGAAAGGCCCAAGTCTGGCAGTCAGCAGCCCTGACCGATGTTTCCCTCGGGACAAATCCTCCTCACAGCAGGGTCATAAGCAACTTCTTTTGTCTTGACCTCCCCACTTTCAGGGAGAAGCTGAGAACCCCCCCCAATTGCCCCCCCCCCAACCCCCACCCCTTCTGCACGGGTTTCTTCATCCCAAGTAGTATTTAGTAGAAATGGGTTGGATTAAGTGCTTACTAGCTAACACACTGCCCAGAGGGTTCATGAATTCATCGCTCCCTTGGAGAGGCACAGAGTTTAGGCCCCATTGAGTTGTGCTACCTGGCAAGAGTGGGACTGCATCTGAGCGGATGGTTTCTAATTTACCCCAGTGCTTAGTTCAGTGCTTGGCACATAGTAAGGGCATAATACATGCCAACTTTATCATTGCTAAGTGAACAAAAATCATAAATAAGCACTGTGTTGAGCAGGTGGGAGAGTACAATAGAGTTAGTCGACATGATCCCTTACCCATAAGCGTGGGCTGAGTATGCCCTCCCTCCGCACATCCGCCAAGCTAGCTCTCTTTCTCCCTTCAAAGCCCTTCTGAGAGCTCACCTCCTCCAGGAGGCCTTCCCAGACTGAGCCCCCTTTTTCCTCTCCCCCTCCCTATCCCCCCCACCCTACCTCCTTCCCCTCCCCACAGCACCTGTATATATGTTTGTACATATTCCTCTATTTTTTTTACTTGTACGTGTTTACTATTCTATTTATTTTGGCAATGATGTGTATCTGGGTTTCCTTCTATTTATTCTGATGACTTGACACCTGTCCACGTGTTTAGTTTTGTTGTCTGTCTACCCCTTCTAGACTGTGAGCCCGTTGTTGGGTAGGGACCGTCTCTATATGTTGCCAACTTGTACTTCCCAAGCGCTTAGTAGAGTGCTCTGCACACAGTAAGCGCTCAATAAATACGATTGAATGAATGAATGAATGAGTACTGTTCTAAGGGCTTGGGAGAGTAAAATATAGAGTTGGTCAGCAGGCCCCCTTTCCCTCAAGGAGCTTACAGCCCCATGTAAGACAGGACTGTATCCGATCCGCTTGTGTTACCTCTACGAGGCCTGGCTCGTCGTAAGCGCTTAAAAAATCCCATCATCATCACCACCACCATCATCATCGCCCTCCCTAGGGCAATGTTCTCTATCTCCACTGATAAGACAGAATTCGAGTGATGTCCTTGGTCACCCTCCTAAACCTGATTTTGGAAATGTTGTCATTTTCATTTTCTTTTCAGGATGTTTTGGTTCCCAGATACCCAGCCACCATTTTTCTCGATCACTCGGCTAACGGTTTGGTAGGGGGTGAGGGGTTGGAGAGGTGACCAAGGCAGCTGAAGGAATGCCTTTTAGATAGTTTGAAGAGGACCACTTAGCGAGACTCAGAGCACTTAAGCAGATGGACTATTTTGGGGGTGGGGGGAGTTTGCTACTGACATTGAGGACTGTTGGCAGACTTTTCCAGGGAATTTGAGCAGCAGGAGGGTTGTCTACTGGTTTCTTTCAAAACTGAAGCATCCCCATTATCTGCTAATAATATAGAGTTCCATAGTGGGGTGCCTCTTCAGACCCTCCTGGCTTCCAGTCTGCCATCGCTGTCTTCCTTTGAACTTCGATTTTGGTGATTACGTCTGTGATCTTCTAACACAGCCCTGTTCCAGCTCTGGTTGTTTGAATGCTCTGAAGTAAAGTGACTCCTACATTTTCTGAGTTTCCTATTGAGGGGTGGGGTGTCTGTATGTGTGTGTGCGTGTGTGCGTGCGTGTTTTAGACATCCTGTCCGGTATTTTTAATGGATTTTCAAAATCCTCCTAATATGCAATCTGGTGAATTCAGCTAATTGAATAGCATTCCTTCGAAGGGGTCTCTTCTTATTCCAGGAAGTATAAAGTGACAAAAAGACCTCATGGAATGTGAGGGGAAAGGGGAGAAGAGCAGAGGAAGCAAAACGAGTCTGTTCTATTGTAATAATAATAATAATAATAATGGCATTTATTAAGCACTTACTATGTGCAAAGCACTGTTCTAAGCGCTGGGGTGGTTGCAAGGTGATGATCAGGTTGTCCCATGGGGGGCTCACAGTCGTAATCCCCATTTTACAGATGAGGTAACTGAGGCCCAGAGAAGTGAAGTGACTTGCCCAAAGTCACACAGCTGACAATTGGCAGAGCCGGGATTTGAACCCATGACCTCTGACTCCAAAGCTCGTGCTCTTTCCACTGAGCCACGCTGCTTCTCTATTGTACTTTCCCAAGTGCTTAGTACAGTGTTCTGCATACAGTAAGCGCTCAATAAGTATGATTGATTGATTGATCATCAGCCACAGAGAGTCTTCCAAAAACGTGAATCCACACAGCGCAGTGCACAAGGGGGAAGAGACTCTCCAAGTCAGTAAGAAGCAGTTGTGCAGTCTAGAGAGGGAAACACCAGACTTGGATCCTCTTAGAGAAACAACGTGGCCTAGTGAAAAGAGCACACGCCTGCGAGTCAGAGGACCTGGATGCTAATCCCAGCTCCACCTGGGATCTGCTGGGTGACCCTGTGCAAATCACTCCAGTTCTCTGTGCCTCAGTTCCCTCATCTGTAAAAGGGAGATTCAGTGCCTGATCCCCTGCCTACTTAGATTGAGAGCCCCATGTGGGACCTGATGATCTTGTATCGCCTTCTCATTATTATTCATTCATTCATTCAATCGTCTTTATTGAGCACGTACCGTGTGCAAGCGCTTGGGAAGTACAAGTTGGCAACATATAGAGACGGTCCCTACCCAAAAGTGGGCTCACAGTCTAGAAGGGGGAGACATTATTATTGCTAATAATAATAGCTGCAGCTAATAATAGTAGCTGCCTAATGAACACACAAACGGGATGTAGGCACAGAACATGCGCAGGAAAAGGACACCAAGCCTCCCAGCGTGATACCAAATGCTAGAGTAATGACGGTGGTTTTTGTTAAGCGCTTACTATGTGCCAAGCACTATTCTAAGCATTGGGGTAGATACAAAATAATCAGGTTGTCATTCATTCATTCAATCATATTTATTGAGCGCTTACTGTGTACAGAGCACTGTACTAAGTGATTGGGAAGTACAAGTCGGTAACATATAGAGATGGTCCCTACCCAACAACAGGCTCACATGGGGCTCACAGTCTTAGTCCCCATTTTACAGAGGAGGTAACTGAGGCACAGAGAAGTGAAGTGGCCTGCCCAAGGCCACACAGCAGACAAGTTCGGGATTAGAACCCACGTCCTCGGCCACCCAAGCCAGTGCTCTTTCCATTAAGCCACGCTGCTTCTCAAGATATTCAGGTTGGATTCAATCACGTCCCATGGGGGCTCACAGTCTAAGTAGGAAAGAGAACAGGTATTGGATCCCCATTCTACTGATGAGTAAAAAGCCACAGAAAAGTTAGGTGACTAACCCAAGGTCACACAGCAGGCAAGTGGCAGAGCCGGGATTAGAACCCAAGTCCTCTGATTCCCAGAGCCATACTCTTTTCATAGGCAATGTTTAGCTTTCATAACAGCCCTCACCCCTAAAACTCATTTTCTTGACTTCTCTGACACTCTTCCTCTTGAGATAGACAACTCTAATGAACAAAATCTTTATCAGTGTGACAGATTTTGAAAAATATTATTATTATCAATTCAGATTTATTTCAGTTAAGCATGGACGCAAACTGCAAATGTCTGATTACCACATATTTCCAAAAACAAATTTGAAAAGAAAGCATTGTAGCCTAAAAGAACTGTAATTTTCACAGCGATTGCAAAGAAAGGCAGTCCTCTATATATTGAAATCAATCAGAACTTTTTTGAGCTTTGTTTTTTTTTATTCCCCTAAGTGAGCTTCAGGAGCCTTACGGATTCACTGTAGCCAACGACTCATATTTCTTCTTCAGTTGCCTGAGCCCTTCCTGTCCAAGGGAAATGCCTAGGTGTACTGTTGGCTAAAGTCACAGAGACATTGGTAGGCGATTACTATGTGCCAAGAACTGTACTAAGCACTGGGGCAATACAAGATAATCAGGTTGGACACAGTTTCTGTCCCATGTGGGACCCAAAGTCTAAGTAGGAGAGGGTCAGATTTGATCCCCTTTATACTGATGAGGTATCCGAGGCACAGAGAAGTTCAACGACTTGCCCAAGGTTACACAGCAGGTCCATGGCTGAGCTGCAATTAGAAACCAGGCCCTGTGACTCCCAGATTTGTGCGCTTAGTGGAAAGCGTGGCTTAGTGGAAACAGCACAGGCTTGGGAGTCAGAGGTTAGGGGTTCTAATCCCGCCTCTGCCACTTGTCAGTAAGCACTTAATAAATACCATTGGTCGATTGATTAAAGGTACAGTATCCCCACGCCATCTTCTCACATCCCTGTGTCACTTGTGACTTAAGTCAATCACTCAGCAAGCATCGGAGAAAGTCACAGTTGGGATCTGTCAAAGGCAGGAGGATGCCACATTGAGGGTCTTCAGGACCACTTTCTTCTAAGAGCTCCAACTTCATTTGGATGCTGGCTGCTATTCTGGGGTATTGAAAATGCTATCATTTGATTTCTCAAAATTATTAGGTGACTTCCCATCCCTGCCCCGTGGGTTAGGTAAGGCGCAAGAGCGATAGCGTAGGAGGTAGAAGGGGGGTGTGCAGAAATAGAGAGGAGAGAATGCCCTTGACGTCGTTGAGATAGGCACTCCAGAATGAGAGCGTCAGATGAGGCAGGCCTGATTTCAGAGGGGTTGCAACACTGCTTTTTCCCACATTTCTAAATGATTAAGGCCCCTAACTCACAGCAGCCTCTTTGTTAGGAGGTCTGTAGAGGTTTGCAGAAAGAGCCTTCTCTGGAGCCTGAACCTCAGAGAGTCACCAAGGCCAAACCAGGAACGCTTGTTACCGTACCTTTCTGAATGCGGACAGATCCTCTGGCCTTCGGCTTGGGCTGAGAACTGCCTTTGCCTTGAGCTCTTGATTGCAGGAGGGATTTGGGGCATCATTTGCAGCTAGGGGAGAATTGTGTTGAGATTGAAACACGTGCTCAGGGACGGAGCTGGTTGGGCACCTTTCTGTGAATTGCAAAATTGCCTTTCTATCTCCATACACACTTGGTGGGGGTCACGGGAGGTAGCCGGACTTCTAGGAAAAGAACTGGGAATTCCAGCTCCCCCATTCCCTGGAAAGCAGTGGTGCAACTATTTAAACTCTGTCTGGCCTCAGTTTAGGGCCTAGATAGTGGGGATTGATATCATCTTCCTCATTGGATTGTAATCCCCTCCACTAGGTTGTACGCCCCTTTTCTCTTTGTTTAATGGCGTTTTTTAAACACTTACTATGTGCCAAGCACTGTTCTAAGCTTTGGGGTAGATTCAAGCTAATCATGTTGTTCACAGTCCATGTCCCTCCTGGGGCTCACAGTCTTAATCCCCCTTTTACAGATGAGGTAACTGAGGCACAGAGAAGTGAAGTGAGCTGACCAGGGTCACACAGTAGACAAGTGGAGGAGCCCGGGATTAGAACCCAGGTCCTTATGACTCCGAGGCCCAGGCTCTATCCACTAGGCCACGCTGCTTATCATGGGCCGATTGTATGTGTTGTACTCCCTCATGTGTGTCTTTGCACTCAGTAAGTGCTCAATAAGTACCACAGAAGCACCGTGAAGATGAAATGAGGAAAGGCCCTAAAGTCACAGAGCAGAGCAACTCTGGAAACCCAAAGGTGGTAACAGTGTTAATTGCTAAGAAGGACAGGGTGGTAGTTCCTAGTGTGGCCTATTAAAAGCAGAACGGGCCTACCTGCTGTGATGTCTTGGACAAATCACTTGACTTCTCTGTGCCTCAGTTCCCTCATTTGCAGAATGGGGATTCGATATGTATTCGCCTTCCTACTTAGACTGAGAGACGCATGTGTGATCTAATTATCTTGAACCTACCCCAGGGCTTAGTACGATGTCTGTCATATAGTAAGCGCTTAACAAATACCATTATTATTATTGTAATTATTATTATTACTTGATCACCAACAAGACGCATCTGGGGTTTCCATGGAGGTCCTCCCTCTACCCTACCTCATCTCTTCTCTAGTCTTGGAAATTTAAATCAGGGGATCAAACCAGCTGTTGTTGCGAGACCAGAAGCAGAGCATGACAAATATTAAAGCTCTATCTTGGGGGAAAAGTACTGTTTTTCTCCATTTTTCTATAGTATCTATTAAGCACTCACCATGTGTCAAGCACTGTTCTAAGCGCTGGGGTAGATCCAAGTTAACCAGACCAAGTACAGTCCCTGTCCCACAAGGGGCTCACATTCTAAGAAGAAGGGAGAACAGGTATTGAATCCCTATTGTGCAGTTGAGGAAACTGAGGCACAGAGAAGTTAAATGATTTGCCCAAAGTCACACAGCAGGCAAGTGGTAGAGTCAGGATTGGAACCCAGGTCTTCCAGCTCCCACTTTTTATCCACTAGGCCACGCTTCTCCCACTTGGCCCAAAGCCCAGGTTTACATTTCCAAATGGATGCAGATTTGCCCAGAAAAAAAACCAAAACTGTCTCCACTGCCTGGGTAATTGCTCAGGCTCCCGCTTTGTTTTGGTTGCGTGGGCTTGGCCCAGTTTGGCCAGGACAATCCTGGAATTGGCTAGCTTGTCCAGGAGTTCCAGCCAGTTGGAAGAATTTTCTCCAGAGGTCACGGCACTGTGGCTGATTTGCTGCAGCCTCCTCGTTGACCTTCTAGAAAATCTGCTTTGGATGAAGATGGGCGGAAGGAAAAGAGCGGAGGCGTAGCCATCCCGCTGCCTGACACGCACCTTTCAGGGGGTGCAGGGAGTTCAGGTGTGAGACCCCCCAGAATCAGGGGAAACCTTCTGCTTCATCTCCAGATCCCCTCCTGGGGCTTCTTTAGCAGAATTTCTGAAAACCCCTCCCTACTGCGTTTTTATACTCGATTCTCTTGCCAGCTTGGCCCTGAAACTGTCACTGGAACAGGCAGTTGTGCATCTGTTTCTGATTTCCTTTTGCCTGATAAACGTTTTACTGCCTCTTTGGCTTCGAGCGGTTTATGCCTCCATCTCGAGCAGAAAGAGCTGTTCTCTTTCGCCCGCGGTCGAGCACTTCTAAAAACCGGATTGTACATTCCTGTTGTGTGTTTCGGATGTGTCTTTTAGACTGTGAGCCCACTGTTGGGTAGGGACTGTCTCTATATGTTGCCAATTTGTACTTCCCAAGAGCTTAGTACAGTGCTCTGCACATAGTAAGCGCTCAATAAATACGATTGATGATGATGATGAAGGGGAAAAAGGTCTAGCATAGTTAGTGGGATTAGGAAGGTAGAGTACAGAGGTTGGTTTGCGTGGTAGTTGGTGAATTCATCCGCAGATCTGACTGCGCCCTGGGTGCAGAGAAGTCAGGTGACTTCTGGTTAAGGTGGAGGGACACACTAATTCCAGTCAATAACAGAAATGGTCCTGAGATGCAGAAACCTCACAGCATCTTTGTAACGTGGTTCCTGTTTGAAATTGAGTGGGCGCCGAGTTCTAATCCCGTTTTGGGCAAGGAGATTTGGGAGGTTCAATGAAAAGCTATTTGGGGGAGCTGGTGGGAGTAATAATAATCATAGTGGTATTTAAGTCCTCAACTGGTGCCAAACATTGCACTGAGCACTGGGGCTAAGCCCTGTCTTACATAGGACAGTGCCTGGCACATAATAAGTGCTTAACAAATATGGCAATTAGTATTATTATTATTATGGGGTCACAATCTAGTCTTGCCCACATCCTGCTTCTGACCTGGAACCTCAAAGCCTTGTTAGAATCATATCTCCAAGAGGCATTCCCCGACTAAGCCCCCATTTCCTCTACTCCCTCTCCCTTCTGTGTTGCCCTCACACCTTGTTTGTTTTCTTAGTTTTTTGTTCTATTAATGGAATTTGTTAAGCACTTACTATGTGCCAGGCACTCTCTGTCACCCCATACTCAGCCCCTCAGCACTTACATGCATATTTCTCATTTATTTTAAAGCCTATCTCCCCCTCTAGACTCTAAGCGCCTACTGGGCAGGGAATGTTTCTACCAAATCTCTTATATTGTACTCACCCAAACACTTATTGTATTGTACTCTCCCAAGCGCTTAGTTCAGTGCTCTGCACACAGTAAGCACTCAATAAATACGATTAAATGAATGAATGAATGAACTTAGTAGAGTACTCTGCACATAGTAAGCTCTCAGTCAACACGATTGAGTAATCAATCTTCACCTGAGAAGCAGCATGGCTCATTGGAAAGAGCACGGGCTTGGGAGTTAGAGGTCATGGGTTCTAATCCCGGATCTGCTACTTGTCTGCTGTATGACTTTGGGCAAGTCATTTAACTTTTCTGTGCCTCAGTTCTCTCATCTGTAAAATGGGGATAAAGATTGTGAGCCCCACGTGGGACAACCTGATTACCTTGTATCTCCCCCAGCGTTTAGAACAGTGCTTGGCTCATGGTAAGCACTAAAAAAATACCATCATTATTATTATTAAAAGGGAGGGAGAACAGTTACCCTCTCAGGGCTTCAGTTTCTGCTTCTGTAAAAGGGAGACAATTTTATCTGGCTCCCATTCCCCATGGGGATGTTGTGAGGATAAAATGAGAAAATTGACAGGAAAACCCATTGGAAAAATGAAAGCCCTCTACCAGTACACAGTATCAATATCATCATTATTATTATCATCAACAAGAAGACTTTTTTAAGCGGGGAAGGTATTCTTTTTGAGATCTAGCATCTTGCTCACATATTCTGGAGCTGGCTTGGAAAGGCTCAGCAAACTCCCTCAGGAACAGCAGGAGGAAGAAATATTTTCTTGATGGATGCAAACAGATGGACAAGGAAAGTAGGGAAAAGGGGTCCCTGACAGGCATTCTATTCCGTTTTGATGTTTGAAAGCTGCCAAACTCCTTGGTGGCAGAGGACTTTGGTTGATTTCACCCACAGGGATCCAGAGAAGACATGTTCCCAATCTCTTTAGGAGGCCTTTCTTTGTCTATCTTTCCTTTTCCTATCTGGATTTTTACCTTTGTCTGAGCTATTCTGGGCAAGGGAATGCATCCCATTCAAAGAACAGAGAAGATGAAATTGCTGTCTGGAGTGGGGATTTTCTTCCAGATTCCAGCGGGCCGTGTCTGCCTCCCTCCATTTGCTCCAGTGGACTTGACCGTGTCGTGTGGGTGTATGTAGAAGGCACCGGCTCTCCTCCAAAAACAACGTCTCATTTTTCAGGGTGTTTTTTTTTTTTTTGAATGAATACCTGATTAAGTTAATGAGGCTGAGGCAGGGGTGGGAGGGAGCAGGCTTGGCACTGGCCCAGGACTGCGGAAACCCAGCGGAGTTTGTGTAACCCTGGAGGGGTGGAGGGAGGTCTGCGCTAATTACCCGGAGTTCCGATTAAAAACAGCTGCAGGTAGCCAGTCCTGCCCATTGTCCATTGGGCGAGAGCTTGACAGCGGCCGGTCAGAACGTGTCTCCATCAGGCAGAGTCAACCGAGGGACCCCAAAGATCGAAGAGGGAGTGAGCTTCTTCGGTGGAACATTTGTGGTTTCAGGGTCAGATTTCGACCCCCACCCCCTTGCCAGAGTCAGTCAGTCGATTGATTTTATTGAACACTTACTTTGGGGAGGACACCGTACTAAGCGCTTGGGAGAGTACACTAGAACAATAAAAAGACACATTCACGGGGCACGTGGGTCTTCATAAACCACTGCTCCAGCACCCCATTCTCCAATCAATCAATCGATGATATTTACTAAGTGCAGAGCATTGACCTCAGCGCTTGGGAGAGTAAGCTCCTCATGGGCAAGGAATGTGTGTCCCAACTTCCTTGTATTGCATGCATTCATTCTTTCAATCATTTACTGAGTTCTTACTGTGTGCAGAGCACTGTACTAAGAGCTTGAGAGAGTACAATATAACAATAAACAGTCACATTCCCTGCCCACAATGAGCTTACAGTCTAGAGGGGGAGGCGGACATTAATATAAATAAGTTACAGATAGAACAGTGCTTTGCACATAGTAAGCGCTTAATAAATGCCATTATTATTATTATAAGTGCTGTACTCTCCCAAGTGTTGAGTACAGTGCCCTGTTTGCCGTAAGCACTCAATCAACACCTCTAAATGAGTGAGCCCGCTGTTGGGTAGGGACCGTCTCTGCATGTTGCCAACTTGTAATTCCCAAGCGCTTAGTACAGTGCTCTGCACACAGTAAGCGCTCAATAAATACGAATGAATGAATGAATGAATGAGTGAGGGGGCAAGATGAGGTCAAAGGACCTTTCAGCTCTGACTGGAAGCTCTCAACTCTCGTCAGAGATTTAGTTTGAATGGTCTCTGCCTCTGGCAAACGTGGCTACTCCATTCCTCAAGGAATAATACTAACTGTGGTATGTGTTAAGCACTCACTGTACGCCAGGCACTGTTCTAAGCGCTAAATAGAAGATAATTGGGTTGGACACAGTTCCTGTACTACGTTGGTCATGCAGTCTTAATCCCCATTGTGCGATGAGAAAACTGAGGCGCAGAGAAGTGAAGTAACTTACCCAAGGCCACCCAGCAGGCAAGTTGGGGAGCCAGGATTAGAACCCAGGTCCTCTTGATTCCTAAGCCTGGGCTCTTTCCAACTCATACATACTGAGGGGACTGTGACGTGTTCTTCCCCTGCTATTTTCCCACAGTGCCAACGATGATTTCTCTGGGCTTGCTGGTCAGATGCACCAGTAAACCTCCCGGTTTCTGCAAGTTCTGTACCTGCTCTTTCTCCTCCAAGCCCCGAGCCATTTAAATAGCATCAGACCATTGGTATTGGCTGAGCAGGGAGTGGTCAGTGGAAGCCAGAACTGGCAGAGGCACGCTCCTGGATCAATATTAACACATCCCAGCTCCCGGAACTCTTTCCAGAAGATGTTTGGCACTGTTGACTGGTTGGCTGAATCGAACCTGCTGGGAATTATTAGCAACAACTGCCCGCATCCCAGGTAACCAACCCTAGCAACCGGAAAAACAAGAAGTTACCAGCAAAGGCCCCCGAAAGTTGGAACAGTACTTCTGGCTTTCTGGGATTTGGGCCCCGATAAGATAGCGACTCAACTCTGTAAATGTATATGGTGGGTCGATATACAGTGAAATTGTTTCAACCGATCGGCGGGCTAAACCCTGAACCCGTGATGATGATGAAGCTGTCTAGAACAAATAGAATGCTCATTGCCATGGGAAGCGCCGTGGCTCAGTGGAAAGAGCACGGGCTTTGGAGTCAGAGGTCATGGGTTCAAGTCCCTGCTCTGCCAACTGTCAGCAGTGTGATTTGGGGCGAGTCATTTAACTTCTCTGTGCCTCAGTTACCGCATCTGTAAAATGGGGATTAAAACTGTGAGCCCCCAGTGGGACAACCTGATCACCTTGTATCTTGTTAATTCCTCAGCGCATAGAACAGTGCTTTGCACATAGTAAGCGCTTAACAAATACCATCATTATTATTAGTATTATTATTATTGGACAGTTTATTGTTGGCTTACCCAGGAGACAATTAAGTAGGTTGAGGATTCCCTAGGCCACTCTGAGCCCCGTGTGAGGTGGAGACTGGATCTGATTGATTAATTACCCCACAGTGTGTAGCATTGCGCTTGGCATGTTGTAAGTGCTTATTATTAGCTTACTATTCAGAAGGACCTCAACCAGAAATGAGAGTGGAAGCAGCGTGGCCTGAGCTTGGGTTTGGGAGCCAGAAGGCCTTGGGTTCAAATCCCAGCTCCACCACTATTCAGCTGTGTGACGTTGGGCAAGTCATTTCACTTCTCTGGGCCTCAGTTACCTCACCTGTAAAATGGGGAATAAGGCTGTGAGCCCCATGTGGGACAGGGACTGTGTCCAACTTGATAAGCTCCTATCTACCCCAGCGCTTAGTACGGGCCTGGCATATAGTAAGCGCTTAACAAATACCATTTAAAAAAAAAGCAGCAGGTGGCGAAACTCAAATCAGACAAGAGCTACCTCGAGTTAATGGGCTCCTGTAAGAGTTTGGTCAGGAAAGAGGAAGGAACTGTTAGCTCCATTCAAATGAGTTTAGGGAATAAGTGCTCTGTCTCTGCTTTCTCTGTGCCAGGATCATTAAGAGCTGACTGCCCAGTGGGGGAAAAGAATCCTTGGAATACATCCAAGAAGCATTCTAAGGGCCAGAAAAGAGTTTGGATAAATTGCTCTCTACCTAGAACAATCTTGTGTATGTCAGGTGGTTGTATTAGGAAGCTCAGGTCTCCGAGGCGGGGAAAAAAGGTATATCCCTGCTCGAAGAGATTCCCCAAATTCTCAGGGCTGGAGGACCCCTTCCAAGGAATTCTCCTGTTCTGCGAAGGGATTTTTTCCAACCCATGGGCATCTCTCTCTCCAGCTCTAGGTAAGTTGCTTTCGGTTGCTGCTTCTCTTGAGACTGGAGCTTGGACTTACATTGACTTGAAGCAGAATAGTCTAGTGGAAAGAGCACAGGCCTGGGCGTCAGAGAACCTAATCCTGGCTCCTCCACTTACCTGCTGTGTGACCCTGGGTAAGTCGCTTAACTTGATTGCAAAATGGTATTTCAATACCTGTTCACCTCCTACTTAGACTGTAAACCCCATGAGTGATTTGGTTATCTTGTACCTAGCCCAGTGCTTAGTACAGTGCTTGGCACATAGTAAGGGCTTAACAGATGCCATCATTGTTATTATTATTATCACCAGGCTTGACACTTGTTCAGGTGAGGCAGAGACAGGTGGCTGGGATTTTTTTTTGAACAGAGTATTTGTTAAGTGCTTACTATATGCCAGGCACTATACTAAGCCCTGCGGTAGATATAAGTTAATCAGGTTGGACCAAGTCCCCGTCCCACATGGAGCTCACAGTCTTAATCCCCATTTTACAGATGAGGTAACTGGGGCACAGAGAAGTGAAGTGACTTGCCCATTCAGCAGATAAGTGGCAGAGCCGCGATTAGAACCCACGTCTTTTTGACGAATTAGGCTAGTCTGCTTCAAGTCAATGTAAGTCCAAGCTCCAGTCTCAATCCCTATCCCACATGGGGCTCACAGTCTAAGTAGGAGAGAATAAGATTTAATCCCCATTTTACAGATGAGGACACTGAGACATAGAGAAGTTAAGTGATTTGCCCAAAGACACCCAGCCGGTACGTAGCGGAGCTGGGATTAGAACCCAGGTCCTCCGACTCCCAGGCCTGTGCTCTTCCCACTAGGCCAAGCTGCTTTATTCATGAATCCTTATTGAGACACAACTTAGAGGAGAAAGGACAAGCTTGGGAGTCAGAGGACTTAGGGAGGCAGTCACAATCTAGAAGGGAGTTGGCCCTTTAGAAGGGAGCTCACAATCTTCTGAACTGTGAGCCCACTGTTGGGTAGGGACCGTCTCTATATGTTGCCAACTTGTACTTCCCAAGCGCTTAGTACAGTGCTCTGCCCACAGTGAGTGTTCAGTATCTACCATTGAATGAATGAATGAATGAATCTAGAAAAGAGTTTACTGTCCAGAGAGCAAATTAAACCCGGCTGGATGGACAAAGGACCTAACCCATGAATGGTGTCCTACAAGATATGCTCCCAGACCATGACCCATGAGGTGGATGAAATGTGCATTCAGAGTGGCCAGGATTGTTTCTCAGGAACGTAATAACTCATTAGAGTAACAGGGTCTTGCTCTCAACGAGGCAAGCCCCCACCGAAAGCCATTTCCAGCTTTTTCTTGCAAACACACATCCTGACCTCTGGTGAGCAATCCAACTGGGACTCAGCAGAGACGCAGATGGTGACTCCTCCAAGTGATTATTTTTCCGCCTTGAGCCCTTTCCAGGAATTCTCGGGCGGGCAGGTCGCCAGGGGACACTGGCTACCCGGACGGAGCAGAGATGTTCCATGTGTTGCTGGCTGCCTGGGCTACCAGAGCCCAGATGCCGGCCCCACCTTTCCTTCCCTCCTTTTTTTTTAAAAAAATATATTTGCTAAGCACTTACTATGTGCCAGGCACTGTACTAAGCACCAGGATAGGTACAAAGATAATCAGGTTGACATAGTCCCTGTCCCACATAGAGCTCACAGTCTCAATCTTCATTTTCCAGATAAGGTAACTGAGGCCCAGAGAAGTTAAGTGACTTGCCGGAGGTCACACAGCAGACAAGTGGCAGAGCAGGGATTAGAACTCGGCTCCTTATGACTCTCAGGTTGGCGTTCTAGCCACTAAGCCATGCTGCTTCTGCACACCCCCACTGTCAGTACACTTAAGTGGATCCCCTGTGGCACCTACACACTGGCAACATGTCCCCGATTGCCTGCCTAGGCCTACATACACCCACATACAATACATGCCCGCCCTCTTACATTCCTACATGTACATACGCAGGCTATAAAGGAAGGTTGGTAGCCCCTTCTGGTCAGTTCGTCTACCTGAGGAAATCACCAGGAGATTCTGGGCGAGTCAGCCAAGACGGGGCTGACTAAGGCACAAAGCACAATGTCAGAAAGATATGGTATTTATTGTAGTATTTATTAAATAATTAATAATTAATGATGGCATTTATTAAGTGCTTACTATGTGCAAAGCACAGTTCTAAGCACTGGGGAGGTTACAAGGTGAACAGGTTGTCCCACAAGGGGCTCACAGCTTAATCCTCATTTTACAGATGAGGGAACTGAGGCCCAGAGAAGTGAAGTGACTTGCCCAAAGTCACCCAGTAAACACTAGGTGCCAAGCATTGGGGTAGATATAAGAGTATCAGGCCCAATCCCTGCCCCAGTCTAAAAGGGAGGGAGAGCAGGTTCCTTATCCGCATTTTGCAGAAGAGACAACCGAGGCTCTGAGAGGTTAGGTGACTTTCCCAAGGTTGCCCAGCAGGCCCAGTGGTTAGATCCAGGACTAGAACCCAGGTCTCCTGACTCCCAGGCTTGTGTTCTTTCCATTGGGGTGGTGGTTTTTTCAGAGAGGAAGGGGTTCTTGGGGGCAGAGGTGAGGGGGAGAGTATTGGGGATGGATTGGAAGTGGCAGGGGACCACTGGAGGGGCTAGGGGTCAGAATGTCCTGCTGGAAGATTGGGGGAAGAACCACACTCATTTGCTCACATCTTGGGGTTTTTACAGGCCCCAGCAGTGCCATCCAGTTTGCCACAATCAACAGTTTTGGGCTTTTTTGCCTCTCATTTCATGTCTTGGGCCCCAGCAAGGAGAGAATCGTGAAGCAGGTGTAGGATTGGGGTGGTGGGTGGGAGGGAGACCCCTGGGAATTCTGGATCAACTAATCAGGAAGTCAAGCCTTGGCTCATGATCCAGGATGCGCTATGGCCAGGGCTAGAAGACACAAACTATCTGGGTAATTCATCCCCCCAAAAGACCCTGAGACTTGGACAGTCTGTTCATTTCAGCCAAAAGCATTTCTTCGAGAGGATGTGGGCGTGCTGACTCCTCTGAGGCCTAAGTGTATGTATGGTTTCTCCCTCGCTCTCCAGAGAATTGTCCTGTCATAGAGTCCACTGAGATTTTCGGGGTGACGTGCTAGAACATCAGCAGGGGGAGTCCAGAACACTCTGGCCTTGGAGGATCAATCAAGAGATGGTATTTATTGAGCACCTACTCTGTGCCAAGCAATATTTGAGTCTCTGGGTGCTTTGTGGTTGGGGGGGCAGAGGGGGAAAGCGAGAGAAAGATTTTCCCCTCCTCATCAACAGGGGATTGCGATAAACAGTTATTTCCACCACCAAGAAAACTTCCCAGGAAATGCAAAGTTGAAAGAAGGGAGCTGCATTCTCCGAGTTATTGAAAGCACAGTTGCCACCTGTTGTTAATATTCCTTTGGGGCAGATGCCGGGGAAGAGTTGCCCTCCTCTCCTCCCCCCAGGGATGTCCTGGATTCCCCTCCCCCAAGAATGGTGTGTCAGGGCCCGCCCCCACCGAGAAAGCACTGCTGTTCCTGAACTTCCAATTCAGACTTCTAATATCTCGCCTTCTGTTTCCCCTCCAACCTCCCTCTGCGAACATTGTCTCTGAGCCTTGAGAAGAATGCTATTCTTGTTTGAAGGCCTGTGGTGTGAGACATCAGATTTCTCAACGCCCACCTTCACGTGGCTAATAGGAATTCAGCAATTGCATGAAGAGCGTGAGGAGAGACATTCCGTTTTTTCGCCGAAGTTCTCTTCGGAGTGTCATTTTTCATTCCTCCCAGAAACCGGGAGGTGGGAGTTTTTGGGTGATGCAGCCCCATTAAGGAGATGCCTGCAGCCCCCCGGGGGGGACAGGTTGTGAAAGGAGAGATGGGGAGGGGGCCTGAGAATGAGGCAAACAGTGGGAAGGAAGGCAGTATTTGCTTCTGAACACTTAAAAGGAGTAACGGAAATTTCTAGCTCCTCCTCCTGTGTGCTCTTCCTTCCTCGCCTCCTCCTCTTCCTCCTTCTCCACGACCTCCCCTTTTTCCTCCTCCTCTCATCCTTTTTCCTTCCTCGTTGTCCTTTTCTGCTTCCTCCTTGTCCTCATTTCCTTCCTCCTCCTCCCCTTCCTTCTCAATCAATCAAACAATGGCATTTATCAAGCACTTACCATGTGCAGAATACAACAGAGTTGATATACGTGTTCCTTGCCACAACAAATTTACAGTCTAGAGGGGGGAGCTTACAGTCTTAATCTCCTCATCCTTGTTCTCTTCCTCCTCCTACTCTGCTTCCCACTCCTCTTTTTTATGGTGTTTGTTAAGTGCTTACTCTGTGACAAGCACTGTTAGCTCTGGGGTGAAATTAAGTTAATCAGGTCAGGCACAGTCTCTGCTCCACAGACTAAGTAGGAGGGAGAATGGGTATAGAATCCCCATTTTTCAGTTGAGGAAACTCCTTCCCCACCTCTTCCTTCTCCTTTCCTCTCCTGCTTCTCCTCCCTCCCCCCCTCCTCTCTCCTTCCTCCTCCTCACTTTGGAAAGGACGCTGGATTGCTTCCAGTCAGGTAGAGTGGTAACAATGGAAAAGCAAGAGGCGTGAACCCCAAGAGCAAATATTTTCTGCAGGGTGATTTTGGATTCTGCGGCCCCAGGTGTAATTGATCTGTAATTGATTTTGACAGCCACCTCCCTCACTGGATCTTAAACTCATGCAGGGCAGGGGTTGTGTCTATCAACTCTGTGGTGTTGTGCTCTCCCCAGTGCTTAGTTCAGTGCTGCACACATGGTAAGTGCTCAATAAACACCCTTGATCTATTGATTGGACTGGGGCCCAGGGTCTGTTATTTAGGTTGCCCGCTTTTCAGCATGCAGGCAGGGCTAGCACTAGGCAAGCTTCCAGAGAGGGACCTTGGCTTTCGCCAGGGGTTCATGCTGGGTGAGCACTTGCAGAGGAGAGAGAGAGAGAAAAAGAGAAAAAAAAAGAGGGAAGGCTTTAAAACTACCAAACCATTTTTTTTTAATTAATCTCTGCTGGCTTGGAGCCAGCTTCAGCTTTTCAATACTCCCCCTGCTACTGGCCCAGATCAGCCTTCTTGCAGAATGGGTTGAGAACAGGAGACAGACCACGCTGGCTAGATTTTGGCGTTTATGGTGTGTGAAAGCGGTGGGGACCTGGGTCTCGGGGGAGCTGGGGTGGGGAGGTAGTTTCACAGAATTCCTGAGTCTGCTGAATCCAAGTTGGAAGAGTTAATAATAATGATATTAATAATGATGATGATTGGGGTATTTGTTCAGCACTTATTGGGTACCAAGCCTGGCAGTAAGTTTCGGGGTAGGTAGAACACAAGCAGATGGGACCCAGCCCTCGCCCCTCACAAGGCATATGCATCACGCCGCTGATTTTGCCACTGCTGGGGGGTGGGGCTCCGGCCCAGGTTCATGAACCCACTTCCTGCATGGGCATCTTTCGGTCACCGTCTCGGCCCCCCAGAGCGTAAGAAGATGCGGGAATCTTGGACTTCAAAGCATTGGGTGTTTGGCCCGACTCTGCCAACTTGGGAGAGTCCTACCTCACCTCAGGACTATTCTACTCCAACTAAGGCCTCACACTTTGCTTCTCTAATGCCAACCTTCTCACTGGACCTCGATCCCATCTATCTCGCTGCCAACCTCGCGCCCACGTCCTACCTCTAGCCTGGAACGCCCTCCCTCCTCATATCCGACAGACAATTACTCTCCCCCCTTCAAAGCCTTATTGAAGGCACAGCTCCTCCAAGAGTTGTTACCTGACTAAGCCCTCCTTTCATCTTCTCCCACACCCTTCTCCATCACCCTGACTTGCTCCCTGTATTCATCCCCCCCACCCAGCCCCACAGCACTTATTTCCATCTCTGTCGTCTGTTTATTTATATCAGTGTCTGTCTCCCCCTCTAACCTGTAAGCTCGCTGTGGGCAGGGAATGTGTCTGTTCGTTGTTGTACTGAACTCTCCCAAGCGCTTAGTACACACAGTAAGCTGTCAATAAATACGACTGACTGACTGACGGACAGGACAAGGCCCGATGGAGTGGGGGAGGCTGGGGCCAGGGGACTGGGCCTTTCGCCCGGGGTCCCGGCTCCAACCCGAGGGGAAAGCAGAGGGGGTGGAGCGGAGCCGATGGGAGAGTTTTTTTTTAATGGCATTTGTTAAGCGCTTACTATGTACAAAGCACTGTTCGAAGCGCTAGGGGGGATACAAGGTGATCAGTTTGTCCCACGTGGGGCTCACAGTCAACATCCCCATTTTACAGATGAGGTAACTGAGGCTCAGAGAAGTTAAGTGACTTGCCCAAGGTCACACAGCAGACATGTGGCGGAGGCAGGATTCGAACCCATGGCCTCTGACTCCAAAGCCCGTGCTCTTTCCATTGAGCCACGCTGAGTTATGCGGTCTTCCGAGTTTGGATTTCGCTGAACGTCTTAATCGTTTTCACGACACGTCAGTGGGCCCGGCAGGCATTTTTGCCCCACTCCCTTGAAGGGTTGCAGCAACTCAGGGGCTGTTCTTCATTCGGTCCTAGGGCTGTTTTGGGGGTTTGTGTTTTTGTTTTTGCCAGTGTTGATATTTTGGATTTCTCTCCCTCCTCTTTCCACCACTGCCCGCCCCCCCCCAACCCCCCAACCCCTCTTCCAGAGTCCGGGGCAGCTGTCGTAAGACTGCGCTCGCAGGGCGATGATTCCTCATGAAGTCGCTGGAGCCCCTGCAGAACTCCAATGTGACTTTCCGTTTATCAGACTGAAACCAGACCGAGCCAGACAGTGAAGCCGCGGCGAGCGGAGGGGCGGGGGGACGGTGAAAGATGAAATCGAACCAAGAATGCCTGCCTCCCAAGAAGCGTGAGATCCCCGCCACCAGCCGGCCCTCCGAGGAGAAGCCAGCGGCCTTGACCAAGGAGGACCCTCGGGCGGAGGGCTCGGCCTGGGCCTCCGGTGCCGGCGGGCGGCCCGGACCGGGGAGCACCTCGGCGGAACTCGGCCTACAGCAGGGAATGGGGCTGCACAAGCCGCTGTCCGTGGGGCTGGACTACTCTGTCCCCAGCACGCCTCGCTCTGTCCCGGCCGGCTCCACCCTCCCCGCCGTCTTCCCGCCCTCCCTGGCGCCGTCGGGGACGCCCGTGTCCCCGGTGCAGTTCGCCCACCTGCCTCACACGTTCCAGTTCATCGGCTCCTCGCAGTATGGCGGGCCCTACGCCACTGGCTACCTCCCGTCCCCGCTCGTGTCCCCGACGCCCGGCCCGGGCCCGGCCGCCCCGGCCCAACGCTCCCAGCTGGAAGCCTACTCCGCGCTGCTGAGCGGCGTGGGGAGCCTGGGCCAGCAGCTGGGCCCCAAGGCGGAGCCGCCTCTGCTCAGGACCCCGGGGCTCGTGGCCGCCGGGTCCCCGCCGCCCGCCCCGCAGAACCAGTACGTCCACCTGGCCGGCACCTCGCCTCAGGGTGCCGGGCCCAACGTCTCCCCTCCGGCCGTCCCGGTCCACCTGCACCCTCATCCGGCGGGGGGTCTCTCCCACACGCTGGCGCTGGGCCCCTCGCCTCAAGTGGTGGTGCAGTACTCCGACGCCGGTGGCCATTTTGTCCCCCGGGAGCTGCCCAGGAAGGCCGAGGGCGCCCGGCTGCTTCAGCAGCAGCAGCAGCAGCAGCAGCAGCAGCAGGCCGTTGCCGCCGCCGCCGCCGCCGCGCAGGCGAAGGAGGTGCTGAACGGCGAGGTGGACAAGGGCCGGCGCTACGGGGCGCTCCCCTCGGCCGGCGGGAAACCAGCTCAACAACACCACCACCACCACCACCACCACCACCACCATCCCACGCCCTCTCCCCACCACCACTCCCACCCGTCCCACGCCCCCCACCACCACCACTACGAGGCCCGCCACGTGGTGGTCCACCCAGGACCCGCCGACTACGGCAGCCGGGACTCTCCAGGCGTCCGGGCCTCCGTCCTGCTCCTACCCGGCGGCGGCCCACCCTCGGCGGAGCCGGACCCAGTCACCGCGGTGCCGGGCACCCAACGGGACGTCTCCCCCGCGGCCCTCGACGAGCAGGGCGGGCTGCCCCCGGTGAAGCCCGGCCCCCGGGCCTTCGCCCCGTCTCCCCAGCAGGCCCTGGGCCCCGAGGGCACCAAGGCCGGGAGCGCCCTGCCGCCCCACACCGTCATCCAGACCGCCCACGGCACCGCGGAGCCCCTCCCCGTACACCTGCCGGCCACCGCCTTCTACACGGGCGCCCAGCCCCCAGTCATCGGCTACCTGAGTGGCCAGCAGCCGGCCCTCGGGTACGCGGCCGGCCTGCCGCCGCACCTGGTCATCCCCGGCCCCCAGCCCCTGCTCATCCCCGTGGGCGCCGCCGACGGGGACCCGCCCGGGGCCGGGCCGCCCGCCCCCGGCCCTCACGCCTTCGTGGCTGCCGCCCTGCCCAAGGGCGAGGGCTTCGGGGCGGAGGCCCTGGGAGCTCAGCCCGGCTACCCGGCCGCCGTGGTGCAGGCCCAGATCCACCTGCCCGTGGGGCCGACCTCCGCGCCGCCCCCCGCGGCTCCCCCGCCGGCTCTGCCCCCGTACTTCACCAAGGGCTCCATCATCCAGCTGGCGGACGGCGAGCTGAAGAAGGTCGAGGAGCTGAGGACGGAAGACTTCATCCAGAGCGCCGAGATCAGCAGCGACCTGAAGATCGACTCGAGCACCGTGGAGCGCATCGAGGACGGCCCCCGGCCGGGCATCGCCCTCATCCAGTTTGCCGTCGGGGAGCACCGGGCGCAGGTAACGCGGCCCCCTCCGGCCCCCGCCTTCCCACAGACGGGCAGGTGGGTGGGCGCAGACCGGGACGGGCAGACGCGGCCCACTCCCCACAGCCCGGTGTATTCCAGGGAAAGGGCCTTCTCCCGGCATGGAGGCCAGGCCGAGGTGGGCAGACCCCAGGCCTGGGTGGTATTCGTTAAGCCCTTACTGTGTGTCAATTTATTCATATTATAATTTATTCACGTTAATGTCTGTCTCCCCTCTAGATTGTAAGCTCGTTGTGGGCAGGTGATGTGTCAGTTTATCATTTTATTGTACTCTCCCAAGCGCTTAGTATAGTGATTTGCACACAGTAAGCCCTCAATGCGTATGATTGAATGAATGTATGAATGAACAAGACAATCAGGTCCCACACGGTGTCCACAGTCAGTAACGCAACACAGACCCACTCAGAATCAATCCATCAGTTAATCAATGCAGGGGTCTTTGCCAAACACTTAGAAGAGTACAATGACATTAGCAGACGTATGCCCTGACCTCAGGGAGTTTGCAGTCTAGCCGGGTGAGACAAACACAAAATAAATTAGTTAGGGGAAGTGACAGAGTATGAGGTCAATCTTTCAATTGGTGGTATTTATTAAGCACCTAGTAATAATAATAAAAATAATAATAATAATAATAACATTTATTAAGCGCTTACTATGTGCAAAGCACTGTTCTAAGTGCTGGGGAGGTTACAGGGTGATCAGGTTGTCTCACAGGGGGCTCACAGTCTTAATCCCCATTTTACAGTTGAGGTAACTGAGGCCCAGAGAAGTGAAGTGACCTGCCCAAAGTGACACAGCTGACAATTGGCGGAGCCGGGATTTGAACCCGTGAACTCTGACTCCAAAGCCCGGGCTCTTTCCACTGAGCCACGCTGCACCTAGTGTGTGCAGAGCACTATACTAAGCACTTGCAACAGAATTAGCTGACACGTTCCCTGCCAATAATGAGCCGACAGTCTTGGTCGGGGGGGGGGGACATCAATATAAATGAATAATTTATAATATATAATTTATAAGGATGAGGACCAGAGAGTAAACCAGAGTAGGTGGGTTTGATTTACTCGACCCTCAGTTTTTCTAGAGCCCCTACTTCGTGCAGAGCTCTCAAGAGGGGATAGTCGTGGTAAAAGATGCAATCCCTGCCCTCGAGGAGCTTTTATCCTTCTTGGTTTCTTCAGCGCCCTTTCTTTGTATACCCTGGAGGCCACCTCAGCTTTCTGGTGCCTTGTTTGGGAGGATGTCCCCCATCAATCAATCGGTGATATTTATTGAGCGCTTACTTTGTGCAATGCAGCGTACTGAGCACTTGGGAGAGTACAGTACAGTTGGTGAACACAGCCCTGCCTTTGAGGAGCTTACTCCATGTGGTCGGGCATCTGTTTAACTTTCGTCGCCCTTCTCCGGCCCTCTCCCCTGATTCTCGTGTGTGACAGAAGGGGCTGCCTGCTGGAAGTGGCTTTTACTCCACGCTGCTATTTAGTATTTAGACTACCGAGGACGGTGAGTCATCTGTCTTAGCGCTAAGTGTTTAATGGATTAACCGGAGCCTGAAAATACCCAGAGACTCAATACCAACTGCATATAGCCTGTATGGGCCCTGGTTGCAGCTGGACAGGAGCCTCCTGCCAATGCCCAGCCTGTCTGAAAGGAGGTGGGTAGCGGAGGCGGTGAGCGGTTTTTGGCAGTGCTCAAGGCTCCATTGCAGCTGATATCCGGGGAAATAACCAATCCCACAAGATCTGCCTGTACTGTGCTTGGGGCCCAAGCTCCTCCGCCTCTAGACGGGGAAGGGGAGGGGTCGAAGAAGTCTGCCCCTCTGTCACCAACTGGGCAAGGCCACCGTGCAACCTTTGGGGTGTAGAGAAGGTGTGCGGTGTGGTGGATCGCCTGTTTGGAACCACTAGAGAAGCAACAAATTAATGAGAAGTAGCGTAGCCTTGGGGCATGTGGCCTAAGGGAAAGAGCACAGGCCTGGGGGTCAGAGGACCCAGGTTCTAATCCTGGCTCCGCCTCTCGTCTGCTGTGTGACCTTGGGGAAGTCACTTGATTCCTCGGTGCCTCAGTTACCTCATCTGGGGGATTTAGACCGGGAGGCCTAAGTGGGACGGCGATTGAGTCTGAGCTGTTATCTCGTGTCTACCTCAGTGCTTAGTACAGTGCCTGGCACACAGTAAGCACTTAACAAGTACCGTTTAAGAAAAAACTCAGAAGAGTCAGGCGAGGGCCATCGAGGCACCATCGCCTCATGCCAAGCCCCACAGTAGCTCCTCGTCTGTCTGCTCCGGGCTGTGAGGTCTCCTCCGCCCGCGCAGTCTGACCACGCTGGGTGCTGGGCCACAGGGTGGGTGTTGGATGTGGCACAGTACCAGGACTAAGGGCCAGCAGCTCAGAATCCCTCTACTCCAAGTGGACTCAGCTTGGCCCCATCACGGGACGACAGCGTCCGCCCGGGACTGTGTGGATGGATCTTCCGTCTCTGTGAGCTCGTTGTGGGAAGAGAATGTGTCCGTTTGTTGCCGTATTGTACTCCCCCAAGCGCTTAGAACGGTTCTTCGCATGCAGTAAGCGCTCAGTAAATATGACTGAATAAATCAACGAATGGGCCAGACGGAAGCCCGGATCCCGGGGCTCGGAACGTCCCGTGGCCCCCAGGGATGACGCGCCTCTCAGGGCGGACGGGCAGACAGGTGGGCAGTGGACACATGGAGGGGGTAGTCCTGGGGATGGGCCCCCTCAGTGGCTCGGCGGAAGGAAGCCGCCCCCTCCTCCCCCGAGCCCACCTCCGAACGAGACGGGCGGCGACTCCGCCTTCCGCTCTCGCAGAGCATTGAGAGACAACAGATGCCTTCTTCCCGTTTGTGAGAACCAGGGCCCCCTTGGTAGGCACGAGCAGACATATTTTTAAAACAGACGGGTTGTTTTATCCTCATCTTGTTTCTGGTGATGTGTACATATGTGTGTGTGTGTACACAGAGCATCAATCTAAGGCCCGAATACACATACAAACACAATACAAATGCACACATGTACTGAGACGGGGCGGAAGAGGCTGTACCTATCGGCTTGGGGCGGGAGGGGAGGATGGGAAAGGTCACCGAAAAACGGCTAGTCAGCCACTTCTGGGCAAGGTGGTCATTACATTGTAAGGTGTCAGGGTCGGGGGAGCCTCATATGGGGGCAGAGACTCTGTCTGATCTCATTATATCTACCTTAGTGCCTAGCAAACAAATTCCTATCAAATGCTTAACAAATTCCACTATAATATTATTACCATAATTATTGTAGAATTATAGCATTCTTATTATACCCCTACCACCAGTCCTGCAGGACTTAAAGTATGGGAGCAGGCTTGGGGTGAAGGGCCATATTTGGGTGCTACCGACCCCTGCTCCTTAGGGATGTGCTGGGAGGGGGCTCCGTTCCATCTGACTAATCACCACCCCCAAATAATAATAATAATGGTTTGTGCCAAGCACTGTTCTAAGTGCTGGGGTAGATACAAGGTAATCAAGTTGTCCCACGCGGGGCTCACAATCTTAATCCCCATTTTACAGATGAGGTAACAGGGGCACAGAGAAGTTAAGCAGCTTGCCCAAGGCCACACAGCAGACAAGTGGCGGAGCTGGAATTAGAACCCACGTCCTCTGACTCCCAAGCCCGGGCTCTTTCCACTAATCCATGTTTATTCCATTTACTCATAATTATTATGGTCAGGGTGTGGCTTGAGTCTGGAAAGGAGCCCTCTTCATCAGACACCCTTCTCGCACCCCTCCCTTTAGACTGGGAACCTTATGTGGGAAAGGGAACCTGTCTGATCTGATTACCCTGTATCTACCCGAGCGCTTAGAACAGGGCTTGGCACTTAATCAGGCGCTTAACAAATGCCATCATCATTATTCATACTAAACAGATGAGTAAACGGAGGAATGGAGAAGTTCAGTGACTTGCCCCAGGTCACCCAACACACATGGCAGACCGGGGATTAGAACCCAGATCCACCACCTCCCAGGCCTGTGCTCTTTCCACCACGCCGCGCTGCTACGTCAGTTCCAGTTAAAATCATTCAGTGAAATTGCCGGCCCAGCGCATCTCCTGATGGAAACTGGGGCTCAGGATAGGCAGGGTGGGAGGCAGAAGGGAGGGAAGCTCGTTTTGGGCGGGGGATGTGTCTGTTTATCGTTCTATCTTACTCTCCCAAGAGCTTAGTACAGTTCTCTGCACACAGTAAGCACTCAGTAAATACGGCTGACTGAATGAACCGAGGAGCAGACAGGTCACTTCTGGACACAACAGCCAGCCTGAGGGAAGGGGGTCTGGTGGAGGGTTTCACCTCAGCTATCCAGAGAAAGCGGGGACTCCTGCCTTCGCCTCCCGGAATCCCCACTCCCCTCACGTCCCCCGGCCTAACTTGGCCCAGGGAGCTGAGGAGAGATAGGTGCTGTCTCTCGATTTGCTTGTATCCTCCCGAGCACTTAGTATAGTGTGTGGCACACAGTAAGCGCTTAACAAATACTATTATTAGTATTTTTATCATCATCGTTATGATCTGAACCCCGTTTCCGATGCCCCCTCTGGTGGATGAAGCCAAACATAAGCACGAAAGCTCTTGGAACTGGTCTGCTCCCTCTGGTGACCAAAAAGGAAGCAAAGTCGGGGATTCAGGATGCTCCCTGGTCAAATTCCCAGGCAGAATATCTAGTTCCTAACAGCCACTGAGCCCTGGGTATCCGCATTTGATTCTGCTCGCCTGCTACTGCTCAAAGATGTACTGTGTGGAACTCGGTTCCGGCTGGCTAGAAACACACCAGACCAGAAAGACCGCACCGAAACCGCAGCCTCTCTCCTCTCCCTCTCCTCCATTCTGTAGAAAAGGGGATTATTGACTGAGGGAATTAAAACTCTGATCCTGGATGGAAAGTGAGAGCAAACCAGACTTGCTCAAAACCCCGGACTGAAGATTCCCGAGGTAACGGTTCACGTTTGGAAGTGCTGTTAGGAACCTACACGTGGAGATGAAATCTTACCTTGTTCACTCTTTTAAAAATTCTCACTTGGAGGCAAAATATTCCATCAGGCGATCTGAACTTGCAGCAGAAAATGTGCGTGTTGTAGGCCAGGTCTGCACATATGAAGTGAAGGGTTGAGGCGACGATTTGGATCATTCAAGTCAAATGAAACCGCTGAGGGAATAGGCAGTTTGACTCTCTTTGTCGGTCGAATGATCTGGATGGTTTCTTAATTCTCCACGTCACTCTGCCCATGTAGATGCGGCTGCTGATCTGCCTGGAGCCCGGACGGATCTTGGGTAGGGCACTGAGCCCAGGGGCTCCCTGGGAATTTTTTTTTACAGTATTTGTTAAGCCCTCTCTATGTGTCAAGCCAGATACAGTCCCTTTCCCACATGGGGCTCACAGTCTAAGTAGGAGGGAGAACCTGAGTTCTAATCCTGGCTCCACCACTTGTCTGCTGGCTGACCGTGGGCAAGTCCTTTTACTTCTCTGGGCCTCAGTTCCCTCATCAGTTAAGCAGGGATTAAGGACTTTGGCCTCTGAGTTCATTGAGGGCAGTGAATGTGTCTGTTTATTGTTATACCGTACTCTCCCAAGCACTTAGTAAAGTGTTTTGCACACAGTAAGCACTCAATAAATAATGAATGAATGAATGACAGGGACTGTGTCCAACCTTGATTAGCTTGTGTCTACCCCAGTGCTTAGTACAGCCTCTGACATAGAAGCACTTTACAGATGCCATTAAAAAAAAAAACCCTTAGTACAGTGCTCCGTATCCAGTAGACACGCAACAAAAACAATTGATTGGCTGACCAATGGAAATAGGGAAGGACCCTGGCAGCGGTCTCTTGCTAGGTTTTAACTGGATGGACAGCGCAGTGATTTTCAGGGCTATGGATGGCAGATGCTGATGGAGACTCTTTCCTGCTACAGTTTACAGGGTGACCACATCTCCAAGGTAAGTATGGATTTGTACCATGAAAAACAAAGCAAATGTTTTCATATTCATGTTCTCTTCTCCCCCCTGCCCCTCCCCTCTCTCCCCCCTCTCTCTGCCTCTTTCCATCTCTCTCTGTCCCTCTATCCATCCCTCTCGATCTCTCTGTCTTTCCTTCTCTCTCTGGCCCTCGTTCTGTCTTTCTCACCATCTCTCTCTCGAACATTCTGTCTCTCTGTCCCTCCTCTGTCTGTCCATCTCTTTACCTCTCCATCTCTCTATTTCTGTCTATTCCTCTCTGTTGTCCTTCTCTTCATCTCTATTTGTCTTTGCCTCCCTCTGTCCCTCTCTCCATCTCTCTATCCTTCTCACTGTCCTTCTCTCTGTTTTTGACTATCTCCCCATCGTTATCTATTTCTCCATCTTTCTCTGCCTCTCGGTCTCTCTCCATTTCTCTATCCCTCTCACTGTCTCTCTTTCTTTCCATCATTGCGTATCCCTCTGCCTCTTTCCATCTCTCTGTTTCTCTCAATCTCTCTACCGCTCTCTCTCTCTTTCTCCCTCCATCATCGTGTGACTCTCCGCCTCTTCGTATCTTTGTCTCCATCTCTCTCTCCCTCCATTGCTCCTTTCGCCTCCACACCTCCCCCCATCTCTTTCTCTCGGGGTCCCTTCCTCTCTCCCTTCCCCCCAGGTCAGCGTGGAAGTCAGGGTGGAGTACCCTTTTTTTGTATTTGGACAAGGCTGGTCCTCCTGCTGCCCGAACCGAACCAGCCAGCTGTTTGACTTGCCGTGTTCCAAGCTCTCGGTCGGCGACGTCTGCATCTCGCTCACGCTCAGGGAGCTGAAGAACGGCTCCGTGAAGAAGGGGCAGCCCCCAGACCCGTCCGGCCTCTGGCCGAAGCGCTCGAGGAACGCCGGGCTCGCCGGAGGCAGACACAGGTATGGAGAGCAGGAGAACGGGATTAATCAGGGAAGCGCACCGCCGCGGGCGGAGAACGGCGAACTCAAGTTTCCGGAAAAAAACACGTGGCCTGCAGCCCCCTGGCCCGCCAAAACCGAACCCAGCAAGCCCCCGGCCACTAGGAAGAGGAGGTGGTCCGCCCCGGAGACCCGGAAACTAGAGAAATCCGAGGAAGAGCCACCTTTGACTCTTCCCAAACCTTCTTTTATTCCTCAGGCGGTGAAGATCTGCATCGAAGGCCGATCCAGTGTAGGCAAGTGAAGGGGGAGGGGAAGGGGAGCGAGGCTTCTCCCTTGTCATTTTATCCAGATTACTGTACTGTAGGCTCAATAACCCAGTATTTACATGGTATCATCTTATTTTAGGTTTCTGTTCTAACCGTGCGGTTAGCGTTGCGGGCCGTCTGAGGCAGGACATCCGTGGGTGCAATTTGTGTGCTTCCCGAGGGTCCGGTTAGCCGGGGGTAGGGTGGGGCCGGGGCTGGGGGGACCGGAAGGTGCGTGACGGGCAGATTGGGCCGCAGGCCACGGGCCCCCTGAGTGGAAACCGCTGTGGCATCACGGCTCCCGCAGGGCAGAAACACCAGGATGTACGGCCGTCTTAGGCCCGTCATAGTGAGGCCGTGGGAAGGGAACTTGTGAATGAGCGTGTGTGTTTTGCGTGTGTGCGTCTGTGAGTGTGGGTGTGTGCCCGAGTGGTTATAAATGGGCATCTCTCTCTCTGCCTCACTCTCCTCCTCTCCCTCTCCTTTTCTCCCACACTCCCTCCTCCCCGCTTTATCTTTCTCTCCTCTCTCCATCTCTCTCCTCCTTCCTACTTCCCCTCCCTCTCTTCCTCCTTTCTTCTCCTCCCTCCCTTCTCCCATCTCTCCTCCCCTTCTTTCCTACCCTTTTCTCCTCTCTCCCTCTTCCCTTCTCCCTCTCCCCTTCCTCCTTCCTACTTTTCGCCTCCCTCTCCTCCTCTCTCTTCTCTCTCCATCTCACCCCTCCTGTCCCTTCGCTCCCCTCCTCCTTTCTCCTGCTTTTTCTCTCCTCTCCCCTTTTTCCTCCTCTCTTCCCCCCTCCCCCCTTTCTTCCTTACTCTCCTTTGGTCACCTCTCTCCCCTCTTCTTCTCTCTTCTGTCTTTTCTCTTCTCTCCCTCCTCTCCATCACCCCCACTCCCCCCACACCTCCCCTCTTCTCCATCCCTCTCTCTCTCCAAGTCTCGCAGCAAGCAGTTCCAGCTCCATGCCAGTGTCATTATGAGCTTCTCACACACAAAATGTACATCAGGAACCTCACTCCAGGGCATCGTTAAGAGGTATCTGACAGGAAGCAAACGGTTTCAAAAATCACATTCTCCTCCATCATATTTTCCAACTAGGCCAAGTTTTAATCTAATAAATATATAGATAAAATATATATTTTTCCCCCTATGGGGTCTGACTGCACTGATATTTTTCACAGAGTGACTGCCATCCACGGATTTCCTCTCCGCTCCCCAGCGTAGGCACCCATCATGTCGTCCCCCCTCTCTCCCCAGAACACACAGACACACACGCAGACACACACACATATACCGCCCCCCACTCCGCTCCTCTCTGGCCCCAGGAAGCCGAACGCCCAGGACGGTGTTAGGAAACGGATCGGGGAATGCCGTGATCACAAGTTTCCACCAGGGAGGTGCAGACCACCCCTCCCCAGAGCGCCAACGGAAAACATCTCGGGGGGGCACATGCAGACAAAACAAAACCCTCCTGGTCTCTGGGCCCAGGGTCCGTCTCAGTTCGCAACGATTTACCACTTCCGCACATTTCAGTGTGACACAAGGAATCGGATATTGAAGAAGATGAACGTAGAATGTCTTTAAAGCACTTAAAATGCTGTTCACACTTTATTACCGAGCATCTTGGTCCTAACACTCAACATGTACTGTATCTCACTTTAATCTGCTTGGGAAAAAAAAAAAGTTTGTTTTTCAACACTGTTAACTACATTACAGCTACGTAGAGTTTCTCACAAGCAAGATGTCGAAAGTTTTAAACGTGGTTTAAAGGGATGAATGTGAATCATGAACTAGTATGTGACAGTAAAATGTCCACAGAGGACTACTTAAGGAGGCACTTTGAAACTTGAAAGCTTGAGAAAGAGTTCAAGGGATATGCAGAGCTGACAAAGAATAAGAGAATAAGAGAGATAAGGGGATTGAGGGAAAAAATCATTTTTGTCCAGTGTTTTTTTTTTAAGATGGACTTTAAAGAATCTTGCAATTTGCACATCTTGAGTTTATCATTTGTGTGGTATTCCTGCAGTTTTAATCCAATAATGTCATGGGTTAGAGAGAGGGACAGAAAGAGCATAAATAAATGTAGCAATTTCTTTCTAACCTGCCTATACCATAGGCCATTTTATAAGGTTATGTTCCTTTCAGAGTTCAGTTTGGTCTTTCCACCGTGTCTGTCTCACAGAACCCACATCTTGGCAAGGACAACTCTGAGATTTTTTTGTTGTTGTTCAGATTCACCGAGATGACTTTCTTAGACATAAGCGGGTTTAGAGATCATATCATGTCATCGTGATGATGTTTATTATGAATAATGATTTCTTTTCCACGGGGAAATCAAATCTGGATTTCAGGAGTTTGGTACAAAACCAGAAAAAGTCTCCCACCGTCAGAGCTTCTTGTTCCCAGAAACCCACAGCATCTTTGCCCCATGGCAGGGGGGAGGGAGGGAGAGGGGCGGTCCCCCTGCCCAGCTGTGGAAAGAAATGTTTTTCCAGGGTTGATGGTGGGAGAGCAATTTAAAGGTTGATCATTGGCAAGTGGGGGTCAGACACCAACGGGACGCCCCCCCCCCCCCACACCCACCCAATGGCTAAGAACGCCATCCTCCCGATTGTCCGATGGGGAACGGGGAAAAATCCGGATTCGAGCCCCACCTTTGCAACAAGCATCTCTTTTACTTGAAATTTAGCACACACCCAAGCAAATTATTTTTCTATGGCTTTCTGGGTTGTACCAAAAACATTTCACTGAGTTTCAAAATCGCTTGATACTTTTTTGAATCTTCTACACCTCTCAGCATTTTAACCAAATAGCTGGGCAGGCTCCTTCTTGTGGACACATCGCTTACTTAGTGCTGTATTTTTTAAACGTTTCCTGCTCAGAGAACTTGCTTAATCTTCCATATACTCTGCTCAGGGCACTTGCAATTTATTGGTTTTTGTTTTTCCTCTTTTGGGTTTTTCTGTTTCTTTCTGGTTTCGTTCTGGTTTTCACCTTTGATGGGAAAGAGGACTATGGAGCAGGAGTTCAGATTTCATTTGCCTCCACACCTCCCTCGCCATAACACAGAGGAGCTTAGAGAAAACACCCGCTCCTCGGCCCACCCCCCAAGGAAGCGGGGGCTGCTGAGAAGCTGACCGGATCTCCGAAACAAACACTAAGATGGGAAAACAAAGCCGGTTTGGAGCTGTAGGCACCGACGAGGGATGTGTGGGCCTTCGAAGGGCGGGGTCCTTCTTGGCTTCATTCCCCGCTTTCTGCCTTCCGCTTGTATAGCGCGTGCGCTACTTTATGTGCCAATTGTAGTGGCTCCAGGAGGGATGGGCGGCTAAGCTTCCTTCCACGGACTTCCACCTCCAGCGGGTCCCCTGGAGTGGGGGAACAGGGACTGGGTGGCAGGGAAGGTCCTCACTCCCTCGATCTAGCCGCTTCCTCTCCGCCCTCCAAACTGTACCCACAAGTCAAGGGGTGACTGGAGACCCCTCTCCTCCCAGCTTCCTCCAGCAAAAAATCAGCTCAGAAAAACCAAGGCTCGTCATCAGTTTCCCCCAGGGTCCTGGGGTCTTGGAGGGAGCGGGTTTCAGGCCCATGGAGAGAAAGCAGAGCCCAGGGTGGGGGTACCAAGGTCTCTCTCTCTCAAGTAGGCCCGTCAGGCTCAACAGAGAGCATAGCTGGTGAGTGGCAATACATGTCAGTGGCAATCGGTCCCAGCTTCTGGAGCCAAAAGGGACTCAACCCAGAACTGTCTGCCGAAAAAAGCGGGTACCTCCCTCAGCTGGGGCTGCCATCTTAGAGAACTGACAACATGGCAAGGTGGGAAAAAAGCCAACTCTGGCCCAGGGGCGACCTGTGGGGGCCGAGGAGATTGGAGGCAGGTTAATCAGCCTCAGAGTACCTTCCTCGAGCCTCTCCGGACGGGTCCGCTCTGCAATAGCTCAGACCCTGGCCTTCCTCTCCAGTGCAGACCTTTCCATTTACGTTGGAAGCCAATCACCGAGAAATTAGTCAGGGCAAAACTAGAAGCTGAAACCGACCAACAAACAAAAAAAATAAGAACAAGAACCTCCCTTTATTGGGATTTCTCAAATGACATTAATGACTGTTCTAGGAATGTTGGACTTACCGTTCGCTTCAGTCTGTCTGGGGCCCCGGGGGGCGAGCGTTGAGGTTGACGTCACCTCAAATGGTGTTTCGATTCTTTTGTGAGGGTCTTCTTCATCGTTGGATTTTCCTTTCCCTCTTCTCGCATCCCTCCCCTCCCTCAGGTTAACCTAGCTAGCGGGGCCAGGGTCGGGGGGCACCTCTGACCACCCCCCCCCCCACCCCCTTTGGTGAATTCCAACGCAGCTCCAGGGGACTCAACCCAACCGTCCCTTCATTCCTTTCGTTTTCCAGCACCAGGAAGTGACATCACTACTCTGTCTCCCCTATCAAGGAACATTGCGAAGCCTTTCACAGCTATAACTCAGGGATGGGATTGGCGTCTGTGTGGTACACTGATGTGTCCAGAAGCAGCACTTTGCCTGCTCTGGTGTAGGGGCTGTTCGATTTCAAGGACAGTTTGAAATTCCTGCGTCTCTTGGGGGTCACCCAGGGCCCCGCAGAGATAGCAATACAGAGCTGTAGGTTCAGATGTGAACGGCAGCTCTCAATGAATGATAGAATCCCACTCTTTGCACAGGGTTTGATCTTTACCTAAATATGTTGCCAAATTCTTGTGCTGTGTTTTTATTTTGTTGTTTTGGGGGTGGGGAGGGGCGCTGGGGGTATGGTCACGGAAGCGATTGGCAATAGCTCGGTGACCCCCGTGACTACTGAAGAAATCCGCTTCTTTCGAGGATGGTAGTTCTCAGGTGGGTTTGAAGTCAGAGAGGGGCCGGGTGGGAGCAGTCGGGTGTGGGGAATCAGGAGCTGGGCTGAAAGGCCCACGGTCCGGCCATTTTGGGGGGTCACCGCGAGGTACGCTCCCAATGCAGCCGTTGTGCCCTTTCTCTCAGTGATTCCACGGGCCAGAGCGGAAATCTGGGCGACTGGGCCAGCTGCCCAGCCTGGAATGGGTCGGGCAGAGGGAACAGACAAGGCCCTTTTGAAGTGAAGATGGGCTGGGGATCTCACCGTGTGTGTTTTTCAACCCCAAATTTCCGAAATGAAGACCGTGTCAAATAAGAGAGAGAAGGGAGTGATAGAGAGAGGGAATGACTTTTTTTTTAAAGGCACATGGCTGGCATGTTGAGTTTGCTTTCCTAAAATTTCCAAGGTCAGTGTTTGTGTTTCTGTTGACAGGGAAATTCCAAACAACTTGTACACCCTCTACTTCGGAGCAGCAAAATTATTTTTACATAGGCGACCTCAAGTCAGGTGGGGGTACCAAACCGATAACGATCTTTTCTTGTAGCACTATACCTTGTGGGGGTTTTTGTGGGGGGGGGGGAGGGGAGGGGTCGGAGGGATATAAACCTAATTGAGAAGCTTAAGAAAAAACTTTTGAAGCACTCACGTTGA